>NC_064645.1:347673448-347982948 GCF_023864345.2 Schistocerca serialis cubense
TTTCTGAAAATGATTTTCTCTTTTCATATTGGGAGATAACTATTTGTCTTTCCTCTACAGTTGTTTCCTTACCATTGTGTTGTGACTCGGTGATCTTTCAAAGTGCCGCCACGCAGTTATGCGCATCCTCTACGTGTGGCACTGTCTGCCAGCCATGCAGCAGCAGCGCCACCTGAGCGGCCAGCCAGCCAGCGGCTGCTAGACTTGGACTCAGTCATGATTTGACTGTTAAAGTGAATACACACGCCTTACTCTGTTTACTTGATTTGTGACTTTCATGTATTGCGTCTTCCTTGAGATATATTTGTTCAACTTGAAGTTATTACAATTGGCGACGAGGTAGTGATTTTTCTTTTCCATCGTTGACCCACATGATTCCATGGCTACTTTAGAGCAACTATTGCAAGGTCTTATAGAACAGCAAACGCTTATCACAAATGCGATTCGTGATTTCGTCACAGCGTCAAATGCGGGGCGTCTCTCGTCGTTGTCTCTACCTACTTTTCCTCCTTACGACGAGATGGCGGAAGACTGGTCTGAGTACGAAAAACGTCTTCGACAGCACTTCTTGGCATTTCATGTCGCGGACGAACAAACGTGTAAGTCTCTGTTCCTTTTATGGATTTCACCTCAAATGTATCGGTTATTGTTGCAATTGGCTTCTTTGAAAAATCCTGCGTCTGTGTCCTTTGCTGAAATGTGCTCACTTCTGTCCATCTATTTTCAAAAGCAAACACATGTGGTGGCCCCTCGTGTTGCTTTTTATTGTTGTCAAAAACAACCAAATCAATCCTATCGCACTTGGGCTGCTGATCACGGCCTCAGTAGAAAGTGTCACTTTGTTACTGAAGTTCACAAAGAATCTTATGCCGATTCCATGGTACGGGATGCTGTTATCCGGTAGGCGCCCGACAAACAAGTTAGGCAACATGCCCTTCAGTTGGCAAATCCAACTATAGATGAAGTCCTATCCATCGCTCAGTCTTTTGAAATTTCTCGTGCCCCTGGAGCGCAAATAGAGGCATGGGGCGACGTCGGGGAAATACAACCTCTGTGCGATATTGACGAAGTGTGTGGCGTGTCCCAACCGGCCAACGTGGCCACAGTACACTCCCAAGCGCAGCCTCGGCCTAACCGTAAACAAAACACTAAGAAACTGCAGCAAAACCCACGGCAACTTCCTTCATGTCCATGGTGTTTTACGAAACATTAACGAGAAGATTGTCCACAACATTAGGCCGTGTGTCACAAATGCAAAAATGACGCTGATTCTGATTCTGTCTTGTCTGTCAATTGTACTTCTTCCCTTTCAGGGAAGTTATTCCTCACTGTCCAAATACTTGGTCGAGATGTTCGCATGCAGGTGGATACTGGTTCTGCTGCTATTATCATCAATTCTCAGACGTATCTTCAGTTGGGTTCTCCAATCCTGTCACCTGTCACTAGGCAATTACGGACTTACAATAAACAGAAGATTTCTCCCATGGGACAATTTGATGCTGAGGCATCTTACAAATCTGTCGTTCGCACTGTTCCCATATTTGTGGTCGACCATAGTAATGCGGAGAATCTTTTTGGTTTTGATGCCTTTCGTGTTTTTGGGTTCTCCATAGATGACTCTGTCAATATCTTCTATGTCAATATCGTCTCTGATGCTATTCCTTATGCTCAATTGGATTCCTTGTTGATGACATTTTCATCCCTTTTTTCTCCTGGGTTAGGCCGTCCAAACGACTTTGAAGCCTATATCACGCTCAAACCCACTGCTCGGCGTAAGTTTTTTCGGGCTCGGCCCATTCCTGTGGCCCTTCGTGATCTGGTCAAACGGGAGCTGGATCATCTCACTGCTTCAGGGGTCTTGCTTCCTGTCACTTCCAGTGAGTGGTCCTCTCCTGTCTTTGTCGTTGCTAAGCCAAATGGTGATACTCGTCTCTGTGGTGATTTCAAAGCCACTGTAAATGCTCAATGCCTTATTGACACTTACCCTATGCCTCGACCTGAAGAACTGTTCACTAAACTTGCTGGAGGCCAGTATTTTTCTAAACTTGACCTGGCAGAAGCTTATCATCAACTTCCTCTCGACGCTGCTTCCCGGCAGTTTCTGGTCCTTAACACGCCTTTCGGCCTCTATGAATACTAACGATTGCCATTCGGGGTTGCCAGCACCCCTGCTCTCTTTCAGCGATTCTTGGAAAAATTATTGCTCACTGTCCCAGGGTGTATAAATTACCAGAACGACATTGTTGTCACTGGCTCCACCACTGACAAACATTTTCAAAATCTCCGCACACTTTTTCATGTCTTACAGACTGCCGGTCTTGAGTGTAATCTTCAGAAATCACAATTTTTTCAGGCATCTATCACGTACTTGGGGTTACAACTCTCTCGGGATGGTATTCGTCCGCTTAAGCAAACTGTCTCTGCGATCGATGCTCTTCCTTGCCCTACATCTGTTAAGGAACTGCAGGCCTTCTTGAGGAAAGCAGCATACTATCACAAGTTTTTACCGTCTGCTGCTTCGGTGGCTCAGCCGTTGCATCACCTGTTGCATAAAAACGTGCCTTTTCAGTGGTCCGCGTCATGCGATGCGGCTTTCCAGAATTTGAAGACTGCTGAAACAGGCCCCATGGCTGGATACTTATCGACCTGGCCAACATCTTGTTCTTGCCACGGACGCCTCTCAATAAGGGGTCGGTGCAGTCCTTGCGCACCGTTTTTCTGACGGTTCTGAACAACCCGTTGCTTATGCCTCCAAAACGCTCATGGGTACCCAACAAAAGTATTCTCAAATTGAAAAAGAAGCTTTGGCCATTATTTATGCTCTTCATAAGTTTGGTGTTTTCTCTATGGATCTAAATTTCATCTTGTTATGGATCACAAACCACTTGTTTCCTTGTTTCATCCATCAACGTCACTTCCTGACAATGCTACACACTGCCTCCAGCGTTGGGCACTTTACTTGTCTCGTTTCAATTATGAGATTCATGTCCAGCCGACAGCTCAACATGAAAATGCTGATGCACTGTCTTGCTTTCCCATGGGTCCTGATCTGTCATTCGATAGGGACGAACTTTTGTGTTTCCACCTGGATGTTGCCGAGCAGCGGGTTGTGGACGGGTTCCCCATCACCGGGGACCGGCTGGTGGCTGCTACGGGTTCTGACCCTACCCTCTCCCAGGTTTTACCCTGTATTCAGAAGGGTTGGGCAGATCATCCGTCCACTAAGACTTCTGATCCGTTGTGGAACTACTACACTTTGCGTTACCGCCTCACTGCTAGGGATGGTGTTATCCTCCTTTCCACCGAAAATGCTCAGCCGCGTGTTGTGGTACCTGTGTCTTTGTGGGCTTTGGTCTTGCGCCTCCTTCACCAAGGGCACTGGGGTGTCTCTCACACAAAATCTCTGGCACGCTGTCATGTGTACTGGCCCAGCATCGACTCTGAAATCGCAGACGTGGTCGCTGCTTGCGGTCCTTGGGTGTCACAGGCCGCCGCCCCGAAGTCATCTTTGTTACCTTGGCCTTCGCCTGAGAAGCCCTGGGAGCGTATTCATGCTGAATTCACGGGACCTTTTCTAGGTACTTATTGGCTTCTTGTTATTGACGCCTACTCTAACTTTCCTTTCATTGTCCTTTGCACGTCGCCTACCACCGCGGCAACCACCAATGCTCTAGCTCGCATTTTCTCTTTGGAAGGCCTTCCCTCTACTCTTGTTACTGATAATGGTCCGCAATTTTCCTCTTCCGATTTTGCGGATTTTTGTGCTTGTCATGGCATCATGCATGTCACAGCCCCTCCATTCCATCCACAGTCAAACGGTGAGGCTGAATGACTGGTCCGCACATTTAAAGCTCAGATGAGGAAACTCCTGACTTCTTCTGCTGATGAAGCGCTTCTTCAATTTCTGGCTTCTTACCGTTTCACTCCCATGGGCGACCACAGCCCGGCTGAGCTCTTACATGGCCGACAGCCCCACACGCTACTTCATCTTCTATGGCCTTCCACCTCACAGCCGCGGGTGCTGTCGCTTGGCCGGTTCACCGCCGACAACCTTGTATGGGTACGGAGATATGGCAGGTGGCCAAAATGGAGTCCTGGCCGCATCTTACGACACCGTGGCCAACGCCTGTATGAAATCCACATGGACACGGGTGTTGCAGGGCGTCATTCGGACCAGCTTCAGCCTCGTGTTCCAGCAACGCCTGTTCCGGATGTCGCTACACCATCTTCGGCCCTACCTGATGCTCGGGATACTGGAATCTCTCATTACTCACAACGAAGTCCTCTCACCATCATATCGGTGTCAGCACAAGAACTGACGCCACCAGGAGACGTGCCCATGCAGGAACCAGATGACCATCATCTGTCTGAGCAACTCTACTCGCCTCCTTCTCCTACAGAGGCGGACACATCGCCCGTGTCTCCTGTTATAACAACAGGACTTGCCACAACGGGCCCCAACAGATTTGGCCCCCACGTCTCCTGTCATCTCGACCCGTTATCATCAGGGCCACTTCTGTCTGTACGGGAAGCCGCCTCCTCGAGACCTTACGGCCGGCAAACAACACCTATGGACGTTAGCAATCTACAGGCCACCTCCATCAAGACCTGTGCCAAAAATTCAAAGGGGGGAAAAGTGTTGTGACTCGCCGATCTTTCAAAGTGCCGCCGCGCAGTTACGCGCGTCCTCTACATGCGGCGCTGTCTGCCAACCATGCAGCAGCAGCGCCACCTAAGCGACCAGCCAGCCAGCGGCCGCTAGACTTGGACTCAGTTATGATTTGACTGTTAAAGTGTACACACGTCTTACTCTGTTTACTTGACCTGTGACCTTCATGTATTGCATCTTCCTTGAAATATATTTGTTCAACTTGAAGCTATTACACATTGTGGCCCAATTTTTCTGTTGCACAGCATTCACCGTGTATCAAAACCAACATGCATGAGGTGCAGCATGCCACTGAAGGCATTGCGTGCTGCAAGTGGTTTTATGGTCATTTCTATGTTTACATTTCTAGTAGTGTAGGAAGACTCCCCCCCCCCCCCCCCCCCCCCCCCCCCTCCCCTCCCCCACTGTGCGAAGCTAGCTGGTTCAGAATTTTTATTTACTTTTTGAAGAAGGCTAATTTAGTCAATCCTTTTAACATGTACAGATTAGGAAGAAAACACAATACTGTTAATTTACTGAATAACATATTTGGTTTTGATCTTCAGTTCTAATAAATGAAGTTATTCTACATAAACAATGGTACTGAATACTTTTTTCCATGACTGTATATGAAAGTTCATGTCTAGAATGGGTTGACAGCTGACAATAGCTAGATAGAATAACTGTGGGAGACATCTTAGTTGACATAAAATGTGAACAAAGGTGAAAGTGATGTTACAGTGTGAAGACACTTTTGCAATATAAATAATTAGCTGAAATTTCATGCATTCAATTAGGGTTCTCACCTGATATAAGGATCACTTAACATGTGATCATGGCACTTAATCAACTGAAGAGGGTTAACTATAAAAGATTGATGGTCTATTTTTCCTTCTTCTGTGTGTTAATGTATTTATGTACTCATAAAGCTTTTACTTTGGTACAGACATTACCTACATCTCATTTTTGTCATTAATAATATTAAAATTTTATTTACACTCTTTTCCGACTGTTGTTATGATGAATATGCTACTAGTTCATTATTTATGTTTTCACTTATGTAACTTTTTTTATTGTACTTGACTGGTGCCCGTTTTTTATACTGTAACCTCACTTTCACCTTTGTTTACATTTTATTTTGACTAAGATGTCGCATAGCTGTATGTAAGTGCTTTTATTTGCAACTGTGGGTTTCCTATCAGTATAGACACATCTTCAGGTTTATCTGTCAGAAATACGTATCATGTATGAAATTATTGATGTGGTCAAAATACAGAACCATAGCATTGACATTCAACAAATAACAATGACGAGTGTTCACAAAGCTAATATTTCTGTAATGTAGATGGACAATTATAGAGTCCCAGCTTTCGGGAAGGTATCCATGTTAAAAGTCAAACCACAATGATGGGTTGCCCGAATAAAATTGGATACACTCAAAACATGCTTATAAAAGTGTACAAAGCATGACAGCTGAATGAAATGGTCTAAAAAAAGTGTAAAAGTGTGTGTGTGGGATTGGGGGGGGGGGGGGGGGGGGAGACTAATAATGAATGTAACTGGGGTAAAATGCCTAAAAATAACTAATGTCTAGGGAAAGTACTGTATCCGGTAGATACCAACTATATAGAAACTGTGAAGTAATACTTAAAATCCCACATAATGTATGTACTTCCGATATATTGATAACCAGCTGATGTCTCCAGAATGAGATTTTCACTCTGCTGCAGAGTGTGCACTGATATGAAACTTCCTGGCAGATTAAAACTGGGTGCCAGACTGAGACTCGAACTCGGGATTTTTGCCTTTGGCGGGAAAGTGCTCTACCAACTGAGCTACACAAGCATGACTCACAACCCGTCCTCACAGCTTCAGTTCTGCCAGTACCTCATCTCCTACCTTCCAAACTCCACAGAAGAGCTTCTGTGAAGTTTGGAAGATAGGAGATGAGGTACTGGCAGAAATGAAGCTGTGACGACTGATGGATAGTCATGCTGGTAGTCGGCTTCTGAAAAACATCGAAAGATAAAGTAACACCTTCCATAGTAACACATGGGTCTAAATATGGTAAGCAGTTATCCATACTGTGTCCTATTGAAAGTCGAATTTCATCCTGCAGAGAGTTCAGACAATTTACAAACTGGTTACAATCATTGTTCGAACCTCTGTACAGCGTAGATACATCATCTACATATTGCAGCCACAAAATAATCCTATCATTGTGCTTCGGTGATTGGTGAACATATTGATGCTTGAAGTGTGTCATGTAGACACTGGCAAGACAATAAGACAAATGGGAACAATTTGCCCAGGGCATCAGAAGAATTTTGAAAACGTGCAATGTTCACTTACAAAACAAACATACTGTTGAAAAGCACCAACACATCCATACCAGGAGAAAAATGGAACAGCCAGGATAGTAATAGAACACGATAACAACTGTTCAGACAAACAGCTTAACCATTAATGTTAGAAAAATTTGTGTTACATAATTCCAAATTAAAATCATTTACAGGCGCAAGCATTGGATATCACACATGAAGCCCCATCCAGTTTGTGTCTGTTGAAATTCTGAGGCATCCAAATGGTCAATAAACCAAAGTGGCCACAGCATGTATATAAGTTCACCAAAAATATCAGTTTTGCCTGCTTTGCACTTAAAAATCACTTCACACAATACTGTCCTATGGCACAATTTTTTAAGGTAATACTATTACAATCAAAAAGTATTTGTTATACAAAATGTGCAGCAAGAATATTAGTTAAAGTTGGTACCTGCAGTAGTCTCTTCAGGGAGCTACGATTCTACTTGTGTGCAGTTTGTTCACTCCATAATGGTATTTGTTGTTTGTTGTTAGAATGAATTTGGTATGAACTGCTGAGCAATTCACAGCCACAATATTAGAAGTAAAAATAATTTCCATACAGACTGTGTGTCCCTATCCAAGGTCAGAGTGGAATTTTATATTTCAGTTCAAACGTCTAAAACAGACTGCTCGTACACATCATTCAGGCAATTGAAAATCCTCAATAGTGCCTCCAATGCAAAGTGGGTTGGCTATGAGCCAGGATGGTGTGAGTGGGTGGTGGAGCCCACATGGCTCCAGAGAAAGGCAGCTGCAAAGGTAACAAGTTCTTTGTTGAAGCATCTGTGCTGCATAGGGCAGTGGCAAGCTGGTTGCTGAATTCTGCTGGGCTGCTTGCTTGCATGCCCTGCAATGCTGACACATATTCTCCACCAAGTGCCAGTGGCCTCATTATGTAAACTGGCAGCATAGTTCCCATACCAGCGACGTGTGTGCTCTATGAACGTGTGTCTGCTGCACCCGTGAGCAGATGCGTCACAGCAAGGGGTATCCACCTCTTCGAGACACCTGTTCTGTGATGGCAGCAGGAGTTGGCTGTCCTGCTGCAGTTGACAATTTGTAATTGGCAGTGGCATACTCGTGCTTAACTGCCGCTACCAGTCATATATCCTATAAAGCACTGCTGCCACTGTCTGTTCATATCCGACTTGCCCTTTACTGCACAAGTTTGCTGTTTCAGCAAGCTAACTTGCCTCGCAGCATTGTGTAGACATTGTTGAATTATTATAGTGAGAACATCCCGCAACTGCCTGCTGTCAGCACTGTTGCAATATATCACTCAGGCTTGCACTAATATGTACTACTGGTACACTTCATTAGCCCTCTATATGAACAAGACCCAGTCCTTCAGGTCAGCTTTAAAAACAGTCTCATGCTTCATGTTCGTACCAAAATACAGGCAAATTTTAACCAAGACAACTGACGGTTTGCCCACATGGGTCATATACCACATCCAATCTTATTGCTACTTTACTTATGAGTCTATTTATTACACATATTTTACACTTCTCACAATTTGAACCTTCATAGCTTGTCCTGTTGCTTCTTTTTATCTTAAACTTAAATTTACATCTTTTGCATATTGACACTACAAGGTTTCACTCTAACTCTCTCTCTTATGCTCTAGAAATCCAGGAATCAGGGCTGTTGGTGGTTTATGCTGACAGCTGACTTCCAACCTCAGAAGGAAAGAAACCTATGCACAGCAGAGTTAGTTCCACTGTGTCACTTGGTATTGCAGCACTCAAAATCGACATCATGTGTCAGCCTTCTCTGAATTGCTCCGAGTGCTGCTTGAAATGCTTCCTTCCTGCACAGATATAAATTGATCCAGGGAATGGATTTGGTCAGGTTCTAGAGTTTGGTTTAGGAACGTTATATTCAACACTGACAATAATTCCAGAGTACATCTGGCCAATAAAACTGTGGTTGCGAGATGCTCACTTTCATGATTCCTGTAATTGTTGGTGGTAGATGGAACTTTAGCCCTGTTATGTAACATGTAGTCCCATTGATTAATAACTTACTTTCAGTCTGTCTGACCTCCATGAGCTTCCCCTGCTTCTGACAACTCACCATTATTACCATGTCTTCATAAATGGAATAAATCCAATGAAATCCTGCTTCCTGGAAATGCAGTCTGGATTCCACGATATCCCTCTGGCAACTTTACAGTGCATTGTGCTTTGTGCTACCTTGGTCGGACAAACCATGACCTTTCCTCTTCCCTGTTTGACAATGCTTTACTCTTCCTTTGTCATTACTGCATGCCTGCTGCCATCTTCCAAAATCCCTTGGATCTTCACCTGCATGAATTTTCCATGAACTACCCACTTCACTGGGTACATGTGAAAGGTGTAACACTTACACTGTGCACATCTTTCTGTTATCTGGAATCGAATTAGAAGAATGCACAATCATGCTTCGTCATTTTTCACTTCTACTGATGTTATGTGGTGGTAGAAAGATGTATTTTATCTAGTGGTTCCCTGATCAGGGTTAAATCAGGCAGTAGCTTGCTCCATGCTTCCTATAGCCCTGACAATTACTATTCAGACGACATAATGTAATAGTTCTATGACTTCCACTCTTGCCCTTAGTATCTCACAACCTAAGGACAAGCTAACATCGCCCTTCTTCCCTCCTCAGAAAGCTGCTGCTACTGGCAAGCCTACTCACAAACAAAAATAACAGAAAATAATATTTACACTAACGTATTTTATCCATTACAGTCATGCAAAATAAAAAAATAAAAAGAAATCCTTGAGAAACACCCCTCATTTTCTTTCTTTGTGCACAGGCTCAAATGCATTTTCTTGTCTCTTCCCCCAGTTCCTTCTTCTCCAGCGTCACCCCTGAAACTCTAGAAATCGACTATGGACTACCTAGGAAAGGTCTCAGGTGCCCAAAATGTACTATTGGCATTCTTGTTGACAATTGTATCTTCATGTTGACTGGTAAAGTAGTCTCCATCACCTGATAAAGTGCTTAATGCCTTGCGATGAACTTCATCTTCCCTTTCAGCATGCAAGGACTGAATAACATCACCCATTGTCCTACTTTATATTGCGGTAAATGTGCTAGTCAGTTGGCAAGAACTTTCAACTCTGCTATCTTTCTGCTTAATGTGTTTCTTCCATGGCTTATGTATTACTTCATAGTTGAGTCTCAGGGACCTTACTAAATAGGTCCTTCAGTCCCAATAACAACTTCAAAGCAAAGCAACTTTGTCAGTTACCCACAAATTTTTCCCGTAAAGATAACATGTAAAATATGTGACACCATAAATGAGGCTCAAGATCTCTCTCTCTCTCTCTCTCTCTCTCTCTGAATAGTGCTTCTCCATTGCATTCAGCAGTTTTGACATGTAGGCTACAGAACGCTACTGGATTAAAACACATCCCAAAGCATGATTAGAGGTGTCATAGAAAAGGATAAACTCCTTATGAAATTTTGGAAATACAAGAACTCTGCTGGATCTCAAATTCTCTTAGTTCTTCAAATGCACTCCTGACCATTCTTCTGTCCAAACGAGTTTCACACCATTCCTTAGCAACTGCGTACTTGATTGCGCTATATCAGCGAACCCTTCCATAAATTTCTGTAGTACTTTAAGATCCCCAAGATTACTGCATCAACTTCATCAACTTAAGAACTATCATAAGCTTGAAGTTGTCTTGGAGTCTGTCCTTATTCCATCTTTACTAATTATGTGGCATAAATCCTCTACCTCTTCTAGTGTAAAATGGAATTTCTCAGTGCTCAACACCAGATGAGCAGCCCTCCATCTCTTAAACATCTCTTTCAGATGCTGTCTATGCTGCTCTGTGTCTCCTGAGAATACGATGATACCATATAAGTGAACTAGACACTGAAACGGTTTCAAATTCCTCAATGCACCATCATTAACCTCTGCAATGTTGCAGGTGCATTTGTCAATCCAAAATGACTTTCTCTTGAATGGCTAGCTCCCACATGGTACCAAAAATGCTGTCTTCAGGAACAACCTCCAGTTGATGGTAACCACTTCTGAGATCCATGGTGGAAAAGTACTGACATGGTCCCAAGTTACAGATGTTCTCAGTAATGTTGGGGATGGCATATGCATTCATTATGGTTCTGCTGTTCAGGAGATAGTAATTGCAGCAGAACTTGTATTGTCTCAAATTATCTATAGAGTTTTTAATGACCACAATTCCTGCACCCCATGGTCTATTACTATCTTCTCTTAGCTGATGGCTGGTTAATAAAATCTTACATGATCAGTTGCAAATATCTAGGTATGCAATATGGCTTGCAATACACTGATGATTCATTCCCTGTACCATTCGGTGTAGAGTCACAGGCATTGGTGGCAATGAACCCCATGGAAAAAATAAAGTCCGAAATTCTAACAGCAATTCTTCCACTCTCTCTCTCTCTCTCTCTCTCTCTCTCTCTCTCTCTCTCTCTCTCTCTCTGCATACTTCCTTTACATCTCCACTTTCTTATGTAATGCAGTCTTAATGGCAGCTTGTGACTGCTTTTTGGCTCACACTCTTTGTGCACCACTCATTCTCAACCAGAATGTCTAAACCTACTATTAACAACACCTTCCTTAACTTCACTTACTCATCACCAAAATTATCTGTAATTACGGGTACCATTCTCCTGCCATTCCTCTCTTCTACAGGTACAACACTTCCCTTAATAAAACAGCTTGCTGGATCCAATATATCATTCTATATCCACAGGTACTTCTGGCACCACATTGATCCAAAGTGGCTTCCCAGTGCCAACTGGCAAAAAATCAAGCAAATCAAACCTTAATGCAGTAGTACATATCAACTGGTCTGTCCTACACACTAGCTGCTCCTCATGGCAGTTCTACACTGGCAACTGCTTACCCTAGATGGAATATCGTTGCACTAAATTCTACAGTATGTCGCCAAAGATCAGTTTTAACACAATGCTGATACGAAAAGCCTAGCCCTAGGATCAAGCTGTAGCCCTGGTCCAGTACCACCTCTACACACTGTGTAAACTGAAACACTTGTATAGGAAACTGTACGTCACTGACCCCAATGGCCTCACATCATTATCGCCGACCCCATATAACCTATAGTGTGACAAGTTCCATTGCCTCAGACACTCTGTTTCTGTGCGTCTCTGTGTCCAACAAAATATTGTACTGTTTACCTCTTACAAAACCCATTACTGCACACTCCACCTCTGTATATATATTTCTTTCATCTAATTTTGACAGGAATGCCTGTAGGTGGACTTTGGGTTCCCCCTTGCTTTAATGGCACTTTACCGCCTCCTTGTCCACCCCCACATCCATTACCAAAATTCTGCTGCTGATAGCTTCTATATCCTCTATTTTGATGTGGCTGGTGACACTGCCTCTGCAAATTCCCTTACATCCACACCTATAACACAATGTTCGCAGAAAATACCCCACGTCTACCCCGTACCCCTGTAGATATGACAGTTTCTTCACATTCCATCACTAACCTAATGGCAGAATGCAAATCCATAGGTGCACCTGTTGTAGAGCTCCTCTCTCATTATTAATGCCTTTTCTGTTTATTTTTAATTAAATTTTGTAGTTATTGGACTCAATTATGGGAGCTTTACATAGAGAGCATGCTTTATTGCAAAATAAACCTGATTACATGCCTAATATGCATATAGGTCTCTCTTACTTTTCAAATATTAAAGATACCCAATTGAAGAATGAAAAATCTCACTTTGGAATGATAAAAGTACAAGTCAAATTACTTTTTGCTTGTTGCTTTTTCATGTAACACACTTCCTTAACAACGCCTTTGCTCATTTAGACTCGTTTAACAGTTATGTTTGTTTCAAATTCACAGAGAAGTAACATGCGCTACATTGCATTTACACATTAATTAAACAAGTATTCACTGATCACAAAAGCATTTTAGTTTACACTCTATTACCAATAAGTTTCTCCACAACAATTACTGATTATCAAACATGACACTATCAACCATAAATCTCATTATTAATCCGTGCAAAATAACTGAAGTACAAAAATACTTTTCTTCTACAAACTGATGTAACACTTTCATCTATTAATTCCACATTCTTCCAAATCCTTCATACTATTTATTCTTGATCAGCTGTGCATGACTGCTCCATGTGGGAACCCAACATCTACTGTTGTGCACATGCCAAGATGGCACTTGACCACAACTGCTGGGGCATTGTTGTCATTATACAGCATGGCAATGTTCCCTCAGAGAAGAGAAGCGATCGGCAATATCAGTACATTGTGACGTCAAAAATAGCAACCCTACATCCCGCTAGTAGATTTTTTTGTAAAAACTCCAGAAAGATGTTTTTTTGAAAATCAAAGAAAAAGAAAATAAAACTCACACAGAAATTTTGAGCTAGCAGCAAGATTCTCATGGAAACAAATAACAAACAAACAACCCAGCAATGGTTCCCTCATGAGTTGTTATACTGTAATACAACAGAAATATCATGTACACTTCACACACTCTCATCCATACACCAATAATTATGATCTTTACAATTAGTTTGTATATGTTATAAGGAGGCAATGAAAATATGTAGAAAACAAATTTGTCATATAACTATAAGGAGTGTTTGAATGAAAAGATACAAAACTTCGTAACAACTAAACCAGTTGCAATTTGTGTATGTCACTTTGGGATAATTTAGTGAGACATATATGGGTGTGAATGTAGCGTCACCACCTCTCCCTAAAAAATTCAAAGTTGTGCCCTCAGCAGGCAAGGTGGCGATCACCATTATTTTCAGCATCTGAGGTCCGATACTCATTGAATTCCTCAAGCATGGACAAACCATTAATAGTGATGTGTATTGTGAGATCCTACAGCCTGGACATGTCGCCCTGCCAACTTCCATGTGTTTGGTGCACTAAAAAATATCTTTGCAAATGGAAGCACTTCAGCTGGAATGACAGACTAAATGGCAGTGGAGGACTGGCTCCTGTCACAGTAACAGGAATTTGGGGAACACGGAATCCTTCGGATCATGGAACAATGGGATGGTTGTGCCCTGGTCTCTGGTGATCACGTTTGAATAAATACTTCAGTTACACCCACAGTGTTGTCTCACACCTTTTTTTTTCTTTTCTTTTTTTAACATTCCTTATAGATTAAATAGCAGCAAAAATATTAAAATTCTTCCACAGCATACAGCACATCCAAATCATACTGCTGTTAATGCATATTTATATACACCTACAGAAGTTACATGCACAGGTTGCACAGAAAAAAACAGTATCATTAGCAAATCATCATGTTACTGAAAGTAATTCTTATGACTGTATAACATACTGTAATAATATACTTCCACAAGACTAAAAATCATGATACCTCAACAGTATTTTGTATTCAAACACTCATCAGTCTATGCAGAGAAATATTTTTACGTACAGATTAGGTTAGTGCATAAGTTCATAGTGTTGTATTGTGTGTTGGTATCCTGGTTGCTATGGGTTTCTTTAATGACTGTCATTTTTTATTTGTAGTTCACGGTTGCTATTTGAGTTTACATATTGTCATTAGGAGGTAGTGTGTGAGGCTGTGGATGCTAGAAAGTGGAGTACCACATGGGGAAATCAGGATATTTCTGACAGATTTTCTGTTTGACTTCGATAGAGGGGGTAACAGCAATGGAGGCAGCCAGAAAATTTTGTGGCTTAGATGGGGATAATGCCACTGAAGAGAGCATGGCAAGAGAATGATTTTCTCATTTTAAGGAAAATCATTTTGACATTAGTGACTCTCCACATTCAGGAAGAAGTGCGGGGTTTGGCAGAGGTTGTTGAAACGCATTAAGCCAATATGATCCTTGTCAGTGTACTCGAGTATTGGCAGGTGTGATGAACTGTGATCATTACACCATCATGCAACACTTGCATTGCAACGGGGAAGGTTAAAAAATTGAGCTTATGGGTACCACATGCTCTAATCTAAAAATACAGAACTCAGCAGGTGCCCATATGTGCATCTCTGCTTGCTCGTCACCAGTTGGCTCGTGAAAAACCCCAACCATTCCTGTCCTGTGTTATTACTGGTGACAAGAAATGGTGTCTTTACACTAACATAAGGACAAGAAAGGAATGGTTGAGCCCTAACAAAGAATCGGCTCCCAGTATAAAGACCTGCGCACTTCGACAAAAGATAATGTTGTGCATCTGGTGGAGGAGTAATGGTGTGATGTACTGAGTTGGATCCGTAAGATGTAACTGTCACTAGTGACATTTATTGTCAACAACTGAGACTTCTTGCAGATGCGGTCCAAGAGCAACAACTAGGAAGACTGTGTGATGTGATGTTAATCCATGATAATGCCCGCCCATTCTGCTAGACTGACAAAAAAAATTGTACAGGAGCTGGGTTGGGAAGTCCTCCTTGCACCATCTTACCCATCTTTCCAGATGAAAATGCGCTCCGAACCTGGTTTGATGATTTCTTTGCCTCAAAGCTATGCGATTTCTACAGTCACAGAATCAAAAAGTAACTGCAGCATTGACAGACTGTTGTAAATAATGAAGAACATAGTATTGATGACTAAAGTATCTGTTATGTGTATCTGTCATGTTTATTACACTTCTAGAAAAACACTACGAACTTAACACTATGAACTTATGCACCAACCCCATATTACTCCTGCTCAAATTACTACCTACTTCAATACTTCCAGTCAGTAAGTTTTCCTGTATATTGCCATATCTGTATGCACAGAAGCAAAGAACATAATATTTATGTCTTAGTAGTAAACATGATGTCAACATCATGTATAGTACAAATAATAGCTTCAAGAGTATTAGTTCGCATTACATAAAGTAGTAGATAAAGGCTTGTTTGTGTGTAAGTAATGTAAAACAGGTAGAAAATGTGGTATTTGCGGTTGAAAGACATCAAGAAATGCAATTAATAATTATTGGAGGACATTTTTTTTAAAACAGGGCACTTACCAAACACACTTGTATTTGGCACCTTCTTTGCCGCACAGCACTTTTAGCAATGCAAGCACTCACTGGCAGATGGGCATAGGAGCTGATTGTGATGGCTGAATGTCGATTGTTGCGTAGTGGCCAACAGCATGGCTGTTGATCACTGCAGGAGGCAGCAGGTGTTTGGGTTGCTGGCAGCACTAGGGCCTGGTCGGTGATCTGTGGCTTGAGGCCAGGTAGTATGTTGGCATTGCCTGTGTGAACGGAGGTCAGTGTTCTCAGACGGCTCTGTTGAGACAGTAGGGGATGAGGAGTACCAGAGTGAGCAAGCACCTGGACTGGTGCAACCCCACCTTCTAGGCTGCAGATAAGGCGGGACGTGATAGTAGTGATGCTGCGTCACTGGCACCCACTCTGTGACGTAATGCAGTTAACATGGAAACAATAACGTGGCTCAGCATATGTACCCTTGTCAAGAAATGAAAAAAGTGCATAGCACATATAACACACTTACTTTTGTATGTGTTTACATGTGGAATGGTAAAAAAATGAAAAAAGTGCATAGCACATATAACACTCTTACTTTTGTATGTGTTTACATGCGGAATGGTAAAAAATGAAATTTCAGTTTCATTGTTCATTATAATGAGTCTACATTGGTTCTAACCAAATGCACTTGCACATGCACAATACTTTAACATAAACAATACATAATCACCAAAGAAATCACCGTTCATAAATATTTGGCAGTTCCTTTATTTGGGGCCATATAACATGTATTTCCCCATCTCTTCTTTCTTCTGCTCTTCCACTGCATAATATTTACATCCATTTAAGCGATCAAATGACAATATATCACTTCAGGTCTGACTTTCATGTTTTGTGCACACTCGTTTGACCTTGGCCAATTGCTCCACTCTCATTCCACTTCTTTCTATGTTTCTTATCGTAAGTTGGGAAGCCATAATAATGTCACACTTCTTCACAATGGTAATCACGTCCTCTCTTGTTTCTTTCGCCTGATTTTCCTCTTGATTCCCATCACTTCTTTTCTGTTTTGCTTTGTGCGATTCTTCGTCGTAGCACCTGTACAGTTTTCATTATTAAGGTAGGCAGAAGACCATAATCTTTCAGTGTCAGCTGTTGCGTCACCCTGTGTACCATATTATTCTCCATATACTGCAGTTCAGAATATGATTTTTTAAATTCTTTTTGCAAAAATTACATGTGCATTTGGTCATATCTCTGGTCATCCAGGTTATTGCAAATAAAATGTAAACTCTCAACTTTCGCACTTTTAGATCAGTATTCATCCAAAAACACCATCTCAACCTCTTCAAATGACACATTTTCTTCCCAAACAATTTTCTTCTCAAGATCTTAATGAATCTAACATTTCTCTTCTACATCTTGTTTCTGTCTCGTATTGTTTTGCTCCACCCTCTTTGCACCAACAGTCTTCACATCCTCTACCTGAATACTCTGCTCTTGAAGTTTGTTCCTTATCTACTGAAAATACATCTGCATCCATACCAAGAATGTGTGCATCCCACTGAGTCATGTCATCTTCAGTGGCATGTGCTAGACATTTGGTCACCTAAGATCGTATTAGCTAGCATTCTGCTAAGGTCAGGCCTGGGTGTTTCATTTAACAAGTCAGTGTCTGAAGTTGCTTTTAATTGTGACTCCGCAGGTAGTGTACAGTCTGTAACAATACTCGAATTTTGCATATCTTCATATATGTTTTTGCATTTCTCTTCTTGTCTCTCTTCGAATATCTTCGCCATTCTCTTATCATGCGCCTGTTTGAGCTCCTCAATTATCTTTTTTTGCTGCTTTAAGAAATTGGCTATTAATTTTTTTAACTGTCTCTAATTTCCCTCACAATTTCATGTATTTATTTTGTGTTTTTGTTTTCTTGATTTCCTTTTAATTCTTTTAGTCCCTTCATGATTTCTTTTGCAGCTACCTTTGAAGTTTCTTTTTGGCCTTCCTGAAGTTCTTTGAATTATTTTCTATATTCTTTCATAAAAATATTCTCTTGACTTGCTCTTACAGCATATTTCCTGTTCTCTAGTCTGAGCTACCATAGCAACTCTATCTATTGGTACAATATAAAAATTTACAGATGTGTCATTCTCGTCGCAGCCCATGGTTGATTGATCATAAATGTTCTGTAGGCAGTAACATCTCGCTGTGGGATATTGTCCAAACTACTCGATGATGAATGTAGAGCAGAATTGATGTGAACAATAACTGCAGTAAGCCATACTTGGTCAACATCATCTTGAATGCTTGTGGTGCGAAGTCCACTTGGCCACTACGAAAAACAGCAAACCCATGAAATCAAAAGTACAAAACACAAGCCTAACTTATTTCTTCCTTGTGAGATTCTCCACACACCATACAATTTTAAAGTTTCACCTACAGCAACAATTGCATTATTGTAACTTTTTTTTTCCAGTGACTGTTGTGTTGGTTGCTGTGACGTATTGTAAAGCTGCAAACTGCGCCCTTCGTATTTTTGAGATCGTCATCTCGAACTATGGGAATCCAAAATGCTGTAGACTTCCATTTTACACACTTTGTTGGCAATGATGCACTTATATTACTTTCTCTGCACATAGACTTTTAGCTCTAGTCTTCACAATTAAATCTCATTATTGCTTTCAGATCACTAGTCATCATCTCAGTCACTGGACATAAAGCTCCTGTTCTCATTATTGCCATCAAAGACAGCTGTACTCCTTCCATTGTACACACCATACTTGACATGTCTGACAGAAACACCCCAGAAAAGCATCGAGTGCCCTCTGTTCAGCTTCTGCAGCAAAACTGCACTTGCTCATTATATTTCCTTATCTTGACTGTGAAATCTTCCACAGCTTCCTCATGTCTCTTCACAGTAGTGCTCAACTACTCCCAAAAACACTTTGCACTATTCTGGTTTTTTGTATATTTGCAAAAGCCCGTTCACCAACTGCTCAAGCTTGCTGCATTATATAATACCTCCATACATCTCACATATGTTTTGCCTTTTCCCATTAGCCATAACTGCACTAGCTGCAACATTTGACTATTGGTCCAACTATCTATCTCCATCAGTGTCTTAAGGACCGCTAAGAACAACCGCACATCCTAAGATGATTTTCCAGGAAAGGAAACAATCCTGTGGCAGCTGGATCCACCTCATGTTGTACCTGAAGCAATGCTAAGTATTTGGCTCAAGTTGTTAAATGCCCATGTAGATGCACTACCTTTCCTAACAGTACCTATATTGCTCCTGGCTCTGATACTCTTTGCGTCTCTGACTCTGCCACTGTGATACTCTTACTCATCGCAAACTAGTCTTTACATCGTACCATGACCTACCTACTCTCTCTATACAGCCTCGCAATGTGACCATATCAACAACATGTGTAACTTGTTAGAGGCACTGCCTATGTGACACTCTCCACTACATACAAAAATAAATCATAGCTCCAAAAAAATCATCACAAACTATTTACATTGCACCATGACCTACCTAGACTCTCTACACTGACTTGCAATATGACCATATCAACAACATCTGTAACTTGTGTAACTTTTTAGAGGCACTGACTTCATGCATTGTTCAGTATGTCCAAGCAAGTTACATTGTGCACTCCTTATGGACTCCAAACACTGCTCTCTCTCTCTCTCTCTCTCTCTCTCTCTCTATATATATGTATATATATATATATATATATATATATATATATATATACTCCACTAGCCACCAAGTGGTGTGTGGCGGAGGGCACAATTCGCGCCAGAGTCATATTTCCCCCTTTCTGTTCCACTCGTGGATTGCGCAAGGGGAAAACGACCCGTAAACTCAAGTAAACCAGTCAGCTCTTCCAGCTTAAACATGATAACCTTTAAATTACGATGACACCTCATGCCTTCCCCCCCACCCCCACCCCCCAGGGATTCCACAACTCTTTTGTGGATACGTGCGTGGCAAGCACGGGACCCCAAGCTAGTGCACATCCCTCCCCATCCCTGATCCTTCCCCCTGCCCCTTTCTGTCCCCTTATCCCTCTCTTTGAGCGTATGTTTTGTGCCTACGTCCAGAGACGGACACTTGTGACTGTAAGACACAGTTTCTCTTCTTTGCTCTCTATGCTGGAAAGTCTGTATCCTCCCTTTGTCCTTCTCTTTTTCCTTGCCTCTTCTCTTTACCCTCTTCTCCGCTGTGGCGTTTGAGACCTCTCTTCTTTCCTTTTCTTTGTTCCTCCCTTTCTCTTCCTCTCTGTGCGTGTCTGAAGGCCGATCCACATGTAGCCGGTAACGGGGTAACATGTAATTCGCTGCCCCGAGTAGACTGGTAGGACATGTGGTAAAGGCCAGGCCCAGGGAGGGGGGATTACCTGAACTGGTATCTTCTGAACATGCTGATTCCTCCCTCCGTCTGTTTCTTGGGAGTACCTAAGGCAGGAGTGCCCTCGGAGAGGACCCCCCACAAGGAAGGAGCACGCCATCGGAGAGGCCAGTAATCATGGGGGATGTTTTTGCAATGGTTTCCTTTACATCTACAACTTCTGCCCACAAGAGAAAGTTAGATGAGTCTCAGCCACGGACAATTTTTCCATCAGTGCCAAAGTTCCTAGTTGTTTCTCGGTCTGACGAAGGTCAAGACTCCTCCACAGTCAACCCTTCCATTATTCAGAAAGATTTTGATGCAATTGCAGGTCCTGTAAAGTCTTGTTCCTGATTACAACATGACACCTTGTTGTTAGAAACAAACAGTCAGTGCCCTACAGGCACAACCGTCTGACCAGGGTGTAACAGCTGTAAATCGAGTCATGAAAAGGGTTGACAAGGATTTGGTACTGACCCGTATACTCTTCTTGACGTTTGACATTCAACTTCCATCGAACATTAAAGTGGGCTATGAGATAATTTCAGTTCGCCCTTACATCCCCAACCCTGTGCATTGCTATCTGTGTCAGTGGTTTAATCATACCAACCAGTTGTGTTCCAATACAGCCAAATGCATTACATGTGGCAGGGATGCCCATGAGGGTGATGGTCCACCTCCATCTCCTCGTTGCATCAACTGTATGGGTGACCTTGTTGCTTCGTCTTGAGATTGCCCTATTTCAAAGATGAACGAATTATTCAGGAAATCTGAATGAAGGAAACAGTGTCTACATCTGCTACTCATAAGTTATTTGCCAGTAGAAAGCACACTGTGCTCCCAGCGGGTAAATACAGCACTGTCCTTGCATCTCCTCCGCGTACTAAGTAGGTACACATGCAGACTTGTGATCTCACCTTTAGCGCCATGGTCATCAGATCAGCCAGCCCAAAGATCGCCCGTTCGGCCTCCCCATTATCATCTGCTCACTCTAAGTATAACGGTACAGCCTTTCCCAAGATTCATATGAAACGTCTGATACCACCTTTTTTTATATGCATCCGGATAGTTATCGGACAATTCAGTGCTTCCTAAGGCCTTGTATGTGTGTCTTTATATGTATCATTCTGTCCATTCTGCTAAAACACTTGATATTCATTGTGAAAGCATATAGAATATTCTGGAAGCACGTGCGTTATTGTGATTGTCAAAAGACTTTTGTCATTAATAAAATTAAGTACATATGATACATTAAATATCTAATCAAGAAACTGAAGTTATAATTATTCAGCAACAGATAATAAGAGGCTGTGGAAATGTTGGCATAAGTAACTAATGCCTCTAATTCCCATAATTGCAATTGAGTAACGAGTAAACCTCATTATATTATCTTGAGAAACAGCTTAAAATTTATTACTAAGCAATGTATTTTCATTTGTTATCTATTTTTATGTCCTCTGTAATTAATATTCTTTGTAATTACATTTCTAATTAACTCTCCAATTGTTTATATCACACAACTTTCCAATTTCCAGAATTTGAGGCCTTGTATGTAAATTTTATGTATGTAATCGGATAAAGCAGGAGTTCTGTACTACCATTGAATGTTTGTTAGTAACCAAATCCAAACTGTAATTAATTATGTAACTAAAATAATACAATACAAGAGACATTATTGTAATTAAAGTTCAGATTGATTTTCTTACGGAAAACTAAATACTACAAAAGATTGTCAGTCTATATTGTATTTTATACCTTATTCAGCTGTAACATTAGTTTCTTTATGTTTTGTAAATTTTATTTGTAACTTCAAAATTGTACAAAATGAATAATGGGTTATTTTGAAATTTATTGTTAAAATTCTATATAAAGCAATGCTGCTAGAAGTCAGTTTAATCAATGGACCAGGCGGAAGAAATTTAAGTTAAGTGTAATGATCTGAAGAGAATGTTACATAAGTCTCACCCCTCATCGGCTCCTGCTAAATCACAGGCCCCAAAATTGGATGCCTGGACTTCCAAAAAAGAGCCTACTCGCACAGATTTTTTACATACCCCGACCTCAGAACCATCGATTCCTCCCTCATCTCACCTCAACATCCTGCTTTCAAGAAGGCTAATACGAAACAAAGTTCCTCTTCTTCTCCACCACGGAGTGTTTCCTCTACAGCGCTACCCAACAGTAGCCGCCCTTGGCCGTCTTCCGTGTCGCCAAGACGCACCACTGGCAGCCGATCAAACAGTCAATCACTGGCGGCAGGAGTTACCCCCAAACAGCCGATGGATCAGGATCTTCTGCCTTTGGCTAAATGCCATTCCACGCCATTGGCCGCTGCCTCTTAGCAGTCATTGAGTTGAGGGCAACCGTGATGAGATTTTTCCCTTTTCTGTCTGCCCTATGTCAATTATCCATTGGAATACCTACGGAATTCGCTCCAATTGGGATGAATTATCGATCCTCTTATGATCCTACTCCATGGTCATCTTCTGTCTTCAGGAAACAAAGCTACATCCCCCTGATCCCTTTGCCTTCCCTCATTTCCAATCGGTCCAGTTTGATCTCCCCTCTGTTGATGGTACTCCAGCACATGGGGAACTTATGATTCTTCTCCATGGTACTGTCCATTATCACCCAATCCCTTTAAACATTTCCTTCCAAGCTGTTGCTGGACGTCTTTGCCTTCCTGGATACACTTTCTCTCTTTGTACAATATACATCCCATCATCCTCACCAACGGCAAGAGCCATCTCCTTCATCTCCTTAAGTCAGCTCCCACCCACCTATTTGCTGGTTGGGGACTTCAATGCCCACCACCTGCTTTGGGGATCACCGCGTCCTTGTCTGTGTGGTTTCCTATTGATTGACCTCTTCCACCAAGGGGATCCTGTTTGCCTCAACACTGGGGACCTACATTTTTGTCTGCCTCCACATCAAACTTCTCTCATTTGGACCTTTCGGTCGGTACTTTTCAGCTAGCTCGGTGCTTTGATTGGTGTGCTCTTGCTGATACACACTCGAGGGACCATTTTACATGTGTCCTTCGATTACTGCCACAACTGCCATCTATGCGCCCAAGATGCTGAAAGTTTTCCCAAGCCGATTGGACACTTTTCTCCTCTCTAGTGGCATTCGATGACCGTCAATTTCCTAGCATTAACAATCAGGTCACTCATGTTACAGAAGTTATTCTTACAGCTGCAGAACGTTCAATACCTCGTACCTCCTCTATGCCCCAGCGCCCCCTAGTTCCTTGGTGCAACGAGACGCACCATGACACAATACGTGAGCAGAGACATGATCTTCGCATTTTCCGCCACCGTCCTACGTTGGTCAACTGTATCCGCTATAAGCAGTTACATGCACGATGCCGTCGCATCATCCGCGATAGCAATAAGGCAGTCTGCAACTTCTTTACCAGCTCCTTTAACACTTTCAATCCCTCCTCTATAGTTTGGAGTCACATTCGACGGTTATCCAGCATGTCTAGTTTGGCCCCCCATCACTGGGCTAACTGTCACGCATGATACCTTAGTGAACCCATTCACAATTTCTAACTCATTGGGTCAACACTTCATTGAGATTTCGAGCTCTTCAAATTACCCGCCAGCCTTTCAAAATAGTGAACACAGTATTATTACTGTTTTCTCTATGCGGGAACTCCAACACGCGCTCTCTTCCTCTTACGCCCCAGGACTGGATGGCATCCACGTCCAAATGTTGCTGCATTTATCATACTGTAGTCTACTTTACCTCCTTCGCCTATATAATCGAATTTGGACTGACAGTACCTTTCCCAGAAGATGGCAGGAAGCTATTGTCATTCCTGTTCCAAAACCTGGAAAGGACAAACATCTCCCCTCTAGCTATCACCCCATATCACTCACGAGTAGTGTATGTAAGGTTTTGGAGCGTATGGTGAATTGCCATTTAGGCTGGTGGCTGGAGTCCCGAAACCTTTTAACACCAGCCCAATGCAGTTTCCGAAAGCATCATTCTGCAGTTGACCATCTTGTTGCTCTTTCCACTTACATCATGAACAATTGTATCAGGAAACACCAAATGTTAGCAATATTTTTTGATCTCATATGATACCTGCTGGAGGACAGGCATCCTCCACAAACTGTTCTCTTGGGACTTTCAAGGTCAGCTACCCCTTTTTCTTCATGAATTTATGACAGACCGCATATTTAAGGTGCGGGTGAACACTACTCTCTCCCGTACTTTCTCCCAAAAAAATGGAGTGCCCCAGGGCTCCGTGCTACGTGTTCTACCATTTGCCATCACCATAAATCCAATTATGGATTGTCTCCTTCCCCATGTCTTGGGCTCCCTCTTTGGCGGCGATTTCGTGCTCTACTACAGCTCTCAATGGGCCAGCATTCTTGAACAATGTCTTCAAGGATGTCTCGATCACCTCCACTCATGGAACACCGAAACCAGCTTGCGCTTTTCTTCCAGTAAGACCATCTGTGTGTATTTTTGGCATTGTACAGAGTTTCCTCCACCTTTCCTACATCTAGGTCCTGCCGACCTTTCATTTGCTGACGTTGCAAAATTCTTGGGCCTTGTATTTCACAGAAAACTGTGCTGGTCTTCCCACATTTCATATCTTTCGGCTTGCTGTGTGCGATCCCTCAAAATGCTCCATGTTCTGAGTGGCACCTCCTGGGGAGCGGACCGAGTGGTCCTCCTCCACTTATATCGGCCTTAGTGCACTTAAAATTGGACTATGGAAGCATAGTTTTCTCCTCTGCACGGCCGTCTGTTCTTTGGTGTCTCGTCTCTGTCCACCACCACAGATTATGCCCTTTTTTTTCAACGCCTCCTTGGATTTAGGGTATGCAGGCTGCCCTTCCTCTCTACTACCACTGGGAGTCCACTTCCGTCAACTGCTACATTCTCTTTCCTTCCACTTTCCCAAAACCTTCTTGACAAATGGGGGTACGGTGTCACCTTGGCTTCATCCCTGGACCTGCCTGCTCTGAGACCTTTGTCAGCTTCCCAAGGATAGTACCCCCCCACCCCCACCTCCACACCCTATAGTTTATCTTCGGGCATTTGCTGCTCTATGCACACAAACGGAGGATGTCACATCTATCTACATTGACGGCTCAAAAACCACATTTGGTGTTGGGACTGCCCGTATTGTTGGAACACCCATTATTGATTTCGGCTTCCCGACCAGTGTTCGGTTTTTACTGCAGAGCTTTACGCTGTTCCCCAGGCTGTCCAATACATCCGTCGCTATAAGCAGCTACAGTATACAGGGTGTTTATAAATGAATAGCGGGGTTTTAACACTTTAAAATATTTATTATATTAAACTTACAGTTATAAATGATATGTCAAATGAAAGAGCAATTCAAACAATTTACCAAGAACCTTATAAATGTTCAATGTGAGCACCATTTGTCACACAGTACACATCAAGTCTATAGCCAAGTTCTTCCCAAACGTTGATAAGTGTGACTTCAGTTATTGTAGCAGCAGCTGCTTCAGTCCAGTTTCTTAACTCAGGGAGGTCTGCTGGTAGTGGAGGCATGTACACACGATCCTTGATGAAGCCCCACAGGAAAAACTCACATGGCGTTAGATCGGATGAAAGTGGAGGCCATGCAAAGCAAGCCCTGTCATTGGGCCCCTTGCGGCCTATCCAGTGCTTGGTTACAGACTTGATGTGTGCCTTGTGACAAATGGTGCTCACATTGAACATTTATAAGGTTCTTGGTGAAATTGTTTGAGTTGCTCTTTCATTTGACATATCATTTATAACTGTAAGTTTAATATAATAAATATTATAAAGCATTAAAACCCCGGTATTCATTTATAAACACCCTGTATTATACGCCCAGATTTGCTCAGCTCTCTCCTCAGCCTCCAAGCTCTTTATCCCATCCACCCTCTGGTCCACCGGATTCAGGACTGCCTCCACTTGCTGCACTTGGGGGGCATCTCTGTGGCATTCCTCTGGATCCCAGGGCACATTGGAATCTGCAGAAACGAGGCAGTCTATATAGCAGCCAAGAAGGCTGCAGTCTCTCTTCCTTGACCCACTGTTCGCACGGTTCCCTAAGCGGATCTACAGAGCATTTTATGTCATCGTGTTGCTCTTTTATGGCACACACATTGGTCTATATGTCCCGATAATAAATTGTGAAACGTAAAACCTCCTCCCTGTGCTTGGACCTCTTCCTCCCAGCCTCATCGTTGGGAGGAGGTAATTTTAACTAGACTCTGCATTAGGCACTGTCTTTTTAGCCATCAACATCTTTTAAGTGGTGATCCTCCCCCGCATTGTCCCCACTGCTCTCAGCTCTGCATGGTGAGACACCTTTTACTTCAGTGCCCCTATTTTAATCTGCTACATGCCCAGTTACAGCTGTCAGCTGATACATCTTCCCTTTTAGCAGCCAATTGCGTCCTTGAGTTTATCAGTGTCAGTGAGATGACATCGGCCATTTGAAGCTCTTTTTTGGGGGCAATAACCCCCCATTCAATAGTAGTTTTCTAAGATTTCCTTCCATTTTTAGTTTCCCCCCCCCTTTTGAGTTTCGCTCCCACTGCTGCTGATTTAACATTCAGTTTTTTACGCTTCCCTAAGCCACAGAATGGGCACTCATGACCGTAGCAGTTTTGCGCCCTAAAACCATAACAAAAAAATTTTTAAATAAAATCTCACGCCTCACTTTCATGTCTATTATGCCCTCCAAAACAAGCAAATGGTTCATCACTCACTGCACTGTGCTGAGTGAAGATGATGCCACATATTTTGACACCAAATCACAGCAACCACAGTGAAGGAAGGAGTAGCTGTGATCCAGGATGGTACAAGTGGGTGGTGGAAGTGAGGTGAGAGCCCAGGGAGCTCCAGAGAAAGGCATCTACAAAGGTAACAAGCTCTTTATTGAAGCATCTACTCTACATAGCGCACCGTGTCAGTGGCCAGCTGGTAGCTGAATTCAGCTGGGATGGTTGCTTGTATATCCCACAATGTTGACGTGGTTTCTCCTCCAAGTGTTGGTGGCCTCATTCTGTAAGCCAGTAGAATGGTCTCTGCACTAGCAACAAGTGTACTCGATGATTACATATATTATATGGACGTGGGTGGTGCCTGGCTGTGTCATGGCAGAGGTGCCCACCTCGATGGCGGACAATGGCTAGTGTGCACGGGGATTGGCCTGTTGCCCATGGTCAGCAGTCAGCCATGCTGCTGGAATTGACATGGAATGCCAGACGCACCATGACACAAAGTCCAAGGGGGTAGTGTGTAGAGCTGTTGCTCTGTCATGGCCTCAAACTGGTGACTTCTACTAGCAGGTCCATGTGGTGACCTCATCCAGCACTGCCTGTCACGCTGCTAAGGCTTTAGACTGAGAATAATTTTGTTACAAAATATCCAATACTTATAGTCTGCATTGGCGGACATTTTGTGTATATGTGACACTACTAGTCACATATCCTAGAACACCTCTGCCACTGTCAGTGGGTAAATCTACTGTGCCCCTTACTGCAGTCTTGTTGAATTATTACAGTGACAACATCTCGTGCTCACTTAATGCCAGTGCTGCTGCAATACATCATTCAGGCTCACATTAAGTGCCCATATACAAGGGTAAGTCAATTATTATCCGCAAAGTAGTTATAAAATTTTATTGTAATCAAATAGGAAACTTACAAGAACAGCATTTTTCGACATAGTCTCCTTGCATTTCAACAAACTTGGTCCATCACTTTACAGGCTTCCTGATGCCCCCATAAAAGAAATTCTCGGTTGAGCTGTAAGCCAGGAACACACTACTTCTTTCACTGCTTTGTCTGAGGCAAATCGGCAGCCCCTTAATGCCTGTTTGAGTGGACCAAACAAGTGATAGTCAGAAGGGGCAAGGTTGGGTCTATATAGAGGATGATCCAGTACATCAAATTTGAATTTCTGGAGCGTTTCAGCAGTGAGAGCACCAGGATGCGGACGGGCATTGTCGTGCAACAACACAAAACCTTTTGACAGCAATCCTCAGCGTTTGCTTCGAATTGCAGGCTTTAGCCTGGCAGTATGCATCTCACTGCATATTGTTGTGTCCATTTCCCCATAATGCTCCAGTTCTGGACCTTGCATCCCAAAAAACTGTAAACATCAGTTTTCCTGCAGACGGTTGGGTCTTGAACTTTTTCTTGCACAGTGAATTTGGCTGTTTCCATTCCATACTGTGCTGTTTACTCTCCGGCTTGTAATGATGGATCCACGTTTCGTCACCAGTAGTGATCCTGTCTAAGAAGTTGTCCCCTTTGTTACCATAGCAATCCAAATGTTTTTTGCAGGTTTCCAAGTGTGTTTGTTTATGCAACTGTGTGAGTTGTTTTGGGGCTCATCTTGTACAAACTTTGTAAAATCAAAGTCTGTTATGGATGATTTCAGAGGCAGAACTGTGACTAATTTGCAGATGAGTGTCACTTCGTCAATAGTTAATCATCTGTCTGAGAGAATCATTTCAAATGAACGTTTAATGGTTTCCTCATTTGTGTTGGTAAATGGTCGTCCAGCTCCTACATCATGCATAATGCTTGTGCGACCATTTTGGAATTTTTCAATCCATTCGTAGACACACTGTTGTGGCAAAACACTGTTCCCATTCTGTACCGAAAGTCTTTGATGAATTTTGGCCCCTGATACGCCTTCTGACCACAAAAAACGGATCACTGAATGTTGCTCTTCTTTGGTGCAAATAGATAGCAGAGGAGCCATGATTAACAGCATGGCAACGATAACGAAACTAACCTAGCAGCTTGAAAATTGCAAAGATTTATTAACAAAGCATGCATCATCAACATAAAACAACAGTACTACCAAAATAAAAAAAATATAACTAAATTGCTGATAATAATTGACTTACCCTTGTATTGTCAGTATGCAACACACCATATATTTATAGCATGATAGGGATAAATTAAGATTGACACTTGACTACTTTGTGCAGACATGTCTAATTTGAGAAGAAGTTAAATATTACTATTTGTAACAGAGGAAATGCTTGTTCACATTGCTCAAACAGAAGCACCTGTTTTAGTATGATAAATACAAATTTAAAGCCATCAGTGAATCACCAGGTTGTAGTATAGTTTAAAAATCCACTTATCATTTAAAAGGCAAAGAGAGAGGTGCACACTTGAAGAGAAGGGCAAGTGTTTCTGATTCAAGGGAAGTAGGGGTGGGGGGTGAAGTTGCAACATGGTCTAATAACAATCCTTGTAGTGTATTAGATTAAAAGAAAATTATGTTCCATTTTGGGGCCTGATTCATCACAGATAATTTTAATGTGTGTGTGTGTGTGTGTGTGTGTGTGTGTGTGTGAGAGAGAGAGAGAGAGAGAGAGAGAGAGAGAGAGAGGGGGAGAGAGAGAGAGAGAGAGAGAGAGAGAGAGAGAGAAACGCAGAGAGACTGTGTGTTCCATAGATTTGCTTACCTTTAAAAATCTCAGAGTCTAACTAACCCCCACATGTGTGTCTTTTTCATATACATTTCACATAATGTCCATGGCATAATAGTTACAGAAATTGAGGTTTACATAAAGACGTATCAATATTTATCATTCCATGCACTGTTCCCAAATGGAATGGTAAGCGGATAAAAGTAATGCTGATACGATTGTATGCACAACAGAAGTTTGTATAGTATAGATGTAGATATTCTCTGGCACTGAATGAGACACTCATCTGTGTAATGTTTTGTGCATGTGAAAATAAAAAATCATATTGTAGTTGGGTTTGGGACTCAAACATAAACATAAGACCCCCTACAAGAATGAGCTGGTGAACTAAGTAAAGACTGAAGTGCTCCATATTGGACTGTGTTTACTAAAACATTTGTTGTTGTTGTGGTCTTCAGTCCTGAGACTGGTTTGATGCAGCTCTCCATGCTACTCTATCCTATGCAAGGTTCTTAATCTCCCAGTACCTACTGCAACCTTTTGAATCTGTTTAGTGTATTCATTTCTTGGTCTCCCTCTGCGATTTTTACCCTCCACACTGCCCTCCAATACTAAATTGGTGCTCCCTTGATGCCTCAGAATATGCCCTACCAACCGATCCCTTCTTCTAGTCAAGTTGAGCCACAAATTTCTCTTCTCTCCAATTCTATTCAATACCTCCTCATTAGTTATGTGATCTACCCATCTAATCTTCAGCATTCTTCTGTAGCACCACATTTCGAAAACTTCTATTCTCTTCTTGTCTAAACTATTTATCATCCATGTTTCACTTCCATACATGGCTACACTCCATACAAATACTTTCAGAAACAACTTCCTGACACTTAAATCTACACTCGATGTTAACAAATTTCTCTTCTTCAGAAACGCTTTCCTTGCCATTGCCAGTCCACATTTTATATCCTCTCTACTTCGACCATCATCAGTTATTTTGCTCCCCAAATAGCAAAACTCCTTTACTACTTTAAGTGCCTCATTTCCTAATCTAATTCCCTCAGCATCACCCAATTTAATTCAACTACATTCCATTATTCTCGTTTTGCTTTTGTTGATGTTCATCTTATATACTCCTTTCAAGACCATGTACATTCCATTCAGCTGCTCTTCCAGGTCCTTTGCTGTCTCTGACAGAATTACAATGTCATCGGCGAACCTCAGAGTTTTTATTTCTTCTATATGGATTTTAGTTCTTTTGTTTCCTTTATTACAGATTGAATAACATAGGGGAGAGGCTACAACCCTGTCTCACTCCCTTGCCAACCACTGCATCCCTTTCATGTCCCTTGACTCTTATAACTGCCATCTGGTTTCTGTACAAATTGTAAATAGCCTTTCGCAGCCTGTATTTTACCCCTGCCACCTTCAGAATTTGAAAGAGTGTATTCCAGTCAACATTGTCAAAAGCTTTCTCTAAGTTTGCAAATGCTAAAAACATAGGTTTGCCTTTTCTTAATCTATTTTCTAAGATAAGTTGTAGGGTCAGTATTGCCTCATGTGTTCCAACTTTTCTACAGAATCCAAACTGATCTTCCCTGAGGTCGGCTTCTACCAGTTTTTCCATTAGTCTGTAAAGAATTCGTGTTACTATTTTGCAGCAGTGGCTTATTAAACCAATAGTTCGGTAATTTTCACATTTGTCAACACCTGCTTTCTTTGGGATTGGAATTATTATGTTCTTCTTGAAGTCTGAGGGTATTTCACCTGTCTCATACATCTTGCTCACCAGACGGCAGAGTTTTGATAGGCCTGGCTCTCCCAAGGCTGTCAGTAGTTCTAATGGAATGTTGTCTAATCCCGGGGCCTTGTTTCGAATTAGGTCTTTCAGTGCTCTGTCAAACTCTTCAAGCAGTATCATATCTCCCATTTCATCTTCATCTACAGTCTCTTCCATTTCTATAATATTGTCCTCAAGAACATAGCCCTTGTATAGACCCTCTATATACTCCTTCCACCTTTCTGCTTTTCCTTCTTTGCTTAGAACTGGGTTTCCATCTGAGCTCTTAATATTCATGCAAGTGGTTCTCTTTTCTCCAAAGGTCTCTTTAATTTTCCTGTAGGCAGTATCTATCATACCCCTAATGAGATAAGCCTCACCATCCTTACATTTGTCCTCTTAGCCATGCCTGCTTAGCCATTTTGCACTTCCTGTTGACCTCATTTTTGAGACATTTGTATTCCTGTATGCCTGATTCATTTACTGCATTGTTATATTTTCTCCTTTCATCAATCAAATTCAATATTTCTTCTGCTACCCAAGGATCTCTATTAGCCCTCATCTTTTTACCTACTTGATCCTCTGCTACCTCCACTATTTCGTCTCTCAAAGCTACCCATTCTTCTTCTACTGTATTTCTTTCCCCCATTCTTGTCAATCGTTCCCTAATGCTCTCCCTGAATCTCTCTACAACCTCTGGTTCTTTCAGTTTATCCAGGCCCCATCTCCTCAAATTCCCACCTTTTTGCAGTTTCTTCAGTTTTAATCTACAGTTCATAACCAATAGATTGTGGTCAGAGTCCAATCTGCCCCTGGAAAAGTCTTACAATTTAAAATCGGTTCCTAAATCTCTGTCTTACGATTATATAACCTATCTGAAACCTGTCAGTATCACCAGGCTTCTTCCATGTATACAACTGTCTTTTTGATTCTTGAACCAAGTGTTAGCTATGATTAGGTTATGCTCTGTGCAAAATTCTACCAGTCGGCTTCCTCTTTCATTTCTTCCCCCCAATCCATATTCACCTACTGTGTTTCCTTCTCTCCCTTTTCCTACTATCGAATTCCAGTCACCCATGACTATTAAATTTTCGTCTCGCTTCACTACCTGAATAATTTCTTTTATCTCATCATAAATTTGATCAATCTCTTCGTCATCTGCGGAGCTAGTTGGCATATAAACTTGTACTAGTGTGGTAGGAGTGGGCTTCATATCTATCTTGGCCACAATAATGCGTTTACTATGCTGGTTGTAGTAGCTTACCTGCATTCCTATTTTCCTGTTCATTATTAAACCTACTCCTGCATTACCCCTATTTGATTTTGTATTTATAATCTTGTATTCACCTGACCAGAAGTCTTCTTTCTCCTGCCACCAAACTTCACTAAGTCCCACTATATCTAACTTTAACCTATCCATTTCCCTTTTTAAATTTTCTAACATACCTGGCCGATTAAGGGATCTGACATTCCACGCTCCAATCCGTAGAAACGCCAGTTTTCTTTCTCCTGATAGCAACGTCCTCCTGAGTAGTCCCCACCCAGAGATCCGAATGGGGGACTATTTTACCTCCGGCATATTTTACCCAAGAGGACGCCATCATCATTTAACCATACAGTAAGGCTGCATGCCCTCGGAAAAATTACGGCTGTAGTTTCCCCTTGCTTTCAGCCGTTCGCAGTACCAGCACAGCAAGGCCGGTTTGGTTAGTGTTACAAGGCCAGATCAGTCAATCATCCAGACTGTTGCCCCTGCAACTTCTGAAAACGGGCACAATATTTCGGTGATCAGACATGTCGCCATCGTCAGGTGCGCTGACGAACTAAGCTCCTGAGGGCAGGCGGCCATTTTAAATCCCCTCCCCTCACGAGGCATTCTCTCCGCAGTCCACACCCACGTGTCAGCGGCCAGTGAGACGTTGGTGTCAGCGTCTGTGGTGGCGTTGGTGTAACTGCCTCATCCGCCCTAGTCGCCCGTTTATTCCTTTGCAGAGTGTCCTCTTAATTAGATTCAGTGCTGGTTCCCATGCCCTGCTGAGGTTGTAGCCGCAATCTCTGTTGATGAGTCCGTCCCTGGTACGAATTTTGATAGCGTCTCTAATGACACTGTCCCAGTATTTAGATGTCTGTGCCAAGATTCTGGTATGTTGGTAGTCCATTTCGTGATTTTCGGACAAACAGTGCTCTGCAACCACCGACTTGTTGGGGTACCCAAGTCGAGTGTGTTTCTGATGTTCTCAGCAATGATCTTCAATGGTATGCACTATCTTCGCACATTGACAAGAAATCTGGTATATGCCGGCCTTCTGCAAACTGAGATCGTCTTTGACACTTCCCAATAACGCTCGTGTTTTATTTGGTGGGCAAAACACAGTTCCTACTCGGTGTTTCCTCAATATTCATCCTATTTTCCCCTATAGTGCGCCAGTATACAGTATATAGGCAGTGGCTCTCTCTTTCTCCGTGACTTCTTCCATCTCCACACACTGTACTGTAGAGGTGGGGTGGAGAGTGCGTCTTATTTGCCATTCCCAGTACCCATTTTTCTGGAATAAAGTTTTGAGGTGTTCCAGCTCTTGGGCAGACTCTCTGCATCAGAGATAGTGCGCACCCTGTGCACCAGTGTTTTTAGCACCCCATTTCTCTGCGCAGGGTTGTGGCAGCTATCTGCTTGCAAATACAGGTTGGTGTGTGTTTTTTTCCTGTATACCCTGTGGCCCAGGATATCCATCCACTCTTATTTTGACCATGACGTCCAGGAATGGTATTTTCCTTCTGCTTTGGTCTCCATAGTGAATTTGATGTTCGGATGTATGGAGTTCAGGTAAGTCTACGAGCTTGCCATGGGGCCAGATCATGAATGTGTCATCCACATAATGTAGAAAACAAGTATGTTTCCATTTGGATGATGCCAAAGCTTCCGCCTCGAAGTATTCCATATAGAAATTTGTGACCACAAGTGAGAGTGGGCTCCCCATTGCAACTCCTTCTGTTTGTTCATAGTATTCTCCATTAAAGAGAAAATACATGGAGGTCAGAACGTGCTTGAAAAGGTCGGTCATCTTCTCGTCAAATTTCTGTGCAATAAGCTCAACTGACTCTTGAAGAGACACCCTGGTGAATAATAAAACATCAAAACTCACCAGGATCTCTGAGTCTTTCAGCTTGAAGCTGTCAAGACGTTTTACGAAATCCACAGAATTATGAAAGTGATGATGGCATTTACCCACATAAGGGCTTAGTAATTCTGCCAGTTATTTGGCCAGCAAATATGTAGGTGCCCTAATGTTGCTGACAATTGGGCGTAATGGCACCCCTTCTTTGTGGGCTTTAGGGTGTCTATAAAGATAGCCACTGCCTATATACCGTATACTGGTGCACTATCACGGAAAATAGGATGAATATTGAGGAAACTCCGAGTAGGAACTGTCTTTTGCCCACCAAATAAAACACAAGCATCATTGGGAGGTGTCAAAGACGATCTCAGTTTGCGGAAGGCTGGCATATACCAGATTCCGTGTCAATGTGGGAAGACTTATATTGGATAGACATTGCACACCATCGAAGATCGTTGCTGAGAACATCAGAGGCACACTTGACTCGGGTACCCCAACAAGTCAGTGGTCGCAGAGCACTGTTTGTCCGAAAATCACGAAATGGACTACCAACATACCAGGGTCTTGGCACAGACATCTAAATACTGGGACAGCGTCGTTAGAGAGGCTATCAAAATTCATACCAGGGACAGATTCATCAACCAAGATTGTGGCTACAACCTCCGCAGTACATGGGACCCAGCACTGAGTCTAATTAAAAAGATACTCAGCAAAGGAAACAAACGGGCGACTTGGGCGGACGAGGCAATTACACCGACGCCACCACAGACGCCGATGCCAGCATCTCACCTACTGCTGACGCATGGGCGCGGACCGTGGAGAGAACGCCTCGTGAGGGGAGGGGATTCAGGACGGCTGCCTGCCCTCAGGAGCTCAGTTTGTCAGAGCACCTGACGATGGTGACATGTCTGATCACTGAAATATTGTGCCCGTTGGACACTACGGATAGGCAGTACACCCGTGGACTGTTCAAGTTTCATTATAATTGTTTGTGTGTAACAAATATATGATTACTGACCTCCTGATAGATGAAAGAACTCTAGAAATAAGTAAATTATTGAAATATCCGTCCACTATTGTTATCAGAAATGTAAATCTGTAAGCATAATTTGTGAAAATCTGGCAAACAGTAATAGATAAAATCAGTTCTAATTATTGCAAACTTATGAAAGAAGCATGTTGGAAGCCATGTTAAGTCAGCCTACTGTGAGTTTTGAATGGAGCAGCATCTCTGTCCATGAATATGGTGGAATGTACCTCAGTTTATGTAGTACAGATTAAAAGTCAGAAAATGTTGTGCATTTTTTCCAAATTTTTATTCCAGAAGTTTATTCAATAATTTAATGAATTTTTATATATGATTGATTGAACTGTGAAAGTGTAATTACTCTACTCTCATGGGACACACAAATGTAAGATTATCACTGATTGTGACAAGAGAACTGGGCAATGAACAGTGTTGCTTTCAAAACTGATAGAGTGCATATTTTATTCATTCTGATATTATGATCTGCTTCGAAGGCCAGTGTAAAGAGTGATTTATTTACGAACTGTATTGTGTGTTTATTTGTTCCATGCAAAGAATCGTGCTTAATTATGTTTTAGTTGGGTTACTGCACTTGAACAATATAATGCGATATCAACTGAATGTAGTACATAATTACTCATTTATCTGTGCATAATTGACCCTTGTACTACCAGGATTTGTTTGTTCACTAAGTACCACTGGGGCTGTATATTTGCATAATGAGCTAACATAAAAATATGCATTACATCTGTCAGTGCAAAAGCCATCATTCTATTTCTATAAATGTTACATTCAAGAAACAAAAAGAAATTTAGACTGGGATCATATTGACCCCAGTGGTGCTAAGTGCTAAAAACTATTAATAAATTTTAATGTGTTGTAAATATAAGACTGAACATAATGTTATTAGATATAACTGACTCAGTGGGAGAAAACCGTATCTTTTGAAAATAATAGCTTTGAAAACAAGGGAGATATTCTTCCCCATTCCATTCACATATTGAGGATGGGAAGATCAATTGTTTGAACACCTCTGTGTGTGCTGTAATTATTCTAATCTTGTCCTCATGATCCTTATGTGAGCAATACGTAGGGGTTGTAATATATTTTAGAGTCATCCCTTAAAATCTGTTCTTGAACCTTTGTTAACAGTCATTCTTGGGATAGTTAACATCTATCCTCAAGAGTCTGCCACTTCAGTTTCTTTAGTATCTCCATGACACTCTCCCATGGACCAAACAAATCTATGACAATTCCTGCTGTCTCTCTCTTTATACATTCAATACCCCCTGTTAGTCCTATTTGATATGGTTCCCACATACAGGGTATTCTAGAACCAGTCACATTGATTTATAAGCAAACTCTTGTAGACTTATTGCACCTCCCCAGTATTTTGCCAATAAACCGAAGTTTACCACATGCTTTACCCACAACTGAGCCTGTGTGATCATTCCATTTCATATCCCTACAAAGTGTTGCACCCAGGTATTTGTATGAGTTGGCCAATTCCAACAGTGACTCATTAGTATTATAGTCATAGGCTACTATGTTTCTTCATTTTGCAAAGTGCACAATTTTAAGTTTTTTAACATTTAAAGCAAGTTGCCAATCTTTACACCACTTTGAAATCTTATCAAGATCTGATTGAACATCTATGCAGCTTTGCATCATCTGCAAAAAGATTGATGTTACTATTGTCTGTTGGGTCATAAATATACAACATGGACAGTAAGGGTTCCAACTCATTTCCTCTGTCACATCTGAAGTTACTTCTAAATCTGAAAATGACTCTCCACCCAAGATAGCACACTGTGTGTCCTCCCTACAAAAAGTCCTCACACCAGGCACAAATTTCACTTGATACCACATATGATCATACTTTTGGCATTTCAGCTTTTGTTTTGCTGTCCTCAATTTCAGTTCTTGCGCCATTCGCTAAGGACTGGACACTAACTTTGGTGCCATTAACATCCTTTACATGCAAGCAGAATTTTTTTGGGTTTTGACAGTCATCTGCTATGGTAGTCACTGAATGCCTCATGCATTGCCCTTTTGACAGCCAAACACATTCGATTCAGCATCTCTCTATCTATAGTTCTATGTTTTGTTTTACACATATTATGCAGCAGTCCCCGTTTCTTTGGAAATTACTGTAAACCATGGAGGGTCACTCCCATTATGAACTTTTATACTGGCTACGTATCTGTCCAGTGCATTGTGAACTATTCTTTTAAGCTTGGGCCATAGTTTCACTACATGCTCCTTCCCTGTGCTGAAAGTTTCATTTTCCTTATTGAGATCTGAAACTGCTGATTTTTTTTATCTAGTTTACTGGTTGTATACTATACTGAAGTCAGTACCGAGACTAAGTTATCTGTGTACCGTTCAATCTTTCGACAAACTTTGTTGTATGGGAGCAAAAGCTGGGTGGATTCAGGTTACCTTATCAATCAGGTTGAGGTTATGGATATGAAAGTAGCTAGGATGATTGCAGGTACTAGTAGATGGGAACAATGGAAGGAGGGTGTCCACAATGAGGAAATCAAAGAAAAACTGGGAATGAACTCTGTAGATGTAGCAGTCAGGGCGAACAGGCTTAGATGGTGGGATCATGTTACACGCATGGGAGAAGCAAGGTTACCCAAGAGACTCATGGGTTCAGCGGTAGAGGGTAGGAGTCAGGGTAGACCGAAGAGAAGGTACCTGGATTCGGTTAAGAATGATTTTGAAGTAATAGGCTTAACATCAGAAGATCCACCAATGTTAGCACTGAACAGGGGATCATGGAGGAATTTTATAAGGGGGACTATGCTCCAGACTGAACGCTGAAAGGCATAATCAGTCTTAATTGATGATGATGATGATTGGTCATATATATATTTCTGCGTGTTTGAGTTGTCCTTTGTACTTTAGTAATCATTGTTGTCACAACTGCATCATGATCACTGACACCAGTTTTGATGTGGACATCCTGAAGAGGTCAAGTCTGTTTGCCATTAGATCGAATGTATTTGCATCATGGGTGGGATTAACTATATGTTCTAGGTGGTTTTCTTAGAAGTCATTTAGTAATGTTTCACAGGATGTCTTATCATGCCCACAATTAAGAAAAATTCACTCATGATTACAGTTGATTGGGGAACTTACATACAAGAGAACTGAGGTTTTCTCTAAAGTTTTCAGTTACATCAAGATATGAATCTGGTGGGTGATAAAAGGACCCAGTTTCCATTTTATTACCACCTCCTCATGCTGAGTCTTTTGCACAAATAATCTCACATGCAGCTTCAATGTCTGCCTCAGTGGTTGTGAGTTTCTTGTCTACTGCAACAAATACACAACCTCCATTTCCAATTAGCCTATCCTTTTGATATAAACTCAAATTTTCCCTAAAAGTCTCACGGCTATCAATTCAGTGTGAGTGCATTGGCAGCTAACTACTAGGATTTTAATACTCTCGTTTGGGAGGCATTTCTTCCAAACTTACACTGGCACATCTGGGTTTCCTATAGCTACCATTATCTGGATTGGATGGAGAGTCACCCAATTTTTTAAAAAACAGCCTCCGATATGTACTGCACACCTGACCCATTTAAGGGCATCGTACAGTTCTCAACCCTGTGCCGCCAGTCCAGGAAGCTGCAGCTAGCTTGTCACAGAACTTCTGAAAGCACTGGTTCACTCCTTCCACTCAACTCAGAACCAAGGGGCCATGATCAGTTGTGGGGACAACGGTGCAATTTATGAGCTTTGTTGAAACTGTGCACAAGGCTGGTGTTCTCAGTCTTCTCTGGCAGATACTGGAATGATACAAGTATGACCTCAAAGCCTAGACAACAGTCATCATCAAATTAAATTAATTCACAATTGCAAATAAGGACAATCATCAGTTGTAGAATGGAATGATGACAATGAAAATTTGTACCGGACTGGTACCTGAACCCGGACTGCCCGCAAATTGCTTGCAGTTGCCTCACCATTTGGCTATCCGTGCATGACTCACAGCCAGACCCAAACTTCAATATGTCGTCAACCATGCATCTATGACCTGTACTCATACATCCATTATGTATATTCCCCTACAGGTCAGACGTACTTGAAAGTCGCTGGCTGAGTAAGGCAGATAAATATGATATTGCAGTGCCTGTGTTATTCTGATTACGATGCTACGTGGTTGACGACATATGGAAGTTTCTGGCCGTGAGTCGTGCAGATAGCCAAATGTTAAGGCAGCCACTCATGATAAGCGGGAAATCTGGGTTCGGGTTCCAGTCCGGCACAAATTTTCATTGTTATCATTCCATTCTGCAGCTGATGGTTCTCCTTATTCACAATTGAATTCATTTAATGTATTTCATAATGGCTATAGTCACTGCAGTGCCTGTTCCTTTGGCCACACATGCACATTCAACACAGGCATTGCAATATTGGCAGTCATCGTTTGTTCCAATATGTGTGACACGATTTGCAGTTCCTTGCACACTGTTCCCTCAATGGTTGCCGGAGTAGCCTCTTTGACATGTTGAATGAGGCCCCCAGGCATACAAACTGAGTGCACCCAGTGACCTTTTTTGTCCCTTGCTGCCATTTCCCCCAGGGGTACAATCTTCATCTGTATATTTGAACTGGTGACAATTAATGGACCCCTACCCGTTTGCATTTGCCACCTCTTGATACCAAACAAAACATGTTTCCCCAAAACAGTTGGAGTGAGTCCCATGGGCTCAGTTTCAGCGAAAGGCAGCACCTCAAACTTGTTGGTTAGGGGGGACAGTATAACACCTTGAGTCCTCCCTGTGCCCTGTCCATGCTGTACAGGACACCTAGATCTAGCATTGAAATGCCACTCACAGTCCAGTGGACAAGTAATGACAGAACCCGTACTTTTTACAGAGGAGACATGATCCACAGAGAAGGATAGTAACTGAGGTACCTTTGGTACCGGTACCACCCACCGATTTGCAGCAGTTGCCAATCGTTTGACAGTAGTCAGGGCGATTTCCAGCTGCTTATGAACAAGTCAACTCATCCTGTGTTCAAGAATAGCATTCACAGTGAGACTACATTTTGGCTGGTGCAATGTACTACAGGGTGGTGAACAAATAACTCAAAACTAAGCCTGCTCATTATCTTTCATATCTGTTGATCTAGAAAATTACTAATTCCCTATAAGAACTGAAGCAAATACACAAAATGAGGTTTCTGTTAAAGCAACAGAAAAACCTGTGATAATAATTACCAATTTCCTAAAACTAACTGAGGTTAATTACAGTTATCAGCAAACTTAATACAGTTAATTAATAATGTATGTAGATAAAATATACTCCTCTTTAAGGGAAAACCAGATGTAACATGTTTGTTTGAATATGTACTACAGCTACTAAATCACAAACGCCAATTAACTACAAATTAAATTATGCACAGCCCAATGGTAACTTCCGAAAATTCTCGAAAATGCATATTTACTTGCTTTGATATACAACAAAATTCAGGAGTGATCTATTCTTTGGCAGTAACTGTGAACCTCAAATACTGATTTGTTATGAAATCAGGTATTTATTCAAAACACTCGTACTGATAATTTATGAAAATATACTTTTATAAATAACCTACTTTTCATGTTATTACACAATGAAATCACAGAAAGATTGTTTTGAACGAGGATAGGCCTACTGTTTTAAAAAAATTTTAAAGAGTGCAAATAAGTTTAAGCCTACAATTGATGATGATAACAGAAGGTGTTTATCGAGGCACTCAAGAATGTTCAAAATTTCACAGTACATCACAATACAAACAGATATTGATATAGTCAATGAAAGATGCAGAAGTGACACAAACAGTACAATATGTGAATCAGAATTTCAAATCAACACACAAATCTTGCACATGCGGTCTCTCACGAAGGAAGATCCCGAAATTGACTTTTACATATAAATAAACATGTGAAATCCATGGATTTTATATATTTATACATACACTTTTTTCCCCCAGTAGTTCTAGGAAGGGTACAACAGTTGAGGAAACTGGGGCAAGAAACAAAAATAGACTAATTGTTGCAGGTGTCTCGTATAACAGCTGTTTAGTGTCACAGTCATCATTCTACTTTCATAAATGTTATATTCAAGAAACAAACAGTTCAAATTGGAGTCATACTGACACCAACTGACTCTGTGCAAAAACCAATAATAAATTTTAGTATGTTCTACATATAAAAAAGAATGAAATATCATTGGATTCAACTGACTCACAGGGAGAATGTCATGTATTTTGAAAACAAAGGAGACATACATGTCCAATACATACCCAAACGTGCTTATGGGGTAATATTGACCCTAGTGGTTCTAGAAGGGTTAAAGCAGATGAGGCTTGAATTGGCCATAAAAAGCAGTTTGTACAGCATCCAAGTATAATTAAAATGTATGAACTGCAATGTTGGCATCTACTACATTATTGGCACCAGAGTATTCCCACCACCAACTTTTCAGACAGTTTCGATAGAGGCAATGCTACGGAGGCCATCTGTGCAAAGAAAATGGGTAAGCTACAACTGTGTTTAGTATTACTGCAGATTTATCAAACAGCTCTCATATAGGCCCTGCACAGGAGTGACATATTACAGGAAAAATTATATTAAAAATGTAATTACTTTAGGAGTAAAGGAGATGAGTCAGTGATAACCAGAAGCACTGAGTCGTCAATAGGAACACACAAAAAGACAGAAAACTTGCTAACTTTCAAATCGGCTCCTTTCTCGACCTAAGACTATACATGCATACAGAAACACATGCGCTTACATGCACACGCCTTTGCCCCTTCCTAGTGCTGGATGGATGCACAATGCCAGGAGTGCAGTTTGGCGGATGGACTAGGTTGCAGTGGGGTTGAGTCAGGTAGGGTGGGTAACTAGAGGCTTAGAACAGAAGGAGCCAGCCAGTTTGCTGGCTAGAAATGCAGGAGGGAGGAATGACAGGTGCATGGGCTCAGCATGTAACCAATGAGTATCCGAGCTAATGGAGATCAGTGCATGTTGAAGGTGATGTGAAGAGATGAATTGAGAGGGGGTGATAGGACATAGGAAGGGGAAGCAGTTGGGTGGTGGGTGTGGGGACAGTCAGCTAACTGAGATTTAGGCCAGGATGGTTCCAGGAACGAAGGAAATGTTGCAAGAATAACTTCCATCTGCATAGTTCAGAAAAGTTGGTGGTGGAGGGAAGGATCCAAATTGCCTGGGTTGTGAAGCAGCCATTTAAATTGAGCATGTTGGGGTCAGCTGCACGTTGTACCACCAGGTGGTCTAGTTTGTTCTTGGCCACAGTTTGGTGGTGGCCATTCACATTCAGGTGGACAGCTGGTTGTTTATGCCATCATAAATTGCTGTGCAGTGATTGCAGCAGAGTTTGTATATGACATGGCTGCATTCCACAAGGATATGATCCTGTGGCAAGGGGCTGGGAATGGGAGTTGCATAGAGATGGATTAGGATGTTGTGTAGGTTTTACTACAATTTCATCAAATATCATATGTGTATTTTATTTGTAAATATGCAGATAATCATATTTCATATCACTTAAATATGATGTACATTTTCACACATTGAAGTGGTTTTATGTTGGGCTTTTTAGTAATTTATGCATATATTTCATTTCACAACAAATAATCATTTCCAATTATCACATGTACTACTAATGTTAATTGGAGTAAAAACCCTAGCTCTTTGACAGTCAGTATCCCCAGGGAAAAAAATTGTCATTGCCATTCTTACACTGCATTGTAGTATAATGTTCTCTCAACTAATGGATAAGGTCACATGAGGTGCACGCACGCTGTGAGCAGAATGCAGCAAGAAGGGTTAAGACGAGGCTTTCCTTTGAGCAACACAAGTTCATACTTTATTTTGTTGTTAGTAGAGGCGTAAAAACATTACTTATGATACAAGTAATGTCTTAATCAGTTTTGAATTCAGCCACTGATATATCAAACAATTACCTATATCAGGATACATTTAAGAGCTATGGTACTGTTCACGAGTTGAGTAAGAAGCATTTGGTTTCTTTGATACTAACAATGGAAGCTATGATGCTATGTTGTTGTAACATTTTACAAAAAAAATCTGTGAATTAGGGGTAAAACAATTAAATGTACAGCACACTGTGCAGGCTGCAAAGTATAAAGGCTCAGGTACTGTGTGTAGTTCTAAGGCATGGCTTATATGAGTATGAGTGTGCAGCAAATGTTAATCATTTCAGATAAACACTATTGAAAGTGAATAGCCCCATAGATCGTTAAAACTGTGTGCTGGGTACTCTTGAAAATTAACATGTTTGCATGAACAAGGAAACCAGTCTGTCTGTCATGGGTTAATGTATGCATTGTTACTGTCATGGTCTTCAATCCAAAGACTGATTTCATGCAGCTCTCCACACGAGACAAGCTTGTGCAAGCCTCTTCAGCTCTGAATAACTACTGCAACCTACATCTATTTGATGCTGCTTACTGTATTCAAGCCTAGGACTCCCTCTACAATTTTTATCACTTGTACTTCCAGCCACTACCATACTGATTATCCCTTGATGACTTGGCATCTGGGTTAACCAGACTCTTCTTTTCTGCAAGTTGTGCCACAATTTCTTTTCTCCTCATTTCTTTTTCTTCAGTACCTCTTCAACAGTTATTTAATCTACCCACCTAATCTTCAGCATTCTTCTTTAGAACCACATTTCAAAAGCTTCTATTCTCTCCTTGTCTGAACCATGTTTCAGTTCCATACAGGTCTGGACACTCTAAACAAATACCTTCAAAAAAGACACATTTGTATTGGATTTTAACAAATTCCTCTTCTACAGAAATGATTGCCTTGCTACAGCCAGTATGCATTTTACATCATGTCTACTTCATCCATCAGTTACTTTGCTGCCCAAATAGCAAAACTCATCTACTACTTTCAGTGTTTCATTTCCTGGTCTATTTACCTCAGGAACAGCTGATTTTATTCGACTGCATTCCATTAGTTCATTTCAAGACACTATCCATTGTGTTCAACAGTTCTTCCAAGTCCTTTGCTGTCTTTGGCAGAATAACAATGTAATTGGCAAACCTTATAATTTTTTCTCCCTGAACTTAACTTAATTTCTTCTCCAAATTTTTCTTTGGTCTCCTGTACTGCTTGGTCACTTTACAGTTTGAATAACATCAGGGATAGACTACAACCTTATCTTACTCCATTTTCAACAACTGCTTCCCTTTCCAACAACTGCTTCCCTTTACTGTCTGTTGATTCTTAAGATTGCAGTCTGGTTTCTGTACAAGCCTCTGCTTCATCCCTGTTCCCTTCAGAATTTCAAATAGTGTATTCCAGTCAGCAGTGTCAAAAACTTTCTTCAAGTTTACAAATGTTATAAACATAACTTTGGCTCTCTTGAATCTTTCTTCTAAGACAAGGTAAATATAAAATGCTAGAAATGTTTCAGCTTTCAGAAAAACTCCTTCTTCAGAAATAGAAAACCTGCTTATCACTGTCAATGCCACCTCTCCCTACATTAACATCCCCAACGTCCATGGCTTTGCTGTTATAGGACAGTTCCTTTCCCAACATGCGACTGACTAACTCCAAACCTACAACCTCCTTCCTGGTCACCATTACCAACTATATCATCACCCATACTTCTCCTTTGAAGGCATCACCTGGATACAAATCTGTGGTTTAGCAGTGGACACCCACACAGCACATACTAACCTAGTCATGGGCCATCTAGAGGAATCTTTCTTAACAATTCATATTCATTGATGACATCTTCATTATCTGGACTGAGTGTGAGGACACCCTATCCACATTCCTCCAGAACCTCAAAATCTTCTCCTGCATTTGCTTCACCTGATCCTTGTCAACCCAACAAGCCAACATCCTAGACGTTAACCTCCACATGTTTCTCATCATGCCCTGAAATAAGAAATATCCTCCCCTCCCCTCCCACAGTGATATTCTGCCACCCAGCAAACCTATGAAATACCGTTATCCGTCCCTACTCTACCCCTGTTCAAAAACCCTTTGCCTGACAGTTTATACCCCTGCAAGACCTGTCCTATACATCCTCCCACTACCACCTACTCCAGTCCTGTCACTGGCACTACTTTAACTGTCAAAGGCAGGACCACCTGTGAAAGCAGTCATGCAATCTACTAACTTAGCTGCAACTACTGTGCTGTATTGTATGTGGCATGACAACTAACAAGCTATCTGTCTACATGAATGGACACTGCCAAACTGTGCCAAGAAAGAGCTGCCCTACCCTGTTGCTGAGCTTGCCACCCAATAAACAGCCTATGTCATCTGGATTCTTCCCATGGATCCCAGCTTTTGTGTAATGTTCATTCGTAAGAGCTCCCTGGCCTCAACCTTCATACCTGCTACCCTCCACCTGCCTATCCCCTTCACTGCTCTCACTCGCATACAATGCCCTATCCTCTTCACTGCTCCCACTTGCATACAATGCATACTCACCTGGATGCTCCCACAGGGAGCACTAGCATCTTCCCCCACCCCTACGCTTCTATCCCTCCCATTTGCCACCCCACACACCTCTTTGTTACCCCCACTACACACCCCATCCATATTGCTCCTCATGCCGGATGCAATCGCACCTTAGTGCCTATGGACAGTGGCCCTGTGTATATTTTCTTCGAGTGAAGGACTTTGTACGAAAGCTGAAACATTTCTGGCATTTTTTCCCCATTGTGTCCATCTGCGAATCAATGCCCTCTCTGTGTGGTGAGTGGCAATCTATCCTTTCCATATTATTCTAATTCCATCCTGGGCTTTCCACTGTTTTATTTCTCTCTGTAATACCGCTACTAAACTTTAGTGATTTGTGCTGCATATTACATCTCGAATCAAATAACTTTGCAAGAAGACCAAGAAAATATACAAGTGTACAAGAAAAGCCCTTTATTGGTAACATGGCATTCTAGTTTATTGGGTAGCATTACATAACAATAAAAGCAAAATGTGATTCACGCACACTACCCAATAAAGCAATAAAATTATGTAAGCAAATAGTGCATACATATAAAAACATGTGCAAATATTTAAAATGACAATGCTATTTGACACAAGTCAAATCTACCAGTCAATGACATACCTTTGTCAAAATTAGGCCACTAACTATAATATTCTCTTTATCACATACTCATTTCATTCCAATATTTTGGAACCTAAGACAGCACATTTGTTACAAATACCCACAATTTATAACACAAAAAATATCTATCAACTGCAATTGTGTGTAATCTTTCACATAATTTTTAGTGTTTTCTTTGGTTATGATTTATTTAAATTAAATATCTTCATCTTGAAATAGTGAAATTACTGAAATATATCATCATACATTCCAGAGAGAAAAAGTAGATAAAGTAAAGTAAAGTAATTTAATAAATAATTTATCATATTTTCAGTGTGGACAATATTAATAAGACATTATTACACTAAAAAGTGCTTTTTCACACAGAAAGACAATTGTTTTGACTACTTATGAATTGTGTGTGCTACTTTCTAAAAGATGTCTACAAGAAATGTAAAACTGTTATATTGACACTTATTTGCAGTCAAGAGAAATTCCTTAGAAGAAAAAACAGTAATTATACATTGAAAAAACTCCTTAGTATTCCTGTGAACAGATTCCTGAAAGCTTAACAGTAAAAGTTGAATGTCCTGGAACTCACTGTTAGAAGTCAAGGGCACAATAGGGGTTAATGCTGTGGTGTCACCGCCAGACACCACACTTGCTAGGTGGTAGCTTTAAATCGGCCGTGGTCCATTAGTACATGTCGGACCCGCGTGTCGCCACTGTCAGTGATCGCAGACCGAGCGCCACCACAAGGCAGGTCTCGAGATACGGACTAGCACTCGCCCCAGTTGTACGGACGACTTTGCTAGCGACTACACTGACGAAGCCTTTCTCTCATTTGCCGAGAGATAGTTAGAATAGCCTTCAGCTAAGTCCATGGCTACGACCTAGCAAGGCGCCATAGCAATTGATAGTTGTCTTATGAAGCATGTCTCATCAAGAACGATGTATACAAATGATGGATTAAAGTTAAGTATTCCAGCAGCTACGTACTTTTCTTTATAGCATTCATTGCGTATCCTGTTCCAGACCTAACGCCCGCCTGCGTGAGTTAGCGCGTGCATCTTGGCCGCCTCTTTCAATTAGTGTGCGTAGTGTTGGCAAGTCTGCCGACACTAGAAATGCGTTCTTTCATGTCATTGGAAGGTTGTATGTGAGAGCAGCACATAACTATATTACATAAAAAGATGCATAAATTTTTCCCCAAGAAGAAAAATGCACTTAGAACCAGTGGTTCCATTTTATATGCTAATTTGGTTCATTAATAAGAGCAACAGATTTTGAGTTTTCTCCATATAAAGGCCACAATTGCTATCAACCTTCAGCAACAGTTCTCTTCATCTCAAAAACTCTCTCCCACACATTTCTCACTGTCTGCAAATGGAGATATGGGCTAGAAAGACTATCACTGATAACATTTCTGCATTATCCCAAACTTGTTCTCTTTGAAGGTCATAATGGGAAGTAGAATATCCATAAACAAAATTATTATAACAATTTTTGGTAGCAGATGGTTAAAAAACAATAGTACTATACTCCAATAAAAATAACTTTGTGATTGACAGACTGTTGTGGTGGGGGCAGTGTTGCCAGTGTGCAGCCAGTGTGCTTCGCAAGGCGCCACATATAACTACAAAAAAAGACAACACAGTTTGCTTATGGCACTGGGCCCCTGCCATCTGACTCGCTGAAACGTGTCACAGCGTGGGACCTAGGTTTCTACTCTTGAACTGCCATACTGAGAAAATAGTCACTACCACATTACAGTTTCAAAATTCAGATTATGTAAACATACCATACAAACTAAATGACAAATGTGTGCTTTAATTCAATATTTTACAACTTGATTTTGTCTCTTCCAGTACATCCAGATGTAAATACACAGTTTCTTTGATCAAACTAATTTTGTGTGGTGAAGATGACAGTTTCTGACCGTACTTCAGAAGTATGGAATGAAAAGATAAAGATCAAAGGCAGACACAAACATTATTACACTGTGTATTTTGTAATCTTGTGCCTGGAAACATAAGGACATCTGCTGAGAGACTGTGGCTCTTTATAGTGCTAGGTGGTGATTGATATTACACTGTTATCTGAAATCAGAATCTGACAATCAAAGCATAACCCAATTTAAATTTTAAAAATAGTAATATCAAAAATAGTCATGATACAAGCGGAAAATCCACTTACTAGTTGCCTAACAACAGCAACTGGCATAAGTCACAGAGACAGTTTAAAAATATGATTAAATATTGAGCAGAATTTTTAAAAATTTCATTGGGATATGCAACAGATAAAAGGTACAAGCATTGCAAAGAAGTAGAAAGTGCTCCAAAACATGGACATGGACATGCGAGATCAAAATTAAACAAACACTTAAATGAGATGAAAAGGAAAGGGGGGAGGGAGGGGGAGACAAGCAACTAAGAGAATATGATAATGTAGAATGTAAAAAGAAAAGTGACAAAGGAAGAAAATTGCTTTAATGCAGAAACAGCAACTGTAAGCACTCCATCTTCAGGCCACAAGTGGCCCATCGGGACCATCCGACCGCCATGTCATCCTCAGTTGAGGATGCGGATAGGAGGGGCGTGTGGCCAGCACACCGCTCTCCCGGTCGTTATGATGGTTTTCTTTGACTGGAGCCACTACTATTCTGTCGAGTAGCTCCTCAATTGGCATCACAAGGCTGAGTGCACCTCAAAAAATGGCAACAGCACATGGTGGCTGGATGGTCACCCCTCCAAGTGCCGGCCACGCCCAACAGCGCTTAACTTCGGTGATCTCACGGGAACTGGTATATCCACTGTGGCAAGGCCATTGCCAGAAACAGCAACTGTACTGTATTATAAATTCATACAAGTTATACTATCTTTGGATATAGTATTTTATAGGCAGTGCTCATCTAAAGATGATTTATGAACACAATGCAAAAAAAAAAAATATGAACAGAAACTTTAAAAATCTGCATGCTTGCCCAGCCCCCCACCACCTCCCTCCTCTGACACTCATTTGCAAGTGATAAACCTGCTATTTGAATAACATAACCAATGAGTATGCTAAATCTTTCCCCTACAGCTGGGCACCTGCAACCTTCCAAAAGTTGATATAGAGACTTAGGCAGATGAGTAAATTATCTAACTTTTAGTGGTTTCCTTTTTCCCCTTCAGACTGTTATAATGGTCTAAACCAATTTAATTTCTGTAGCAGCTTTACTTCCATTCCTCTAAGCAACAAACAATTATTATAAAGCAATGAAGGTTATTTATCAATATTTCAAAGGCTGTAGAAATACTTTGGCCATAAATGCTGCTGGAAAAGTTAACAATAATGAGTAAGCATCAGCATAACAACAGCTACATTCAAAAGAACAAAAATTATACAGTACCAAGGTAGATGTGATAAAATAATGAATAAGTGGATGAAATCATTGGAGGATGGAATAGATTTTCATCTTTTTGTTTACAATCTGTCAAATAGGAGATATAGAAGCTCTAAATTTATACTTGCAGATGACAAAAGATTCACCATTGTAATCAGCAATTAATTGTCTGCTCAAACAATGCTGAAACATTTTGTGTCACCATGATGGAAAACTCTTTTTTAACATGTTGACTGCTACACACACAGTGCCGGACATTTCACTGCCAGGCCAGGACAGACCATAGCATCAGGCATGAGGAAGCTGTGGCTGCCGGCAAGCACACAGTGTCAGGAGTAATTCTGTATTATAGCTGGTGGTGGCCTTGTGGCATTTAAAGTGGTAAGTACAGAATAACTGAAGTGTTGGTATCAATGAAAGAAGAAGATAAATCTGTTCCCTTTTTTTGGGTGATGTTGCTTAGTATGATTAACGGTAATGAAATTGTTGACCACTTAGCTATAGATGCTATGGAAGGAGACATTACTCAGATTAAAATTCCAAATATGGATTACTTGGACTAAAATCTAAAGTGCAGACTGCAAATGAGTGCTAACTAGAAGACTGACAACATGAATGGAAGCAGACAACAAGGCACAATGGCAAGAGTCATGCAATTCATCTACTTGGCTTCTTTAATAGCTAGACTCAGATTTAACAATGGGCATTTTCTCAAACATCTGCACATTACACAGACTGCTTCTTGTTTGGTGGAGCACAGAAGAACTCTCAGCATGTCTTTTTTGTCTGTCAAGGAGGACATGAAACTATGACTGTTCTCTCACACAAGCGAGTGAAGTTTGGTCATGTGTCACCCCCGTTTCTAATGGCCATGTTAGCAATACGGGAACACAGAACTTACAATACACTCTGCAGATACCGACATCTAATGCCAACATAATGGAGCCCATGTGTGTAAAAACATACTGTAACAGTAATGATGTGTAACAAATCAAAGTTACTGATGGATCTGTTGCTAAATAATGATTACAATGGGGATTATTTGTTTATCACCTGTACTAATTAACAATAATGTTGAAAATGTGGTTGAAGAACAGTTGGAAATACACCAGAAGAAAAATCTTACTGGAAGAAGAATGACATTGCTGGGACATATCCACAGTGTTTCAGGATTAATTAAATTGCTCATAGGGCAACAAAGCTGCAAAGTCTGAATATGTAATAGTGTTTATTGGGGATATTTATCATACACTATATAAAAGAGATAAGTAGAGTAAATTAAGATACTTCACTATACACTGCTGTTTGTTTGGAGAAAGAGACAATTAGGAAGTTCAGAATTTGGTATTGTGTTAAGAGTGGGATCTGCTGGAGTAAGGAAAAACACAGACCGAAATGAATCTGAAATACGTACTTTACTTTATGTTTGTTTGTTTGTCTTCTGGTGTTCCTCTAGTTATTATTTTTGGTCACTAGCAAGGCATTCTTCTTATATTGAATATATTAGCTCGCATTTCTCTTTCGAGCTCTGAATTAAGATGTTAAAGTCGTATTAGAAGAATATTTTTATTGGGTTGTCACATATCATCTCCTCTTGACATAATGTTAAGCTCTCATGAAGCTATTAAATTATGGCTTAATGATTTCTGTAATACAAGAAATTAATATGTATACAGTATATGCTGGAAATAGTTATAATGGAAGCCTGTAGAAAGAAATGGAGATCTGCAAAACAAAGAAATAACACATCAAAGAATGGAAAATTTGAAAACATAGCAGGCTTTTAATGTGTTTGTTTTAAGTTATTAGAATTTACACTGAAAAGTGAAACAGTGACAAAAATTAAAAGTAACTTTGAAAAAAAAAAAAAAAAAAAAAAAAAAAAAAAAAAAAAAAAAAAAAAAAATAATAATAATAATAATAATAATAATAATAATAAAAATTAATACACTAACAGAGACAGATAAAAGAATAATAATAATAAAACAATGTTCCTGGATTCATTCTTGTCTATTAATTTATATTCACGAAAGGCCAAAGCTACACTTCCAATCATCATTTTTAGAATGACATTTACTCGAGCACTATGCAGTACATACAAGGCAAATGCAAACTGCATGTTCTCGGATTTAATTTTGAAAAGGAGAGAGAAAAAAAATTACAATAAATAAATGAACTTAATGATGCGAAGAAAATAAAGTTGTTACGACTGATAATTGGGGGGGAGGGAGAGGGTGTGTGTGTGTGTGTGTGTGGGGGGGGGGGGGGGGGGGGGAGGCACGTGAACCATAATAAATAGAGTAAAATTACTATTTTTCTCATTATACAGAGGGCTCTCTTAAGCAAGTTTGGATGCACGAAACACAGATTTATGTGCTTAGGCTTCTGCTATTATATAGAAAGAGAATTCTTTTTATAATAGCTTCTCCTAGGATAAAATAATAAGAGTAAGCTACCAGCTTATACAACAATTAATGTTCCATGTATTTTTGTGAGGTTTTAAAAACGAGTAAAAGGTAAACAATGCAAATTTAGGACACCCAAAAAGCTGTTTTGAAATATATTTCAGTTTCAATAAGTGAGAGGAAAACTTGTGACCACCAGCGAATGAAATTGTTTTCTCCAAGTGAGATGCTCCCAGAATAGCGTCCTATAAGTGATCACTTCAAAGATAAGAAATTTCTTACATTGATAATAATGAGCAAGAATTCCTCAAACAGGACAAGACACAATGATGACTGTGCATGTCTGGACTACATTAAAAGCTGCAATAAACAGCAAGTATAATTGTCACTACTTTTTAATGTATTCATTACTGCACTGTATTACTACAACAGTACATATGTTTTGATATTATTAACAGAAAGTTACAAAAAATGGACGGAGACACATTACAAGACTGCAGACCATCATTTTATATTCTTTAATAAGCCTGTAACATGGCTCTTGCATTTAAAATTCTAACACTGTGCAAAAACTGCAATCAACGTAAAGTATGTACTGAGGGCACAGTGTGTGTGTGTGTGTGTGTGTGTGTGTGTGTGTGTGTGTGTCATGATAAGCTTTGAAAAGATGACACAAAAAATGAAGTATTGGATATTACTAAAATCACAAGAATTCAAGTACAAAATATAATGTTTGCTACCAACAAATATCATGATGATAATTTTTATCTATACAGAAAAAGTTTTTTTTTTCACTGAGTCCTGTATTGTTTCACATGGCATGCTCTGCACTTTAATTGAAATGATACATGAAATTAAATTTTTTGAGAAATATTCTCAGCTACTATCACTAAAATATAACGAGAAAAAATCAAATATAATTATAATTTTTTTATATACCATATTTTGTTACAAGGAAAACAAACAATTATTTGAGAGTAATATTTGACATCAGAAATCTAAATCCCAAGAATTGTCTTTTGAAGGTATAAATATATTTTGTACTGTTACCACTGTGCTTTACATGTATGTTCCAAATTGCAAAAGCAAATTGAAATTAAAATTCAATATAGGTCTATGCACAAGCAAATAGGTCACAATTTTGTTTTTTTCTCACATTTTAGACTCTCTCTAACTACTATTAAACAAATATAAAATATTTCTTGTTTGTACACATTATTTACAATTAATAAATTAAAAGTGATAAAATAAAAGAATCAGTGATAATAATATAATTATGGCAATTTCAAGTGCAAGATTTTTGTACAAGAATACTGGTAAACATTAGCATAATTTGACAATTTAATGTACGATTATAACACACAGCACCATCAGTTACCTAGAAAATGTTTCAAAAACTGAAGTTTGAAACAAAATCTGTCTAGTTTAAGGAGGTAGTCAAATAGATAATAAAATTAAAATTATATAAAATATTGTACATCCTATACTTTGAGTATTATCAGTGGTACCACATATACTGTATACAAAAGAAGGAAAAAGATACTGAGTCCAACAGTAAATGTGCAATACGTCCACAGCCATTGTCATTTATTTAATTCTCCTCTGTATTAAAATTTATAGTTAATCACATACTGAACTAACATGTCTTTAAGTATTTGTATATAAACTACGACTGATCAATGCTTCCCTGAGGTGAACATTCATCTTCTACTTCTGGTATTACTGAGTCTTCCTCGAGCCTCTTCCGCTCCAATAATAGTTCCTGGCGCTTCTACAAAAGCATGAGACAAAAACCGCAATTTATTTAAAATCTCAGTAAAAATTCTATACAGTAACAGAAGCTGCACAATTTAATAAGCCAACAGTTACCAACAGAACCTCCAACTCCCAGCAACAATGGGCAATCACATGTTTATGTAAAAAGATAAAGCTTAAAGATGCTTGACTTTTCTATGTTGTTTCTTTCATCCATTGGCAATTCATGATTTCCCAAGCCCTATGAATCTTGAAATTCATTGTCTTTTTTTTTCTCACCAGAGCTATTGTTAGTCTATTAGAATTTAAAAATTTTCAGTAAAAATAAACATCTGAAGAGATGGGCAGACGAAACTGCTAACTCTCAATTTTGTAAGCATGAGCATGATTACACCATTACGTGTTATATTTTCAATTGTGCCACATACTGTATTATATTCATGTTCTTGCCTCTGAATTTAAACAAACAAATAATATCCAATAACTCAAACTGACGCTTGTTGGACTAGCACTTTCTTCTACCTACCTCTTCAGTTTTTAGGATAGTATAAGCCAATCAATCATTTAGAATGTAGTACAATCATTTACCATTGTAGACATTCAAGATTTAATTCCAACCTAAAGCTTTAAAGTTATAACTAGATCACTATTCAGTGAACAACTGAATGTTGTTCTGGTTTGAAGTAGCTCTGCATCCTAGTCTCTCTTTTGCATGCCTTTTACACCTGTGCATAACTAATACATCCAACATACATTTGAACCTGATTACTGTAGTCAAACTTTGGTCTCCATCTACAATTTTTAGCCCCCACAGTTCTCCTATTACCAGTTTAACTATTCCTTGATCTCTCAGGATGTGCCCTGTCGACTGACCACCTTCTTCTGTCAAGTTGTGCCATAAATTTCATTCACTGCCAAACTTACTTAGTAACTCATCATCAGTTACTTGACCTGTGCATTTAATCTTCAACATTCTTCTGTAGCACCAAACTTCAGAACTTCTGTTCTCTTTTTATCTCAATTGTTTATCATCCTGCTGCACTAGTGTCAGTCCTAGTCGAGGGAAAGGGAAATTTTATCAAAATTCAATGAGGGCGCAGTTGGGCGATGAAATCTAGGGTCGCTGGCAGAGTGTGGTAACAGTTGACAGTCAGCAGGTCAGGCAAGGTAAACATGGCACTCGCGGGTGCGGAGCTGCAACAGCGGTATTGCACGCACGATTCGTTTTGAGTAGAGCAACAACGAGGCAGGAAACTGCAGCGTTGCTTTGAGTTATTGTGATTTATGAGGCGAGGCACTACGCCAGAGCCAAGAGAGGCGATTAGTAAGTGGCGGATGTGTGGGAATTTATCCCTGCCGTAGTTTCTGTCACTACGGCAGAAGCGACAGAAAAGCCAGTATATGTAGGCGGGCAATTTTAGCTTGGGTCAAAAGTGTATCTGGTCAGTCTAGCATCAGGATGGACCTATGCTGGTCTTCGCTTACAGGAGCCAGTCTGGCAGCAATGTTATAAGTATTCTGCATAAACTTGTATTCTGTTTTCTATGTACTTGTTCAGGCTGTATTCTGCCTCCGGGGCCGCAACACTGGGGTGGGACGGAATGGCAGCCTGGAACTTGGAGATTGCACGGTCTGCCTGAAAGAGGGCAGTGACGGTGGTCTGCAGTGGGTCCAGAGTGGCTCAGTTTCACTCGGGTCTGCAGGCCACGTTCGTTTCCCACCCGGCATACCGGGGTCCGGGCGAGGCGTACACTGCGGGAGGCACAGCAGCGCTAGAACAGCGCCAGAGACGGTGGCGTGTGTTGCCATCCGGCAAGCACGACTAGCGGCAAGTTGCAGCACAGCGTCCAGGAGGGTGTGGGTTCGAGTCCAGTCCTACCCTGGGAGCAGCAGTGGCCCGAGGGCCACATGTGACCAGTACACCCACCTTCATCCCATGGTCGGACAGAGCTGGCCAAACGGGGCAGAGGGCGGTGAGGTACCGGGGGTTGGGTTGGGTTGTTTTGGGGGAGGAGACCAAACTGCGAGGTCATCGATCTCATCGAATTAAGGAAGGATGGGTAAGGAAGTCGGCCATGCCCTTTTCAAAGGAACCATCCCGACATTTGCCTGAAGAGATTTAGGGAAATCATGGAAAACCTAAATCAGGATTGCCGGAAGTGGATTTGAATCGTCATCCTCCCGAATGTTAGTTCAGTGTGCTAACCACTGCACCACCTCACTCGGTCAAGGTCTAAGGACTGAAGCAGTCTCCGGAATTGCGGACAGTGGAACAGCACCAGACCCAACACCCTGGTGGGCGGCGACCAAGGGAGCACAGCCTACTTCCATCAGTGGGCGGCCTTGATGATGGCAGAAGCGGCGTCGGCACATCAGGAGTTTGCTGAGCCGGGACAGCGCGGGCGGCATGCTGACATTACGCTTCACCCATCGAGTACCGTCAATTAGTTGAATAAATGAATGTTATAGAATACTGCTCTATCACTCTGCACTTCGACTTGACGCTCTTGAAGTTGCTCGGCCTCCTGACAAAATATGGCGCGGTGGGTCCCGGCTTCAGCTCTGCAATCTGGAGTCCCGGATTTGACACACCGACCCCACAACAGTGGTGTTGGAAGTGGTGCCGGTTAGAACGCTGATACCGGATTTCCACTCCCGCATCTTATATGTCAAGCAAGTAGCATTGAGGTGTGCCTGTGTGGAGGGGTAATTGAGGTGTTTGGTTGCATTCATGACTGTTGGTCTTGCACTTCTTGTCATTCGGGAGCTGTTCGTCCTTACCAGTATAGGGAGGAAAGCAGGACTGTTCACCTGCACACGAGCAAGATGTGGAGGGGTGAGTGACATTTGATTTATGGTTTATGTGTCATTCTTCTGATAATTAGGATGGACTTTTTAAAGGTGTCTTTTGTAGGGCTAGAGGGGCCTGTAGATTTATCTGGATTCAGGGGAAATGGGAGACATAGCGCCTAACCGATGTAATTTTTGTAACCTGTCAGGCCACGGTTTACTGTGTACAATGTGGGTTCCAAAGAATTGTTTTATTTGTAAGAGATTTGGTCATTTGGCGCGCAATTGTTCAGAATGTAGATGGGCGATGATTCGCCACAAGAACTAGAAAAATATGAAGAATTAGCAGGGAGATTTGAGGCACTGCGAGTAGGGGAAGGGACGTCGGATGAAAGTAAATTACAGGTCGTGGAGTGTCACAGACCATTTGACCCAGCAATCGCGGCATTGATTAACCCCTTTTCGGGTAAAGCAATGGAGGATGTGTTGGTATTCCTTAATGACATTATCACAATGGCTGAGGCCAATGGGTGGTCAGATGTAATGTTGAGAGTGGCAAAGTTACACTTGATAGGGGATGCCAAGTCGTACATATTGTACCATGAAACGTTGAACAATGTGGGGACATTCTCAAAGCTTGAAGCTGGGTTACGCCAGAGGTACCAAAGACAGAATAGTACCAGGTTTTTTCGTGAAAAATTAAGTGCATTAGTTATGAGGAGCAATGAGACTGTGGAGGTTTTCTCAGACAGGATTCGAAAACTGAAAGCACAAATGTTCGAACTGTCACAGAATGGGGAGACTAATAGAGTGCTGTTACAAGAGGCCAAGAACAGGGCATCAGATGTGCTTTTGCGGGGAGTACAGCCAGAGATGTCACGTCAGGTGAGTATGGAGAATTCCAGCGATCTTGCGGCGGCTCTAAAGATTGCCGCATACTTAGAGGAGGTAGATTATGCAACGAAGCAAAGGGTGGAGCATAGAGTTCTAACAGCGGAAATTAAGTGTTTTGGTTGTGGCCAGGTAGGGCACATTAGGAGGCAATGTCAGCGTCAGTTGCAGTGTTACTCATGAGGGAAAATGGGTCACCGGCAGTGAACTGCAGGAGTAAAAGTGTGGGGGAACCTCGACGGCAGCAGCCGTTGAATGAGAATGGGATTGTTTCAACCATTGGAGGGCAGTCCCAGTCAAATTAGGTAATGCGCTTGTATGTGCACAGACAGAATGCTGCTTATTAGGCTTGGTGAACAGGAGGGAACAAAGGTTTCTGGTTGACACAGGGGCACAAGTGTCTGTTATTAGTCTGGACCTGGTTAACAAGAGAAGGCTTCAGCCACTATGTTATAGGTTACATGGGGTGAGAGATAATAAAGTGGAGTCATTGGTATGACAGTACTTCAATTCGTGATCACAGGAACTAAGTTTAGTGAACAGGTAGAGGTGTTACCATGTGTGGGTGAGGGGTATTCGGTGATTCTCAGACTGGACTTCCTTGAAAAACATTGTGCAAGGATAGATCTTTGGCAACAAACAGTGGAACAATATTTTGCATGAGGGATTCGGTTGCAAATGGACAAATATCACAAGGCACACTTAACATGAAGGTGAAGCCAGCTAAACTGCGAACGGATTCATTAAAGGTCAATCAGCAGGATAAAATACTGGCAGGTACAGGGAAGGTAGTTTGGGTTTCGATAAATACGGACTTACCAAAGCATACGTTGTGCATGATGGAGCCACTCTCGAGTGATGAGGAGTTGGATAATGCGCACTGTTTTGTGCAGAGGAGTTTAGCTCATGCAAGTTATGTGGAAGGAGATTATAGAGTTCCAGTAAGTATAGATAACTGCAGCAGAGCGGATTTTAGCTTGTCGAAAGGGTTGTTATTGGCCACGTTGGGGGTTTTCGATGAAGACGACCTAATAGGGAGGATTAGAGGTGAGCCATAAGCAAAATGTCAATGCAGCACAATTAAGGGAAAAATTACAGCATTTGCAGGGAGACGACAGGGTCACGTTGGAGGAAATGTTATTGACATTTAGCGATTTATTCGCAACGGAGGGTAGGTTACCAGCAACACCAATTACAAAGCATCACATAACAATGGAGGATAATACACCAGCATTTAGGACACCATATAGGATAGCATGTCATATGCAACTGCTACTAGAGGAGTTTGTAGAACAACAACTACAAGACGGAATCATAGAGCATAGCGATAGTCCATATTCAAGCAATGTAGTTCTCATACCTAAGAAGTTGGTGTATGGTGCAAGGAAATATCGGTTTTGTTGTGATTATAGGTTTCTGAATGCGAAAATCGTTTCGGATGCATATCTGATTCCGAATATCACGGACACATGGGACAATCTGGGGCAGCAATGTAAGTATTTTATACAATGGATTTATGGAGTGGATACCATCAGTTGGAAGTAGTGCCAGAGGATAGGGCAAAGGCAGCTTTTACTGTTCCTGGGGGACACTATCAGTATATACGTATGCCATTCGGGTTGAAGAATGCACCAGCAACTTTTCAGCGATTATTAGATGGAATTTTAAGGGGACTGAAACCAAAGACGTATATGGTTTACCTAAATGACATTATAGTATTTTCAAAGGATATACTAGAACATGTATCATGTTTAAGAGAAGTCTTTAAAAGAGTGCAGTCGGCACGGTTAACATTAAATTTAGAAAAATGTAATTTTGCGTAGATGCATGTCAAATATTTAGGTCGTGTAATAGTGAACAAGGAGTTCAAACTGATCCTCAATTAACAGAGGCAGTTCAAAATTTTCTGACACCACGTACAACAAAGCAGTTACAATCGTATATTGGATTACGTTCATATTATCGTAAATTTGTAAAAGATTTTGCTACAATAGCCAAGCCAACAAAGATTTTAAAGAAAGGGGTTAAATTTCAATGAACAGAGGAATGTGAGGGATGGAGGAATGTCAGGAAGCTTTTGATGGATTAAAGATGAGATTAGTTTCTGGTCCGGTATTGGTGTTTCTGAATTTAGAAGAAGATTTCATCTTATCATGTGATGCTTCAAATGGCGCAGTAGGATGTATTTTGGGGCAAATGGTGAATGGACAGGAGCATCCGGTGGCATATGCTTCTAGACAGTTAAATAGGGCAGAGCGGAATTATTCCACAATGGAAAAGGAGATGTTGACTGTAATATATGGAGTAACTTATTTTCATTGTTACCTTTATGGTAGCAAGTTTAAGGTCATGACAGATCATGCAGCATTAAGATGGTTACTGGGACTCAAGGATCCTTCTAGTCGGCTAACACGGTGGGCTCTAGAATTAAGCGAATTTGACTTTGAAGTAATTCATAAGTCAGGGAAGAAACACGGGAAGGCAGGTGCGTTATGTCGCAAATTAGACGTATTAGAAGTAATGGGTAAGAGTGTTGCGGAATGGCAAAGGGCACAAGCAGAAGATGAGGACTGCCAGGGTTTTAGAACTCAACCACATTTCATTGTGGAGGGAAATTTGTTGTTTAGAGTTACCAGGTGCAGACCACGGGTAGTGGTACCAGAGTTTGAGAGAGGAAGTCTTAAAGCAGGCCCCTGATCATGTGCTTTCACGGCATGGTGGTCATCAAGCAACAGGAAGACACGAGTAGCTGAATTATTTTGGTGGTGCACTTGGAGAAGGGATGCGGAACAATAAGTAGCAAATTATGTGCTGTGTGCACAGTGTGCAGATGTGACGCGAGTAAGAATTCCATTGCAGCGGTTACCAGAGGCTTCGAAACCATTCGAGTTTATCGGGCTAGACATTTGCAGGCCATACAACAAAACACCGGTAGGGAATTGTTACGTTTTAACTATAATTGATCACTTTTCATGGTTTCTAGCCATGGCTGTAATACCAGACCAACAGGCAAGTACGGTAGCATGAGCTTTAGTCAATAACTGGTTAATGAAGTTTGGGGTGCCTGATACCATGATTACGGATCAAGGAACGAACTTCATGTCTAAATTAATGTCACAGTTGTGTCATCTATTGAGAATTAAAAAACTACAGACCAGTTCATTTCATCCGCAGGCGAATGGGAGAACAGAGCGAGTACATAGGACAATTTCGAAAATGATAAGTTATTATGTGAATGGAAACCATGATAACTGGGACGTTTATCTTCCATACAAGGTATCAAGTTATAACACTAAAATACATTCGGAGATCGGAATATCACCATTCGAGATGGCCTATGGAAGAAAGATGCCATCACCATTTGACGTTCTATGTCCGAAATCGGGAGCTAAAGGGGAAGCAGTGAGGGAATTTGCACGAACAATATGGGAAGTCTGGAAGAGGGTACAGAAGGCCAATACAAAAGTGTTAGAGAGGCAGGAAGAACCGAATAAGTGGTTGGGACCTTTAGCACAGTACAGGGTAGGTCAATGGGTATTAATCATGAATCCATATACACCTAAGGGAAAGACGAAAAAGTTCTTGACAAAGTACCACGGACCATATCAGGTAGTGGAGATGAGTTTGCCTGTGAATGTTAAAGTGCAGCTGCCAACAAAAACATCCATTATCCACGTGAGTAGAGTAAAGCCTTTTCTACATCTACATCTACATTTATACTCTGCAAGCCACCCAACAGTGTGTGGCGGAGGGCACTTTACGTGCCACTGTCATTACCTCCCTTTCCTGTTCCAGTCGCGTATGGTTCGCGGGAAGAACGACTGTCTGAAAGCCTCCGTGCGCGCTCGAATCTCTCTAATTTTACATTCGTGATCTCCTCGGGAGGTATAAGTAGGGGGAAGCAATATATTCGATACCTCATCCAGAAACGCACCCTCTCGAAACCTGGCGAGCAAGCTACACCGCGATGCAGAGCGCCTCTCTTGCAGAGTCTGCCACTTGAGTTTATTAAACATCTCCGTAACGCTATCACGGTTACCAAGTAACCCTGTGACGAAACGCGCCGCTCTTCTTTGGATCTTCTCTATCTCCTCCGTCAGACCGATCTGCTATGGATCCCACACTGATGAGAAATACTCAAGTATAGGTCGAACGAGTGTTTTGTAAGCCACCTCCTTTGTTGATGGACTACATTTTCTAAGCACTCTCCCAATGAATCTCAACCTGGTACCCGCCTTACCAACAATTAATTTTATATGATCATTCCACTTCAAATCGTTCCGCACGCATACTCCCAGATATTTTACAGAAGTAACTGCTGCCAGTGTTTGTTCCGCTATCATATAAAGGAATGGTGGCTGGATTACCTAAATTACAAGGAAGTGGCTCGAATGCAGAGGCTAGGCAAAGCAAATGGAAGAAGAAGGTCTCAGGGGAAGGACAACAGTGGACGCATAACATTCCATATACGTTACGGTCATGGAGGGAGTAAATTATTGTATGTGTAATATTTTATGGCATGTTTACATTTTGTGTTTTAGTATCAAGGGATAATTTGTATTTTGTTTTTTTGTGTGTGGGTTTTTGTTTTCTCTCTCTTTTTCTCACGTTTTGGTGGGTCCAATAATAACTGCATTTTTCTTGTTTGTTGTTTTAGTTTTATGGGGGAGACAATTACTTTTTTTTTTTCCAGAGAATTCGATAGGGGCAGAGTGAACCGTCGGGAATTTTTGAGGATGTCGTACGATGTTGTAATATCTTGTAGTGGAAAACGGGTGGTACAGGCATGTTCCTTTTCTTCGCAGGGTCAGAACATATGTGGATGTGCTGGGTGATAGCCATGGGGATGCTGATCTATGGTCACAACAGTGGAGATGGACATCAACAGATAAAGATCCAGACCTTGGAGTCAAGGGTACTGTATTCACGGCAGCCAGATATATTAGTAACAAGTCATAAGTGGTCACCACGAACAACAATAGAGCTATGGAAGATCAGGAATGAAGTACGAAAATTACAAAAATCATTCTCAGAATTGTATACCGCAGGGAGGGGGGGGGGGGGTGAGGGGGAAGGAATCACATATTTAAAAAAGTACAAGGGGAGTATCAAGAATTACAGTTGCCTTATAGTAAACTCAGGGAGCAGTTGTCTCGTATAGTGGAGAGTGGGCCACAGGCGGTAACTAGGAACAAGAGGGGATGGATAAATGCAGGGGGAAAGATACTGAAAATAGTATTCGGTACAGCAGATGATGATGATGTCCGAGCATTGAATCAATCGGTAATGCAGGTGTAGCAAGCGGTCAGTGAGGTTAGAGGAACCATAGAGTGGCAACCAACATGCTGATAACACCAAGCTCATACGAACCTTAGTGGAGGAGTTGACTCGATATGCGGGAGAGACACGGGAAATTATAAACAGTGATTTAGAGATACTGCAGAAACAATTGAACATATTGGATGGTAAGTTGTCTATTGCCTGATTGCTCAGAACATTAGCAGACCGATTAAGTGATGCACGTACAGAGGTTACGATGTTACAGGAATCAGTTTATCATGCAGTAAACAGGCATCTTAGTCCAGTGTCAATCTCGCCAGATGATCTTTAAAGAGGATTACAATTAGCAAAGAGACAATTCCCACCAGATATAGAGTGTGTAGTGGAGGTATCACAGACCGCTATACCAATATTCTTCTGTGTATTGTTGATACAGGTGAGGACAGATGGGGACGAGTTTACATCAATGTCAATTTTCCAGTAGTCGGAATTGACTCACGTTATGAGTGTTACACTATTCATCCATACTAGTGAAATGAAAGGAGATCAGTAAATGGGTGCAGATTAGAACGCGAGACGTACTTTTTATTTTGGTAAACACAGAAGCTCACAGAGTACTACCATTGTCAGAGTTGGAGCATTGTACACAAGGACGAGTGATGATTTGCCCTAATTGACCAGTTTTTTCAGACAGTAGTACATGCGAAGTTGGATTGTTCCTGGGGATTATGAATGGCTCAGATTGTGAGACAGAGGTGTTATCGACACATTCCTACTTCTTGAAGGTAGGGAGGCATTGGTTATATTCGGTATTTACAACGATATGGGTGATGGTAACTTGTCGTACCAATCAGAGAGCAGATAAAATAAGGAGGTTGCAACTGCGGGAGAGTGGAATAATTACAAATGGTACGGTTTGTGAGATTTTGGGGGAGGATTTCCATCTTCCAGCATCACGTACAGGTGAAACAACTTTAATTTTGTCACAGGGAACGTTGTTTTATCCGGAAGGGGTGCTGGAGATATTACCAGTGCAGCATCTGACGTATTCGAACTCCACGCTAAACCCAGAGTTTTTTGAAACATTGCATTCCTTTATTAATGCACACGAAGGATCTAGCATGGTTATTAAAGTATTGCAACATGTTCGAACGTTACAACAGCATCGGAGCGACAGAATAATGACAGTGAGCATTTCAGCCACAGGGTGTACCTTTTTCTACTTTTCTTTAGTATAGCTTTGTGGAGAATGTGGAAACGTGCACCAGTGGAGGAGGTGCCAACACATCAGTTGCCTACAGCATGAGTAATCAGTGCATAGGTGTCGAGTTAATGTTCTGACATTCTCGATAGTTTTAGTCTGTAGAATGTAAGTTTTGTGAACAAGGTATGTCTATAGGCAGCCACAGGCCACATCTGTTTTACCTCAGTTTGGGATGAATCTTGTTGAAAGGAGGGAGGTGTGCTGTGCTAGTGTCAGTCCTAGTCGAGGGAAAGGGAAATTTTATCAAAATTCAATGAAGGCACAGTTGGGCAATGAAATCTGGAGCTGCTGGCAGAGTGTGGTAACAGTCGAAAGCCAGTGGGCCAGGCAAGGTAAAAATGGCACTCGCGGGCACGGAGCTGCAACAGTGGTATTGCATGCATGATTTGTTTTGAGTGGAGAAACAATGAGGCAGGAAACTGCAGTTGCATTAAGTTACTGCAATGTACGAGGCGGGGCACTAGGCCAGAGCCAAGAGTGGCGATTTGTAAGTGGCTGACATGTGAGAATTTATCCCTGCCGTAGTTTCTGTCTCTCTCTGACACTATGTCAGAAGTGAGGGAAAAACCAGTACATCTAGACGGGCAATTTTAGCTTGGGTCAGACTGTGACAGGCCACTCGAGATTCGGGATGGACCTGTGCTAGTCTTCGCTTATAGGGGACAGTCTGGCAGCAATGTTATAAGTATTATGCATAAACTTGTATTCTGTTTTCTATGTACTTGTTTGGGCTGTATTCTGCTGCCGGGGATACTACACCGGGATGGGACGAAACGGCAGCCTGAAAGAGGACAGTGACAGCGGTCTGCAGCGGGACCAGGAGGAGCCCGGTTCCACTTGAGTCTGCGGGCCATGTTCGTTTCCCAACATTTCCCACTTGGCGTACTGGGGTCCGGGAGGTGCAGCAGCGCTGCAACAGTGCCAGAGACAGCGGTGGGTGTTGCCATTCGGCAAGCACCACTAGCGGAAAGTTGCAGCACAGCGTCCAGGAGGGTGTGGGTTTGAGTCCAGCCCTGACCGGGGAGCAGCGGCGGCCCGAGGGCCATGGGTGACCAGTACACCCACCTTCATCCCATTGTCGGACAGAGCAGGCCAAATGGGGCGGTAGGCGGCGAGGTCCAGGGGGTTGGGTTGGGTTTTTTGGGGGAGGAGACCAAACTGCGACGTCATTGGTCTCATCGGATGGGTAAGGAAGTCGACCGTGCCCTTTTCAAAGGAACCATCCCAACATCTGCCTCAAGAGATTTACAGAAATCACGGAAAACCTATATCAGGATGGCCGGATGTGGGATTGAACCGTTGTCCTCCCGAATGCGAGTCCACTGCGCCACCCTGCTCGGTTGAGGTCCAGGGACTGAAGCAGTCTCTGGAATCGTGGAAAGCGGAGTGGTGCCAGTTGCAATGTCCCAGCGGGCGGCGACTGGGAGAGCTCGGCCAACTTCCATCGTCGGGCGACCTTGATGATGGCAGAAGCGGCGTCGGCATACCAGGAGTTTGCTGAGCCTGCTGGAATCGCGGGACAGCACGGGCGGCATGCAGACATATCGCTTCACCCATCGAGTACTTTAAATTAGCTGAATAAATAAAGGTTACCGAATACCACTGTATCACTCTGCACTGCCCCTCGACGCTCTTCAACTTGCTTGGCCTCCTGACAAAATATGGCGCGTGGGTCCTAGCTTTAAATCTGCCATCTGGAGTCCCGGGTTCAACCCCCTGACCATCTATATTTCACCCAAGGCTACACACCAGAGAAGTACCTCTAAAAAAACTCTTCTTGACTCTAATTGAGTAAAATCTGAACCTGATGCAACAACAATTAAAAAAACCAAACAAACAATTCAATTTGGTGTCTGTAACACCCAGAAAATACCTTTGAAGGGTTATTTTTGAATGTGCATAACACAGGAGACATTTCTTGTGTAAATAAATTTTCAGCTTACCTACTTCTATACTCTGCAAACTACTGTGAATTACATGGCAGAAATTAGTTCTAAAGTAGTACACATCAGTATGGGAAAACTTATTGCTTAAATCCCTCTGTATTGCAATTAGTCTGATATTGCTTCTTTGGTGATACATAGGAGGCTGTAGTATATTCATACATACACAGTTAATTCTAGCTCTTGAAACTTCATACAATGACTTTCATGGTATAGGTGATGTTTATCTTCAAGCTTTTTCCACTTCAGGTTTTTCAACGTTTCCATTATGCTCCCCCATGTGTCAGATTAGCCTCCAATCATTCTTTGCATACATTCAGTATCCCCTGGTAGTCCCATTTGGTAAGGGTTCCACACACTTGAACAATATCCTAGGATGGGTAATCACATGAGAGTTTTGAGATCAATCTCTTTTGTAGACCAACTACATTTTTCCTGTATCCCACCAATGAACCAAAGTCTGCCACCTGCTTCAACCATGACTGAGGCTACACGATAATTCAGTTTCCTATCCCCACAAATTCTTATGCAGAGGTATTTGTATGAATTGACTGATTCCAATTGTAACTCATTGTTATTGTAGGCATTTGTGGAGTTCACAATTTTACATTTCGGCAAGAATGTATTCAAATTTTTGACCAGGGATTAAAAATGTAAAAACATATTGGCAAAATTTAGAAAATGTTGATGGAGGAATGGGACAAATTGTATGTATTTAATAATCTGGCTATAATTTACAATTTCCTGCCTCATTTCACAATTACTCTTCACTATCCATATGATAAGAGCTTTGAAAGACACATGAAACCTTGCATTTTCCACATTGTATGAAGAACACTGAATTTGTCTTCAGTAAAACAAAATTTTACTGCAAAAACATTTTAGAATATTAAAAAGATAAAAAAAGCATTAAGGGTTTGCACCATACTGCAACATTGTCAAAAGTGAACATTACATTAACTGCCAAGTAACAATGAGCCTCAAAGTCATGAATTTAGAGTCTGCAATTTATACGTACTGCCACCAAACTTCTGTCTGGACAATAAGGGCATTCATAAAAATATAGCTCCTAATTTTAAATTGAAATGTTTCTTTTGTGAAGAAAATGCGAGCCTACTACAGAAAAAAGTGATACAACATTATATTGTTATGAAACTGAATACTTTTCATAACTGCAAAGCTTGATACCAATAAAAACTAGCCTAAAAACTATCACACATTTATCTTGTAAATGTCAACAAACATACTCCTGGTTCAAAATTGCAATGTTGGGAAAAATTCTTGTTTTGCATAACAAGATTTTATATACAAGAGGTGATCAAAAAGCTTCCATTTGAATGCCGTACAGTACAGAATTGTTGTGCCAATCAGGGAAAATCACGATGAGCATTGAGGCAAACATCCCACTGACACACTATGTTGAAGATAACCATTAGGTAAAACACGGTGTCCTACAGTGTGAAGAAATCTGTAATTGCCTGCTGCATATTCCTTATCTGACAGGAATTGTTGACCCTTCAAGACCTTTTTCAAGGGACTGAAGGCATGATAATAGCATGGGGAGAGATCAGGACAATAGGGCAAGTGCTCAAACATCTCCCAATTGAGTTAGCAAATTTTCAGCATTACGAGATTTGCAGTATTGGGATGTGTGTTATCATGAAGTAACAGCACCCTTGTCACAGTTTTCCCCAGACATTTTACCTTAATTGCACATTCTTTGTTCTCTGATGAATGTCAATGGGTGTTTGTCCTTTGGCAGCCATGAAAATAAGAACATGGATAACATTGGTCCTGTTTGGATGCATTTGATAACAAGATTGCCATAGTTCATGTTTCCATATTTACTGCAATCACATCAGAAAGACACGTATGCCACCGTAATCCCTTGCCTACATGTTAGTGCTTACATACCCACATTGGAGTTGTGCTATATTGCATATATATTGCAGCAACACCCTCAAATGGGAACTTTGTGATTACCCCTTAACACGGATCAGCCAGAACAGCCAGCCTCTGCGGCACAGCGGTTCTAGGCGCTTCAGTCCAGAACCGCATTGCTGCTATGGTCGCAGGTTCGAATCCTACCTCGGGCATGGATGTGTGTGATGTCCTTTAGTAAGGCTTAAGCAGTTCTAAGTCTAGGGGACTGATGACCTCAGATGTTAAGTCCCATAGTGCTTACAGCCAGAACATTATGATCACCCACCTAATAGCTGGCATGTCCACCTTTGGCATAGATAACAATGGTAACACGTCATGGCAGGTAGGTCGCTGGAGGGAGACAGCACCACATCTGCACACACAAGTCACCCAATTCCCGTAAATTACGATCAGGGGGGGAGGGTTGATTAGCTCTGATGCCACATTCAATCACATCCCAGCTGTGTTTGATCGGATTCAGATCTGGTGAGATGGCAGGCCAGTATGTCAATTGAAACTTGCCACATCTTTCTTGGACCACCCCATCACACTCTTGGCCTTGTGATATGGCACATTATCTTGTCAAAAAATACCACTGCAAATGCGAAACATGATCATCATGAAGGGGTACATGTGGTCTGTAACCAGTAAGCGAAACTCCTTGGCCACCACGGAGTCTTGCACAATCTCCACTGGAACCATGGGTGCCCACATGAATGTTCCCCAGATCATAACGGGGCTGCTGCCAGCATATCTTTATCCCACAGTAGAGGTGTCAAGGAGCTGGTTCCCTTGAAGATGATGGATTTGTGCTCTTCTACTGACATGATGAAGACGATATTGTGATTCATCAGACCATGCAATGCTCTGCCACTGTGCCAATGTATAGTGCCGGTGGCGAGGAGCCCATTTCAGTCATAGTTACTGATGTCATGTTGTTAACACGTGGGTCGTCAGCTGCACAGGCCCAGTGTTAGGACTGTTTGGTGCACTGTGTGTTCACACACACTTGTACTCTGCCCATCATTAAAGTGTGATGTTAGTTCTGCCACAGTTCACTGCCCGTCCTCTTTTACCAATCTGTCCAACCTGCGACACCAAACATCTGTAATGAGGAGTGGCCACACAAATCCACAATGTCTGGATGTGGTTTCACCTTGGTTTTGCCAAGTGTTGAAGACACTCACCACAGCATTCCACAAACACCCGATAAGTTGTGCAGTTTCCTAAATGTTCATGCCAAGCCTCTGGGCCATCACAATATGCCCTTTGTCAAACTCAGATAGATCATGTGCCTTCCACATTCTACACACAGACAGCTTGCTCACTGATATTACGTGCTCCATGCATGTGTCCCACTAGCAGTCCTTCCTCACCAGGTGACACTGCTATCACCTGGACAAGCTTATATTGATAGTAGGTTGGCTTTAATAACACTCAGGCTGATCAGTGATATGAACTTTGGGTACCAGACTGCAGAGAGAACCCACAACCACTGAAGCATTATTACTATAAAGAACACACTGTTTGATTTATGAATACTCATTCCAGTAATACTTACGTACAAAACAAATTAACATAACAAAAAATAATTTAGTACGAAAGCAGTAACTATGTCTGTTGAAAGTTACTGACCTGATCAGTAAGGATCACTATTCGACCCTCAACACGTGGCATCAATTGACAGGACTCATGCTCTAGATCATCGAGACTGGCACGCCGAGTTAGACGGTTACGTGGTTGAGGAGGTGGACTCGGGGAGTGTCGAGGCCCTTCACCAGAGCCTACATCTACAGTAGTTGAGCGGCGGAGTGGTGTAGGTCCATCCAGTTCACCACCATCCAACATTTTTACTAGGCTGTGTCTGAAAGCATATTGGATCCTATTAACGACTGTTATTTGATACAATTTTACATAACATTGCTAAACACAAGTTACCTCTTTAAGACATAATGGCATGATGAGCTGCAGCCCTTCACTAAAGCTAACATGTCATTCCTCTGAACTGCAGCAGATACACCTTGCTGAGTAAGTAATGGTCTACTTCATTGCTACATGTTGAATACTGCATAACAATCTTATGCTCTCCTCCATGATAACACATTAATATTTGTCTAATTGCAGGAACAGAATATACTAACTGAGAAATTTTTCAACAACATGACCATCTCAGTAGCAATGTCTTACTACTAACAAATAAGACAGAACTTGTCCTCGAGGCACTGTCACAACTGATGCAGATTGAAAACTGAGAATCTTTATATGTTGACTGCACAATTGGAGGGGGGGGGGGGGGGAGGGGGCAATCGTGAGACTAATACATTTAATTTATTGGAGGTAAAAAACAAATGAAAGGCACACAACCTGTTGATTTGTTTTTGGATAATAAAAATAAATCTTAATTGGTTAGTGATGAAAGTCACCTAATCTTTATTAATTATTTGCCTCTGTATAATACTGTGCAAATGAAATTCTAATAGCTGTTTTGATAATAGGCAATAAAGAATACGAATGCTGCAAAAGCTACTGATAAATTAAATTTACACAGCCTGGCATATCAGTACAAAATCTTTAGGTTTAGGTGCACACAACAAAGCAGTCATTAATGAGTCTGGAATCTGTATAGTAGGAACATATTTGTAGTGTACGCACAAATATTACCTATTTTTTTTCTTTTTTCCACGCATTTGGACAAATTTTGTTTTGGTTTCCAGTGCAATAATGCATACAATTTAAGATAGGTCGAGATATAATTGTGCTTTGATATGTGTACTTTGATTTCTTTCATAAATACAATACATATGTAACTGATGTCAAAAACTTAAAAACTAAATCTTAAACTCTGCGAACAGGCTCTGAATACCACTTGATGTCGACGGGCTACCATGCCATCCTCTACGATGTGGCATCACGGATACGGTACGTAGGGTCCTTTTTAACACAAATAACAGCAGATTGTTATAAGGCAGAGTCTGCCAGTGGTGAAAATGGTTTGTTGTCTTCCATCTGGTGTGGATGCATACATTTGAAGTTTACCACACCAACTAATAACTGGCCACACTATGTTCAGAATGATTTTACCTGGTGACATCTGATGCTGCAAACAAGGCACCAGCTATCAGAAAGCACTGGCACAGCCTCTTTGAGCCCACTAGTTTGCAGAGCCATTGCAGCCACAGAGACCAATATTTGTATGTCAACATGTCATTGCATAGATTGTGTAAAAAAATGAGCCATGTACCAGAATATAACTAATCTCATAATAAATATATTTAAAAACAAGGATGATGTGACTTACCATACGAAAGCGCTGGCAGGTCGATAGAAACACAAACAGACACATACATACACACAAAATTCAAGCTTTCGCAACAAACTGTTGCCTCATCAGGAAAGAGGGAAGGAGAGGGAAAGACGAAAGGATGTGGGTTTTAAGGGAGAGGGTAAGGAGTCATTCCAATCCCGGGAGCGGAAAGACTTACCTTAGGGGGAAAAAAGGACGGGTATACACTCGCACATACACACATATCCATCCACACATATACAGACACAAGCAGACACATTTAAAGACAAAGAGTTTGGGCAGAGATGTCAGTCGAGGCGGAAGTGCAGAGGCAAAGATGATGTTGAATGACAGGTGAGGTGTGAGTGGCGGCAACTTGAAATTAGCGGAGATTGAGGCCTGGTGGGTAACGGGAAGAGAGGATATATTGAAGAGCAAGTTCCCATCTCCGGAGTTCGGATAGGTTGGTGTTGGTGGGAAGTATCCAGATAACCCGGACGGTGTAACACTGTGCCAAGATGTGCTGGCCGTGCACCAAGGCATGTTTAGCCACAGGGTGATCCTCATTACCAACAAACACTGTCTGCCTGTGTCCATTCATACGAATGGACAGTTTGTTGCTGGTCATTCCCACATAGAATGCATCACAGTGTAGGCAAGTCAGTTGGTAAATCACGTGGGTGCTTTCACATGTGGCTCTGCCTTTGATCGTGTACACCTTCCGGGTTACAGGACTGGAGTAGGTGGTGGTAGGAGGGTGCATGGGACAGGTTTTACACCGGGGGCAGTTACAAGGATAGGAGCCAGAGGGTAGGGAAGGTGGTTTGGGGATTTCATAGGGATGAACTAACAGGTTACGAAGGTTAGGTGGACGGCGGAAAGACACTCTTGGTGGAGTGGGGAGGATTTCATGAAGGATGGATCTCATTTCAGGGCAGGATTTGAGGAAGTCGTATCCCTGCTGGAGAGCCACATTCAGAGTCTGGTCCAGTCCCGGAAAGTATCCTGTCACAAGTGGGGCACTTTTGTGGTTCTTCTGTGGGGGATTCTGGGTTTGAGGGGATGAGGAAGTGGCTCTGGTTATTTGCTTCTGTACCAGGTCGGAAGGGTAGTTGCGGGATGCGAAAGCTGTTGTCAGGTTGTTGGTGTGATGGTTCAGGGATTCCGGACTGGAGCAGACTCGTTTGCCACGAAGACCTAGGCTGTAGGGAAGGGAGCGTTTGATGTGGAATGGGTGGCAGCTGTCATAATGGAGGTACTGTTGCTTGTTGGTGGGTTTGATGTGGACGGACGTGTGAAGCTGGCCATTGGACAGGTGGAGGTCAACGTCAAGGAAAGTGGCATGGGATTTGGAGTAGGACCAGGTGAATCTGATGGAACCAAAGGAGTTGAGGTTGGAGAGGAAATTCTGGAGTTCTTCTTCACTGTGAGTCCAGATCATGAAGGTGTCATCAATAAATCTGTACCAAACTTTGGCTTGGCAGGCCTGGGTAAACAAGAAGGCTTCCTCTAAGCGACCCATGAATAGGTTGGCGTACGAGGGGGCCATCCTGGTACCCATGGCTGTTCCCTTTAATTGTTGGTATGTCTGGCCTTCAAAAGTGAAGAAGTTGTGGGTCAGGATGAAGCTGGCTAAGGTGATGAGGAAAGAGGTTTTAGGTAGGGTGGCAGGTGATCGGCATGAAAGGAAATGCTCCATCGCAGCGAGGCCCTGGACGTGCGGAATATTTGTGTATAAGGAAGTGGCATCAATGGTTACAAGGATGGTTTCCGGGTGTAACACATTGGGTAAGGATTCCAGGCGTTCGAGAAAGTAGTTGGTGTCTTTGATGAAGGATGGGAGACTGCATGTAATGGGTTGAAGGTGTTGATCTACGTAGGCAGAGATACGTTCTGTGGGGGCTTGGTAACCAGCTACAATGGGGCGGCCGGGATGATTGGGTTTGTGGATTTTAGGAAGAAGGTAGAAGGTAGGGGTGCAGGGTGTAGGTGGGGTCAGGAGGTTGATGGAGTCAGGTGAAAGGTTTTGCAGGGGGCCTAAGGTTCTGAGGATTCCTTGAAGCTCCGCCTGGACATCGGGAATGGGGTTACCTTGGCAAACTTTGTATGTGGTGTTGTCTGAAAGCTGACGCAGTCCCTCAGCCACACACTCCCGACGATCAAGTACCACGGTCGTGGAACCCTTGTCCGCCGGAAGAATGACGATGGATCGGTCAGCCTTCAGATCACGGATAGCCTGGGCTTCAGCAGTTGTGATGTTGGGAGTAGGATTAAGGTTTTTTAAGAGGGATTGAGATGCAAGGCTGGAAGTCAGAAATTCCTGGAAGGTTTGGAGAGGGTGATTTTGAGGAAGAGGAGGTGGGTCCCGCTGCGACGGAGGACGGAACTGTTCCAGGCAGGGTTCAATTTGGATGGTATCTTGGGGAGTTGGATCATTAGGAGTAGGATTAGGATCATTTTTCTTCATGGCAAAGTGATATTTCCAGCAGAGAGTACGAGTGTAGGACAGTAAATCTTTGACGAGAGCTGTTTGGTTGAATCTGGGAGTGGGGCTAAAGGTGAGGCCTTTGGATAGGACAGAGGTTTCGGATTGGGAGAGAGGTTTGGAGGAAAGGTTAACTACTGAATTAGGGTGTTGTGGTTCCAGATTGTGTTGATTGGAATTTTGAGGTTTTGGAGGGAGTGGAGCTGGAAGTGGGAGATTGAGTAGATGGGAGAGACTGGGTTTGTGTGCAATGAGAGGAGGTTGAGGTTTGCTGGAAAGGTTGTGAAGGGTGACTGAGTTGCCTTTCCGGAGGTGGGAAACTAGGAGATTGGATAGTTTTTTGAGGTGGAGGGTGGCATGCTGTTCTAATTTACGGTTGGCCTGTAGGAGGATGATCTCATAATAAGCTTTAGTAGGCATACAGCAAAACATTTTAACAGCTTCATTCCATCACTGTTGCTCAATGTTAGTTTTTAATTCTCATTGTCTGTCCATGTTTCCTCTTCTCAATTTAATGGCAAATAATACATGCTCTTATTCATCCTTAATGATGATGAATTTCTGATCAGATCAATGCATTGTTTGGTTTTGAAATGGTGCCATGGCAAAACTGACTGCAAACTTATTTTTTTGCCTCAGTTAGCCTCTTACATTTGATGACATTAGGCAGCATATTAAAAATTTGAATGTGATATCACTGAATCTTGCTACATGAAATTTGTCAACAAATCTGCCCAAAACTTTCAGACTATATATTCCATATGGGTCTAATCACTTGAGTTTATTTGCATGTATAGAGTTGTCTTCATTGTACTCTACACATGGGGATTTTGCTAAATCAAGACAAACTGCAGGAAACAATACATGAGAGGGTAAGGAGCAAAAAACATCATATGGAGTATGACTGGAAATGGACTGATGTTTATGCTACCAAGGGGATTATTAATTCATCGTGCCTGTACAGTACAATGCAGTTCCCAACATGTTGTGTGAGACCACCATTAGACAAGACATTTGAAGTGGCTCCCAAGGGCCTCCAGGCATTCATGAACATGACACACAGTGAATGACGCACACATTCAAATGTGCCACCCTGTAATTGAATGGCATCACAGGCAGTGTGAATGTGTTGTTCCAGTGTCTGCTTGCCCATTATAGGCTCCACATACGAGACTTTTTTCCGATTCCCCCCACAGGTATAAACCTAAAGAGTTGAAACTGCTCCGATAAGGATGCACCAGTGCTGATGGTTTACTACTGTATCATGGGGATACTCCACAGCCCACAGGTGAGCATTATGAAGGTTGAGAATAGTGGAGAGAACAAATCCATTGCCATGGAAGCGAATCCATAGGTAATAAGACCTCCACAAATTGTGAGTTATATGGATAGTGGCAGCTGTTGTAGGGAAAGTTCTATATAGTCACCTGGCTTGTAACGTGCTGGCAGGCCACTTGCCTGGTGCTGATACTCAAGTCTTCTTGTACAGGGTGCAACACCTGCTCCACCAAGGCTTGTGTATGTACCAGGCACACCCGCCTTAATGGTTACCCATTACTGTAAAGAAGCCCTTTCAGCAAAATCATCCTATATGCAGATAGCTCTGCAGATGACGAAGAAATTGAAGAAATGTATGATGAAATAAAAGAAATTTTTCAGATTGTGAAGGGAGACCAAAATTTAATAGTCATGGGTGACTGGAATTCGGCAGTAGGAAAAGGGAGAGAAGGAAACGTAGTAGGTGAATATGGATTGGGTGTAAGAAATGAAAGAGCAAGCCGCCTGGTAGAATTTTGCACAGAGCACAACTTAATCATAGCTAACACTTGGTTCAAGAATCATGAAAGAAGGTTGTATACATGGAAGAAGCCTGGAGATACTGACAGGTTTCAGATAGATTATATAATGGTAAGACAAGATTTAGGAACCAGGTTTTAAATTGTATGACATTTCCAGGGGAAGATGTGGATTCTGACCACAATCTATTGGTTATGACCTGTAGATTAAAACTGAAGAAACTGCAAAAAGGTGGGAATTTAAGGAGATGGGACCTGGATAAACTGACTAAACCAGAAGTTGTACAGAGTTTCAGGGAGAGCATAAGGGAACAATTGACAGGAATGGGGGAAAGAAATACAGTGGAAGAAGAATGGGTAGCTTTGAGGGATAAAGGAGTGAAGGCAGCAGAGGATCAAGTAGGTAAAAAGACGAGGGCTAGTAGAAATCCTTCGGTGACAGAAGAAATACTGAATTTAATTGATGAAAGGAGAAAATATAAAAATGCAGTAAATGAAGCAGGCAAAAAGGAATACAAATGTCTCAAAAATGAGATCGACAGGAAGTGCAAAATGGCTAAGCAGGCATAGCTAGAGGACAAATGTAAGGACGTAGAGGCTTATCTCACTAGGGGTAAGATAGATACAGCCTACAGGAAAATTAAAGAGACCTTCAGAGAACAGAGAACCACTTGTATGAATATCAAAAGCTCAGATGGAAACCCAGTTCTAAGCAAAGAAGGGAAAGCAGGAAGGTGGAAGGAGTATATAGAGGGTCTATACAAGGGCGATGTACTTGAGGACAATATTATGGAAATGGAAGAGGATGTAGATGAAGATGAAATGGGAGATATAATACTGCGTGAAGAGTTTGACAGAGCACTGAAAGACCTAAGTCGAAACAAGGCCCCGGGAGTAGACAACATTCCATAAGAACTACTGACAGCCTTGGGAGAGCCAGTCCTGACGAAACTCTACCATCTGGTGAGCAAGATGTATGAAACAGGCGAAATACCCTCAGACTTCAAGAAGAATATAATAATCTCAATCCCAAAGAAAGCAGGTGTTGACAGATGTGAAAATTACCGCACTATCAGTTTAATAAGTCACGGCTGCAAAATACTAATGCGAATTCTTTACAGACGAATGGAAAAACTAGTAGAAGCTGACCTCGGGGAAGATCAGTTTGGCTTCCGTAGAAATGTTGGAACACCTGAGGCAATACTGACCCTACGACTTATCTTAGAAGCTAGATTAAGGAAAGTCAAACCTACGTTTCTAGCATTTGTAGACTTAGAGAAAGCTTTTGACAATGTTGACTGGAATATGCTCTTTCAAATTCTGAAGGTGGCAGGTGTAAAATACAGGGAGTGAAAGGCTATTTACAATTTGTACAAAAACCAGATGACAGATATAAGAGTCGAGGGACATGAAAGGGAAGCAGTGGTTGGGAAGGGAGTGAGACAGGGTTGTAGCCTCTCCCCTATGTTATTCAATCTGTATATTGAGCAAGTAGTGAAGGAAACAAAAGAAAAATTCGGAGTAGGTATTAAAATCCATGGAGAAGAAATAAAAACTTTGAGGTTCGCCGATGAGATTGTAATTTTGTCAGAGACAGCAAAGGACTTGGAAGAGCAGTTGTATGGAATGGATAGTGTCTTGAAAGGAGGGTATAAGATGAACATCAACAAAAGCAAAATGAGGATAATGGAATGTAGTCGAATTAAGTCAGGTGATGCTGAGGGAATTAGATTAGGAAATGAGACACTTAAAGTAGTAAAGGAATTTTGCTATTTGGGGAGCAAAGTAACTGATGATGGTCGAAGTAGAGAGGATACAAAATGTAGACTGGCAATGGCAAGGAAAGTATTTCTGAAGAAGAGAAATTTTTAACATCGAGTATAGATTTAAGTGTCAGGAAGTCATTTCTGAAAGTATTTGTATGGAGTGTAACCATGTATGGAAGTGAAACACAGGCGATAAATAGTTTGGACAAGAAGAGAATAGAAGCTTTTGAAATGTGGTGCTACAGAAGAATGCTGAAGATTAGATGGGTAGATCATAACTAATGAGGAAGTATTGAATAGGATTGGGGAGAAGAGAAGTTTGTGGCACAACTTGACAAGAAGAAGGGACCGGTTGGTATGACATGTGTTGGGGCATCAAGGGATCACCAATTTAGTATTGGAGGGCAGCGTGGAGGGTAAAAATCGTAGAGGGAGACCAAGAGATGAATACACTAAGCAGATTCAGAAGGATGTAGGTTGCAGTAAGTACTAGGAGATGAAGAAGCTTGCACAGTATAGAGTAGCATGGAGAGCTGCATCAAACCAGTCTCAGGACTGAAGACCACAACAACAACATGCAATGTTCTGCTTGTTCTTTCACAGGGTTACTAGCTTTATTTAGCTATTGTTGTCAGGGTAGGTTTCGGCTTCATGGCAGCCTTATGTCAGTTGTAAGAGTATGCTTCTGACATCTACTTATTTGTTCCATTTTGTACTTGACGCACAACTGTGTTTCCCAATTTTTGTGAATCTATGGTCACATTAGTTGGCCCACTTTCTGAATGAAATTCTCACTTATCATATGGCATGCATCTGCAAACACTGATAATGCCATGGCCCTAAATGTGGGAACTCATTGTTAATCAATTCATTGAAGCGAACACTTTTGGTAGGTCACAGAATATTCCTGTATCCTTTTTTACCTTTACATGTTGTGGAGCATATTGCCTGAGAAAACTCATTGATGGCAGTAAAGGCAGATAATGAGCTACCTGAAGTGTAATGCCATCTTATAACAGTGTATGGCTCTATGTCTAAATTCATACTCTCCAATTTACTGTGATTGGGATATTTCCCATTGTATAACAAATTATGGTTTCTTCACATTCCAATTGTATACAGAGCATATGTAGAACAGCTGCTAAGTGCCTCAATGCATCCTGTAATTAGTCTAATCTTGTCTACATAGTCCCTACAAGAGTTTTACATATGGGCATGCATTATATCCCTAGATTCTATACCTTATACTAGTTCTTCAACATTTTGTAAATAGGCTTTCATGAGATATGTATCTTTTTTATTCAAGTACCTAATAGATTAGGTTGTTATGCACTTTCACGATTCCCTCCTGTATGTCGAGCGAACCTGTCACCATTTGTGCTTCTTTGTACATGTTCAACATCCCTATTAGTCCTATTTGGTACTTTACCCATTCACTTGGACCATATTCTTGGAGTGCTATGTAAACAATCCTTTGAGCAGGGATGTTTTCCAAATGTATTGAAATATGCTGAGATAAAACTATTGTTCAAAAAGCGATCACAGAAGATATGGGAATTCTCTCTCTTCTGTCAGTCTTGTCTAAAGTGCTTTTACATGAAAATCAAGTGTCAATATCTATGGTGCAAGATAGTAGTGTCTTGTCAATCTCTAAGCTCAATATCTTGTTTGTCGTGGGCAGGTACCGATACTGTTTCTCAAGTGGACTGGGGGGGAGGACATGAAGACACGCATGCTGCATGTTTATGGGCATGGAGACAGTTTCCTGGGCAGACTAGACGGAGCACAAGCAACACTGTTTTGCCATTCTGATTTTACGTTTCCCTAAAGCATTTCAGGCAAATGATGGGATGGCTGCTTCAACATGGTCATAACCATCCACCTGTCCTATCCTCATATAAATATACTTATACATTTTGAGTTATTTATCTTCATTATGTTATAACAAAAAATCCTATATCACTGTAGGATGATCCCTGGATGAATAAATCAAATGAAATATGGCAACAAAACAAATTCAAAAATTTGTAATAAAAGTGACATAAAAAAAGCACCATTTGGATTCCAACAAGGAAAAAGCACTCTGAATGCCATCAATGAGTTTTCTCAGGTGATATGCTCCACAACATGTAAAGGTAAAAAAGAATACAGGAGTATTCTGTGGCCCACCAAAAGTGTTCGCTTCAGTGAACCAGTCCTGTAGGGACTACTTCATCAAGTATAATTTCCTGACTGTGTGATCACTGCATGTCCTTAAAACAATTATATTAGTAAAAGAGAATGAAAAAATAAGAGTAATGAATAGAGACATTCACCAGTTATGATTAATACTCAGTCAGAGAAGATAATATAACTGGATTGATAAAAACATCTACTCATCAAGCAATGGCAGGAGCAAAAAACACATACAAAGGGTAAAGAAATGTGCAAGATTTTGGAGCCACTGGCTCCTCCTCCTGGTAGAAGGGTTGAAGGGATAGGGAGAGTGATGAAGGAAAAGAACCAGTCAGGTTTAAGAAATGGGAAGAGTTTGGATAAGTTTCCCAGAACTCCATACCAGGGGAGACTTATCAGACAGAAAGGAAAGACTCTTCCTCTCTCATCTTGTATTGAAATGTCTGCTAACCCAAGATTCTGTACAACTTTTCCGAAAGCTCTCTATTTCCTAAGCATTGCCTGTACATTTCTTTCATCACTTTTCCTTCCTCTTCAAGCCTTCTGCAAAAGGAGGAGCCACTGGTCCCAAAAGCTTGCAAGTTTCTTTAACCTTTGCATGTGTTTTCTCCTGCTGATACTTAGTGAGTGGATTTTTTTATCTATGTATGCCAGACAAGGCATGTCTGGAAAGTAATTTAGAAAAAAATCCATAAAAAGATTTTTTTTTTCAAACCAAAATTTATTTTTACAAGAAAGAGCATTTCTTAAAATATTTTTCTACATAGTTGTCACCATTGCTCAGATATTTGCAAAACCAACTTTTCTATGCCTTTTTCATAGGAAGATGCTGCCAGTGAAGATAGCCACTTCTGATCGCCACTTTTTGCATCATCCCTGTCAAAGCACCTCCCTTCAAAATCACACCTCAAGTCCAAGAACAAGTGGTAGTTAGAAGATGTGAGATTGGCGCTGTATGATGGGTTATCAGGCTGCTCTCAACCAAATTGCTGAGTAATGTTTTGAATGACACCAGCAGAATGAGGATGTGCGTTGTCATGCGGCAACACAATGCCTTGACTAAGGATTCCATGCCTTTTGTTTTGAACTGAGTGCTGAAATTTTCTCAATGTTTCATGGTATTGTATCGAATTGACAAGCAGAATGCCCTGTCTGTCCCAGAACAGAGTGCACATGATTTTTTGTGCTCACAACATTGTTTTGAATTTCTGTTGGAGGATCACGAGCGCCTCGACTCCATCGACTGTTGGTTCTATTCACGAGTGATATGACAAACCCAAGATTCATGACCAGTCACAATTCTGTATCCTTCATCACTCTATCATGTAAGAAATGTCAAATCAGTGCCAAGTTGCTTCATTTTGTGGACATCCATAAGCATTTTCTAAACACAACAGGAACACAATTTGTGAAATTTTAAGAGATTTGTGACAGCCACATGCAAAACAGTTTTTGAGGAGGAGGAGATTAGTGTTTAACGTCCCGTCAACAACGAGGTCATTAGAGACGGAGCGCAAGCTCGGGTGAGGGAAGGATGGGGAAGGAAATTGGCCGTGCCCTTTCAAAGGAACCATCCCGGCATTTGCCTGAAGCGATTTAGGGAAATCACGGAAAACCTAAATCAGGATGGCCGGAGACGGGATTGAACCATCGTCCTCCTGAATGCAAGTCCAGTGTGCGCTAACCACTGCGCCACCTCGCTAAACAGTTTTTGAAATTTGTGTAAATTCATCACAAAGTGTTCTTATTGTGAACCATCTTTTCATGAATTTTCTCATTCACTTTCTCAACTAAACCATCACTGAGAACAGAAGGCCACCCATCCATGCTTCATCATGTTGGTTTGTCCATCACTGAACTATCTCAACCACTTTCTCACCATTCTTTCGATCATTACAATGCATCATAAATCTCCACAAGTTGGCAATGAATTTCAGTTGGCTTAATTTTCTTTGCATTCATAAACCATATTACAGAACACACTTCACAGCTGATGGGCTCAAAAATTGTCTTAAATAATTTGTTAACAGAATCTTCCAACAGTTCTTGGTAGAACAACATTATAATAAATGAAAAGCATCAGTTTGCTTTTGATCCACAATATTACTTTTATTGTTAACCGGTTTTTGGCTTACAAGGCCATCTTCAGACATTTACGGAGTACTATCACAGATTGTAGCCAAAGCACTGAAATCCTGCAAGTATAGGCTTTCCTACTATGTCAGGAACATGACAGCCCAGTGTGTTTTTAATAGCAAAGACAAGATCCAGTTATTAGCCAACAGTAGGGTATACAAAATCACCTGTTCTGATAGTGACAAATTTTACATTGGTCAGTCAGGCAGCGACATAGCAACTAGGGTGGCTGAACATGAACACACCTGGAGGTTGCAGAATTCAGACTCTGCATTTGCTGAGCACATACTGAGTGAGGGTCACAACTACCAGCCAGTGTCCCGTGTACTTCACCTAGCAAACAAAGGCCATAAACTCAACCTGCTGGAAGCCCTGGAAATTAACAAACATCTTGCTCACAGTCCAGATCTAATCCTAAATGACCAGACACAGCTCAACACTTCCCCTCTCCTAAACTTCATACAATCATCTCTGTTGTTCATTACTTCCCACACTGTCTCTTCCTACATATTCCCATTTTCCTGTATTCATTAAGTTCTTTTGTTTTGTTGAAGTTGTCTTTTGTTCATATTTTACTTTGTTCATTTATTTAATGCAAACTGTTACACAGCCACTGTTTTGATTATAATGTTAATGTTAAAATGCAGTACCACCACACTCTCAAAGATTGCATGACTGTAGGTTCCCTCAAACGCCTCCATTTTCCTGCATTTATTTATTTATTTCTGTTTATCTTACTGATATTGTGTAAGTCCCTTACGTATTCTGTAGTTACATTGATAATTGTCTCTTCTTTTAACTGGTTTGTGTATCACTCTTCATGTTTCATACCTCCTGATGTAGCCTTGTCTAGTACTAATTTTATTATATTTCATTAATTTTGTTTATTAATAGAAAATGTTATGTAGGAATGCTATTCCTATTTTGTGTTAAAGGTTTTCCTGTCTACTCCATTGTTATTTATGTACAGTTCAATTTTTAGTTTTTCATTGGATTACCACCACACTTTCAAAGATGTTACTTACTGTAAGTTTCTACTTCAGTCTAGACATGTTACTTCTCTTCCAATGTTGTTTGCAAACATTGTAACTTCTTTGGTGATAATACTCAGTAAATGTCTGAAGATGACCTTGTAAGCCGAAAACCCGTTAACAATAAAAGTAATACTGTGGAACAACAACAAACTGGTGCTTTTCATTTATTAAGTATTTTGAACAATCACTAGCAAATGTAAACACAACACAATCCAGTTGCAATGGCATCAGTGGAAATAACAATGAACCAGAGAGACGAGTGCAAACGTCTGGAACTGCAACAACAAAGCTTCAGTGGCAGTAGAATGACTTACTTTCTGGACATGCCTTATATTATATTTTCAAAAAATTGATTACTTCAGTAATAAAAGAGCTACAGATCACAGTCCACTTGCATCTGGAAGACAATTCTGTAATAGGTTGTCAAATAATATAAAGCAACTCTGTGGAAATCTTTTTAGGGACAAAATGAAACAATTAAGTAAAAGATTTTTAAACTAACTCAAAGATTTCTGAACCCCATTATCAATAGCACAATTGTTGTACATTGCAATATATTAGCGGTGGTAAGTGTTTATATAATAGTAACTAATGTGCTATGTGTTGTATACATTCATTATATTTACTGCTTGATATCGATGTGCGAGGATCATCCACAAAGTAAGTTCCGTTCCTATTTCTATCTGCAGCAGCGCTATGTTCGCAGTTCCGAGCATGCGTAGCAGGAGAAGAGATGTATGCCATTTTCAGATCACTGCTGCTGACGTGTGTTTTGTAGTGCTTCTTTATAATGTCAGCCGTACTTGAAAATGCCGCCGCATGTGAAATCAGATCTGTGGTTAGTTTTCTAAATGCAAAGAAAGTTAAACCAAAGGAAATCCATCAGGAAGGTTTACAGACTGAATGCTATGAGTGATTCAATGGTTAGAAGATGGGTCAGACTGTTCAATGAAGGATGTGGTCAAGTGCATGATGAAGAAAGAAGTGGATGCTCAACTGTGGTTACTGATGAACGAGGCCAAACAATCAATGCACATGGTTACTGTGAGACCATTAAGAAATTGCGCTCCACAATACAGAAGGAGTGCCGAAGATTACTGTCAAAAGGTGGTGGTGTTTTTTGCCACAATAATGCCTGACCTCACACGGCGAATGTGACCAAACAATTCACGCGAATTTCGCTGGGACGCATTTGATCATCCTCCGTACAGCCTGGACCTCGCTCCTAGTGACTTTCATCTCTTCTTACACCTAAACTCTGTCCTTGGTGGTCAACACTTCAATTATGATGATGAGCTGAAAGAACATGTTACCACATGGTTGAATACACAGACAGCAACCTTCTATGAAGAAGGCATACAAAAACTTGTGCCACGCTGTGACAAGTGCCTACAAAATTTCGGAAGCTATGTAGAAAAGCAGTTTAACAGTTGTAGATTTTTGTACAATAAATATTTTTTCTGTATCTGTACACGTTTGTTTTATATAACAAAATGTAACTTACTTGATGGACATACCTCGTAAATGCACACAAAAAAATGGTGATGCTCAACACTATAAAGTTAATAAGGACAAATAAATGAAAATAATCAATTTTTGAAAATATAATGTAATAGGACAGATAAAAAATAGGCAGTGATAGGAGAACACACATATAAAATGTATTAAAATTTCCAAGCTTTCAAAGCCAGTGACTCCTTCTTTTGGCAGAAGGTTTGAAGGGGAAGGACGAGAGGTGAAGGAAAAGGACTGATGAGGTTTAGGAAAAGGAGTTAGAGTTGGAAACAGTTGCCCAGAACCCCAAGTCAGGGGAGACTTACTGGATGAAACCAAACTCTGCCTCCTTTTCCTTCACCCCTCTTCCTTCACCTTCAACCTTGTGCCACAAGAAGGAGCCACAGGCTCTGGAATTTGCAAACTTTGATACCTTTTATATGTTTGTTCTCCTGCTGCCACTTGGCGAGTTGATTTTTTTAAGGACAATAAATATTATTTTTATCATGACTATTATTATCACTTTTCTACAAATTACAGATACATGGAATGAGTGGTGTCCATCACTCTTATAGATGCTTGTTTCGTAAGATGGGGATCCTTACCACCGCCTCACAGTATATCTTTTTTTGTTGACATTTGTCTGTAATAACCCTTCTATCTACAAAGTTAACAGCCAATTTCATGACTATAACACAAGGACCAAAAAAAGTCTCACTATGGTTCAAAAAGGAGCTTACTACTCCAGTACTAAGCTGTTTAATGCTCTCCCACCGCACATCAAATGCCTTAACAATAGATTGCCACCATTCAAACAAACTCTCAAGGAGTACCTGATAGTGAAATCTTTTTATACAATTGATGAATATGTGAAAGAATATGTATATAATCACTAAACTTGCAATTGTTGTATAAATAGTGTAACTAATTTTTAAAGAATTTTTCTTTTTAAAATTCAGTATTGATCACACCATGTATGCTACAAGAATATGTCAACTGTTGACCACTTGACATCACAGCAGCTGAGAAGAGTGTTCCACCTACCATCTTCGAAGGATGCCATGGGTCTGATGGTGGTCATATGATATGACCGAAACTGGTCACCTATGTTCTTGTAGCATACGTGGTGTGATCAAGACTGAATTTTAAAAAGAAAATTTTTTTAAAATCTTTTGATTGCTGTTCCAAAAATATTTATTAAAATTGTAATTAATTTTGTTTTGAATAGGCATATGAAAATGGTTTATTGGTATTTCTGTATTTCCCTTGGAATAGTGAACTTATCTTGATTCCTGTATATATTACTCATCCTTAACATGTGAAACAAAAACTTTCTGTTAGTTGAATGTGCTGTTGTTTAGTTGGAATCTTATTTACAGTGTATCTTTTTGTTGCATTTATGTAAGATATATTTCAGGTGTGTACAATCAGACACACACACACACACACACACACACACACACACACACACACACACACACACACACATATATATATATATATATATATATATATATATATATAATGGAAGGAAACATTCCACGTGGGAAAAATTATATATAAAAAACAAAGATGAGGTGACTTACCGAACAAAAGCGCTGGCAGGTCGATAGACACACAAACAAACACAAACATACACACAAAATTCAAGCTTTCGCAACAAACTGTTGCCTCATCAGGAAAGAGGGAAGGAGAGGGGAAGACGAAAGGAAGTGGGTTTTAAGGGAGAGGGTAAGGAGTCATTCCAATCCCGGGAGCGGAAAGACTTACCTTAGGGGGAAAAAAGGACAGGTATACACTCGCACACACGCACATATCCATCCACACATACAGACACAAGACAAGGTAAGTCTTTCCACTCCCGGGATTGGAATGACTCCTTACCCTCTCCCTTAAAACCCACTTCCTTTCGTCTTCCCCTCTCCTTCCCTCTTTCCTGATGAGGCAACAGTTTGTTGCGAAAGCTTGAATTTTGTGTGTATGTTTGTGTTTGTTTGTGTGTCTATCGACCTGCCAGCGCTTTTGTTCGGTAAGTCACCTCATCTTTGTTTTTTTTTATATATATATATATATATATATATATATATATATATATATATATGAAATCAATTTTCTGTTTATAGATTGTGCTGTTGTCTATCGATTTTATTTAAATTGTATCTTTATTGTATGTATTTATACAAGTTATGCTTGAACTCTGTACGATTTGACACGTTCCACATCCTTGCAATTCACTCGCTTCCAGGATCTACGGAACATGAAATAAATAAAAAAATAAAAAAATCAGGGACAAGCTTTAGAGGTTCAACTCTTACTTCACAGATAGGAAACAAAGACTAATTGTAATCTCAACTTCAAGCAATTACTTCTCAAATAGGAAAAAAATTTCCCAAGAAGTCCCACATGGTATGATTTTACGTCCCTTTCTCTTTCTTTTTCACATAAATGACCCACCACTTGCTATTGATGTCCTTTCTGTTTTATTTGCTGATGATACATCAATTCTCATTGAAAATGAGCCAACTGAAAGGATTCTAAAAAGCGTCAAAAATAATTTAGAAAATCTTGACTCTTGGTTCTATCAAAACGGATTAAAACTAAACCTAACTAAAACCAAAATTCTGCAATATGAAACTAAACCATTAGAGTGGAGTAAAATGAAAATAACTTTCAACGATCAGGATATCACAGAAGCTTTTGACAGCCAGTCTTGTTCCATTTGGTATTTATAACTAGCCCTATGCTTTGTTTCAGATCTGCTGTGTAGTAGGTCCTGTTGCTTTAAAAGTTACTTTACAGAGACTTTGTAACATCGATGGTCCCTCACATCACAAACTGTTTTACTAAGTACACATCTATCAACAGCCTGGTCACTTATTCCACTAAAGTTCTGCTACACTTCGTATACATGCTCATGCCCATAGCTGAAAGTTTTAAGAGCTCCTCCTTGGCCTGCAAGGTCTGAGACTTCAAAAAGGGTTGGATTATTGGTGTTTGGGAGCTCTAATGTTATGCTCATGATGAAGCCACTTAGGGATATGGTTGATAATGAGGAGAAAATGTCCAATTTGTACTCTGTGTGCATACTGGGGAGAGTTATTCCAGATGTGGAACTGATATTTCTGGATGTCATACAAGGTACAACTGCACACAACTGCAGGTGGTGGCACATGTCAGTACTAACAATGTGTGTTGCTTCAGATCAGAAGAGGTTTTCTCAGGTTTCCTGCAGCTGTCTGAAGTGATAAAGACAGCTAGTCTTGCTTACAAGATGAAATTAAATCTCACCATCTGCAGCATCATTTACAGGACCGACTGCCAATATTCAGTAGAGCGCTGAATATAGTGGTTAAATGGGAGGTTTAGGCAGTTCCGTGAGTGTCTACGCTACAGATTCCTTGATTTGCATTACAGGATGGAGAGGGGTCTGGATTTCCTTAATAGTTTAAGTGTCCACTATACATAGGAGGTTACTACATAGGTAGCAATGGCTGTGTGAAACAGACTGGGCAGTTTTTCAGGTTTAAGGACTTCAGAAAAGCAGGGGTACAGTCTCAAAGGGAGCAAGTCGAACACAAGATAAGGGTGAGCTTATAAAACATTTGTATTATGATTGTAAACTGTTGTACCTGTGTTGGAAAAGAACCAGAACTCCAAGAACTCATAGAAATCACTGAAGCAAAATTAGTAATACGTACTGAAGGCTTTCTGCAGCCAGAGATAAGTTCAGCCAAAGTTTTTACCAAAGAACTAATGGTGTGCTGAAACAATGGACTAAATTCAGTTCACGGCAGTGTGATTGTTGCAGGTAATAGTAGTTTTACTTGTAGCAAAACTGGAGCTAGAGTAGATAGTCCCTGTGAGTTAGTATGGCGAGAAGTTATTTTCAAAAACTGGAATAAATTAATAATTGGTTCCTTTCCTCTCACCCCCCCCCCCCCCTGCCCCCTTAAATTCAGGTTGGTGGTATGAGGACGATAAGCATTTTGGGGCATATACTGTGTTCCAACATTATGAAACACTTTGAAGAAAACAATCTATTGACTACAACCAGCTTGGTTTCAGAATATATTGCACTTCTGAAACACAACTGACTCTTTATTTATATGAAGTAATTAATGCTATTGACAGGGTATCAAGTTGATTCCATATTTCTAGTTTTTCAGATGGCTTTTGGTGCCAGTCCTCGCCAGCAGCTGCTATTGTGAGTGCCTCTGGAGCACTGTCTCAGCTCTGCAATTATAGTCATGATTTCCTGCAGAAAGGTCAGTCTGTAGTAACTGACAGGAAGTCATCTACTTTGGGATTTCCCATGAAAGTGTTACAGAAAAATCCAGGATGAAACAATGACAGTATTAAGAAAAAGATTGATTGCTACTCATCCTATTGAGGAGATGTTGGGAGAAGCAATCTGTGGCTGATAGGGGTAGGGATTTGGTTGGTGCAGAGGAGGTGAGAAATAGCAGGGTATGGGTGGAGGACAGTAAAGTGCTGCTTGTAAGAGCATGCAAGGACATTGTGAGGATAGGGTTGGACAGCTAGGTGCAGTCAGGAGTTTTACAGGAGGAGGGGGGGGGGGGGGAGGGGGGCAGAGGAGGGGAGAAAGACAGCTGGGTGGGTTGGTAGGATAGATGGCTATATAGTGCTAGAGAGCGAGCAGGGAAGGGGATAGATGGGGGTGGGAGTGAGAGGGCAAGACAGGGAATTGGGAAGGTTGAGGCCAGAGGGGTTATGGGAAAGTAGCATATATTGCAGCGAGAGTTCTCCCTGAGAACAGGCAGTTTGTTGGTTGTGATGTCCACACAGAAAACAGCACACTGGTTGCAGCTTAGTTTGTAGATAATGTGACCACTTTCACAGGGAGTCTTGCCTTTGATGGGATAGGTGACGCTTATGGTCAACTGGAGTAGGAGGTGGTGAGAGGATGTAAGGGACAGGTCTTGCACCTATGCCTACTGCAAGGATATGAGCCATAAGGGAGGGGATGGGAGCAGGGCTGGAGTAGGGATGGACAAGGACATTGCATAAGTTCAATGTGTGGCAGAATACCACTGTGGGAGGGGTGAGAAGCATAGTGGATAGGATATTCCCCATTTCAGGGCACAATGAGAGGTAGTCAAAACTTGGCAGAGAACATGATTCAGTTTTCCCTGTCTGGGTCACGAGGGGAGTGCTCCTTTGTGACTGGATGGTGGGAATCTGGGAGGTGGAGGGCGACTGGAGAGACAAGGCACAGGAGATCTGTTTCTGTACAAGGTTGTGAATGCCTCAATGAGACCCTTGACATATTTAGAGAGGGACCCCTCATCACTAAAGATGCGATGGACACAGATGGCTAGGTTGTATGGAAGGGATTTCTAGTGCTGGCTGTTGAAGTGGAGGTATTGCAGGCAGTTGGTAATTTGATATGTATGGATTGGTTGGTTGGTTGTTTTGGGGAAGGAGACCAGACAGCATGGTCATCGGTCTCATCGGGTTAGGGAAGGAAGGGGGGGGAAGTCGGCCGTGCCCTTTCAGGGGAACCATCCCGGCATTTGCCTGGAGTGATTTAGGGAAATCACGGAAAACCTAAATCAGAATGGCCGGACGCGGGATTGAACCGTCGTCCTCCCGAATGCGAGTCCAGTGTCTAACCACTGCGCCACCTTGCTCGGTATATGTATGGATGTAGCCATCTTTGAGGTGGAGGTCAACCTCATGCCTCATGGCTCATATCCCTGCAATAGACCTAGATTCAAGACCTGTCCCATACATCCTCCCACCACAACCTCCTCCTCCTGTCTGGTCATAGGCATCACACACCCCATCAAATGCAGTGCTAGCTGTTAAAGCAGTCCTATGACCTACAAACTAAGCTGCAACCACTTTGCTGCTTTCTAAGCTGTCTGTACGCATGAATGGCCACTGACAAATTGTGACCAAACTATAGCCAAAATGTCTAGCAAACATGAGCTCTAAAATATGTACCTCAAGAGCTATGAGCACTTGTTCAGTTGAAGAGATGTTTCTTAGTATCAAAGATGAACAAGTACTCATAGCTCTTAAGGTATGCATTTTAGAGCCCAAAGTTACTAAACTTTATTGCTTCGAATGATCATTCCTATAATATCCTGAATACTGACCATTCCACCTGGGACACTGTGTAATCTTAGGGATTACAATTATGAACAACTTAAAGTGGAACCCTCACACAGAAAATACTGTGCAGAAGGTGTTACAAAGACTGTGTAAAAAGACAATGCATTTACTACACTTGTGTTTCCTCTTCTGGAGTACTACTACAGGGTACAGGATCAGTTACCTGATAGGATTAATGGAAGACATCAAAAGAAGAACAGCTCATTTTATATTATCACAAAATAGGGAAGGAAGCCTCACAGTGAGTTCAGCTGGTGATAATGAACAGGTGTTTTTTGTTTCAGTGCGATCCTTTAAGAAGTTATTGTCACTAATGTTCTCCTCTGATGGTTGCAACATTTTGCAGCCCAAAACCATCACATTCTTTCTCTGGCTGCTTGCCTTCTCACCTACATCCAGCCCGTGTTCTGGTTTTGTTTATTATGGAAGCCCTTTAAATTGTTGATTACGTAATCTGTACTCAAATGCTCTTTAGATCATTTCGTACCTTCCTGAACCATTTACCAGAAACTTTGGGTCCATTCTTCAGTGCATTAAGAGTCTGCTTTGTTACTCAGGTCACATTCATCTTGAACAGATGTATGTAGAACACTGGTCATAGTAGCCTTATTGACTCCACTAGCCTTTCATTATTCCTCACACAAATCTTCTCTTCCTTGTGGTCTGTGTTTCCAGGTATCATTTCAAGACCCATTATTTTCCAAAAAATCTTGCACTCAAACTTCTCAACTTCAATCAATCAAACCTTTCCTGTCAATCTGTGACATTCACTTGTTTACAGATATTTGGTTTTGATCACTGTGTTATAATGCCCAAGTTTAGCCTCTATTGAGATCTGTTTGTTTTGTTTTGTTTTAGGGCATGAAAAACAACTAGGTCACATGCACCATGTCAGAACAGTAGAACACAAAGAAAAAAAAGGAGTTAAAAACGACTACATGTACAAATCAATGGATGGAAAGACAGCTAAAAACAGGAACTTGGAGATAGATCCAAAAAATACACCATAGAGAAATGGAGGTCCTAAATGAAAGATTAAATGTCCTTCATTATATTGTTACAATGGATAAGTCTAATTACATCTGTCTGTATAACTTCACTGGGCAACTGTATTGCACTTCGTGCGACTGGATCTTCAAAGTAAAGCTCGATTTTGCAAGCCACATCCAAGCCCGCCACAATACGGACTAAACGACTGACAGAGTCGCTGTCGCCAGACATGGCGAGGAGGACATCATGACAATGGATAAAAAGTAAAATGTGGTTGATAGCCTGCATGAAGTTCTCTAAAACAGCTGATAACACAGACTGCAAACATAAATAAGAATGTAAGTTGTTTAAAAAAAAGGACATTCAATCAGGAAATGGCGAACTATCAAAGGTTGAGGGCAATGAGCACAAAATTGAGGCTAAAAAGACAGTGCTCAATATGCAACCTAACTGACATGAACTACTCATGGCGAGAGGGCCAAGAGGAAGTCATTCAAGCCACTGAGAGATGCAAAAGTGATACCACCTGCTGACAGACGACAACACAGAGGTCATCAGAGGGAATGGAACAACTAGCAGGCCAAGGTATGAGGACTGCATCCTTGGCAGCAGTCTCGTTTCCCATCAGACCGACATGACCAGGAACTCACATAAACATCACATTGGCTTCATCAAGAGTGAGCAAGTGACACCTTTCCTGGACTCATTGCACCAGGGGATGGATGGTGTACAGCACACACATGCTCTAAAGGGCACTGAGAGAGGAGGAGCAGATGACGCCATTGAAAAGCCTATGTCTCCGGATGTATTGCATGGGCTGATACAGGGCAAAAAGCTTTGCTGTAAATACTGAGCAGTGTTCTGGAATATGATAGCGAAAATCGTTGGTGCCAATGATGAAGGCACACCCAACACCACAGTCAGCCTGACAGCCATCAGTGTACACAAAGGTACTATCGCAAAGTGCTGTATGAAGGTCATAAAACTTATGGTATTAGAGCGAGCCTGGAGTAGTGTCCTTAGGAAGCGAATGAAGGCCAAGGTGAACATGGGCTGCAAGATGAAACCAAGGTGGTGAAGGATTCACACTCATTGGGAAAGTGACAGGTAGCTTGAAGTTAAGTTACCAGAGCAAGAACCGAAAGCGAACTCCTGGAGGTAAAAGAGGAGACGGACGCAACCTATACAGGCGATCAAACGAGTCATTGAAGAAGGAGGCATAGGATCTGTGGCCAGGCATGGCAGACAAACGGCATTCATGTCTGCTGAGGAGAAAGACATGGTGGTATGACAGCAGTAGTTCGGCAGCTTCTGCTTCTGCATACAGACTCTAAGCCGGGCTAGTTTAAAAGGCACCAGTAGCCAAAGGGATGCCATGATGATGGATAGTATTGAGATGGTGTAAAAGGGACCGATGTGCAGATGCATAAACGAAACACCCAAGTCTAATTTCGAACAGGCAAGGGACTGTTACAAGCAGAGGAGGATGGTTCGATCTGCTCCCCGGGAAGTACAGCTGAGGAGAAGTAGGACATTGAGCGACTGCGTACAATGGGCCGCCAGGTAAGACACATAGGAGGACTACGAAAGTTTTCTATTCAGAATGAATCCCAGGAATTTTGTAGTTTCAACGAATAGAAGAGCAACAGGCCCAAGATGTAAAGACGGTGGATGAAAATTGTGCCACCAGAAATTCATGCAAATGGTTTTGTCAGTGGAAAAGTGAAAGGCATTGTCGATACTCCATGAGTAAAGACGATCGAGACATCACTGAAGATGCTGCTCAAGGAGACAAGTTCGTAGAGAACTGCACTAGAACGCATCTTCATCTACAAAAAGGAAGCCGGAAACACCCAGCATGAGACAGGTCATAATAGGGTTAGTGGCAATAGCAAAGAGGACAACACTCAAGACGGAACCCTGAGGCACACTGTTTTCCTGGATAAAGGTGTCCGACAAGGTGGAACTCACACATTTATTGAAAACTCATACTTTTAAAAATTCCTATGAAAACCAGTCTTTACTGAAGTGGTTATATATGTTTAATGTTTTTCCTTAATAGTTTCACAATGACTGATATTTGTAAGTTCTACATGTTGATGACATATGCACTGGTAGATACTGGTTACCGTTGGATTCAGGGTCTTGTTGTTTGCTATACAAGTGACTTTTGAGACAGAGAGGTAAATTCTTAATACTGTTGTTCTTGTGGTCTTCAGTCCTGAGACTGGTTTGATGCAGCTCTCCATGCTACTCTATCCTGTGCAAGCTTCTTCATCCTCAGTACTTACTGCAACCTACATCCTTCTGAATCTGCTTAGTGTATTCACCTCTTGGTCTCCCTCTATGATTTTTACCCTCCACGCTGCCCTCCAATACTAAATTGGTGATCCCTCGATGTCTCAGAACATGTCCTACCAACCAATCCCTTCTTCTAGTCAAGTTGTGCCACAAGCTCCTCTTTTCCCCAATTCTATTCAATACCTCCTCATTAGTTATGTGATCTACCCATCTAATCTTCAGCATTCTTCTGTAGCACCACATTTTGAAACCTTCTATTCTCTTCTTGTCCAAACTATTTATCATCCACGTTTCACTTCCATACATGGTTACACTCCATACAAATACTTTCAGAAACGACTTCCTGACACTTAAATCTATACTCGATGTTAACAAATTTCTCTTCTTCAGAAACGCTTTCCTTGCCATTGCCAGTCTACATTTTATATCCTCTCTACTTCGACCATCATCAGTTATTTTGCTCCCCAAATAGCAAAACTCCTTTGTTACTTTAAGTGTCTCATTTCCTAATCTAATTCCCTCAGCATCACCCGACTAATTCGACTACATTCCATTATCCTCATTTTGCTTTTGTTGATGTTCATCTAATATCCTCCTTTCAAGTCACTGTCCATTCCGTTCAACTGCTCTTCCAAATCCTTTGCTGTCTCTGACAGAATTACAATGTCATCAGCAAACCTCAAAGTTTTTAATTCTTCTCCATGGATTTTAATACTTACTCCGAATTTTTCTTTTGTTTCCTTTACTGCTTGCTCAATATACAGATTGAATAACTTCGGGGAGAGGCTTCAACCCTGTCTTACTCCCTTACCCTCTATATACTCCTTCCACCTTTCTGCTTTTCCTTCTTTGCTTAGGACTGGGTTTCCATCTGAGCTCTTGATATTCATACAAGTGGTTCTCTTTTCTGCAAACGTCTCTTTAATTTTCCTGTAGGCAGTATCTATCTTACCCCTAGTGAGATAAGCTTCTACATCCTTACATTTGTCCTCTAGCCATCCCTGCTTAGCCATTTTGCACTTCCTGACGATCTCATTTTTGAGACGTTTGTAATCCTTTTTGCCTGCTTCATTTACTGCATTTTTCTTAATACTAGTTATGTATTAAATGAATGATATAACTTGCCTGTTTTGAGACATTTATATACAAATTCTAGGTATATAATGTTTTCCAGTATTGTAATCACAATCTAAATGACCTCTGTAAAATATAAAGAGTTGAATATTATTGTTGTGGTCTTCAGTCTGAAGACTACTTTGGTGCAGCTCTCCACATTAGTCTATCTTTTGAAAAGTCTCTTCATTTGTGCATAACTATTGCAACATTGATAACCTTGAACCAGCTTATTGTAGTCAAGCCTTGGTCTGCATCTACAATTTTTATCACATGCACTTCCTCCCATTACCAAATTAAACATTCCATCAGGATGAAGCATATCAACATATCCTTTCTTTTCTGTAGTTGCGCTATAAAGCTCATTTCCCCTTCATTCATTTCTACACCTCTTCATCAGTTACTCCATAAACACACATGATCTTTGGCATTCTTCTATAGTGCCATACTTTGAAAGCTGGGTGACTTCAAAAGTTGTTTGGTGATCAATTGTAACATACTGGTCGATGGTCATTGTTAAAAATAAACTTTATGAGTGAAAAGAGTATGAGAACAACGTTTTATTTTCATTATACTTACTAGATAACTGTCTCAGATTGACTCTCTATTGTAACTCCTATTTATGTTAACAAGCCTACACCGACTGAATCCTACAAAGTTTGTGATGTTAACTTTCAGATTCCTTAATCCATGCTGCAAACAGTAATACATTTATTGCTACAAAAATATGTTTTTTTCTGAATGATTTGCAGGATACATTTAGCCAGTACAGAAGAACTAAAGGAAGGGAGATATAGCTCACCTAGTGAAACAAAAAATCAGTTACCTTACCTGCGAGACAAAGTGACAAGGCTTTGTCGGTGTTTTGAATGTCGTTTAGTTTTGCCCAGGCGCATATTTATGGCATGGAAGTGATTCTGAATTGCTAAACCCAATTCAGGACATTCATCTTCATCTACCTAAAATTAAGCAGTCACAGTTAATTTAGTGTGAGTAATACATTTATATTTCACTGTATCCACTAAATTTGGAGTAACATACCAGCAGGTAGAATCAATACTTCATTTAAAAAAAAGAATTAAAAAACTACAAAATAATAGATGAGACAAATTTATTCTCCACTTCTGCCCAACAACATGACAGGGGTTGGGAGAAAAACTGTATTATGTGGCAAACCACCACACAATCTTTCTGTAAATTATGGAAGCAATAAAGGTTACACATACCCACACTGTTGAGGAGCTCAGTCATCAAGAGGTACATAAACCAGGCTGAAAACACACTGAAGAACATTTTGTGAAGGCATGGCAACATTTTTGGTCTTGTTTATGTACGTACTGGCCACTCAATGCCTTTACAGTGAGTTGCTACTTTCACTGCTACAATTATTACATTCCATTGTAGACAATCCATTACCTCCATGAATGCTCTGTGAATTGATATAAATTTCTGATTTGGAATTCCACTCATCAGGTCATATATTGTATCTTTTCTTATGCTTCAGTCCCTGATTTATCTTCAAACTTCGAAGTTTCTTTTGATAACAGAGTACTAACTGATTTAAAGATAATTTTCAAAACACTGTAAATATGGTTTCCATTCCCCTAATACATTGTTAAACCTGTATGTGAAATATTTGGTATCGCAGTCACCTACATGAAGCAAACGTAATCTCAGTTATGGTGAAAGTCAGTGAGATACATATAGGTATATCTAGTGATTCTGCACACAAATGGAAGAGTTATTTCTCACTGCTGCCGAAAATATACTTTACAGTCACATCAAAACTTGGTAAAGGGAGGGAGATGCTCAAAAAATGATGTTTTTGGAATAGGGGAGGAAGAAAATACCCCCAAATCAACCCAACTCTGAGAGCTTGAAATTGTAACCAGTGGAATGAAAATTTACCAACATTTTAGATGACATTAATGTAACATATACACATTTTAAGAACTATCTGTAGGACTTCTGTGTGCACACGCACACGCCCACGCAAACACGCACGCGCGTGCGCTCTCTCTCTCTCTCTCTCTCTCTCTCTCTCTCTCTCACACACACACACACACACACACACACACACACACACACACAAACAAACAAACTTACAAAACATTCTTGCCTGTATTTTATCTTTCAAACTGAGTGTATAACTCACCACTATTTTGGCATCTTTAAACATGGTGTATCCATCACAGCCAGAATAAAGGTAAGACTTTGTTGCAAGGCGATAATGCTGATCTGGAATCAGGTACTCATCTCCAATGCGCACCAGCTGAGGATCTACTCTCTGCCCCGCTGCTTTGGATGGGTCAAAAGCGAAGCTTAGACCAGCTACTTGAGGAAATCTTCCCTCTAGCTTTGGATAGTTTGAAACACCATTCTCCAGTGCTCTGAGTATATCATTTCCTAAAAAGAAAATAAATTTTGTGTCTAAATTCCAAATATCATGAGGTAACTATTAAAATGTGACACTTTGATAAAATCATATACTGACAATGTTCTCAACTTATCACCACTGACCACTCTAAGAATAGCATAAACATAGGTTCCATTTGTGAAGCAGGACTGACTAATGAATCTGTAGAAGCAGCTGCCAAACACGAATGAACATGAATAACATCACTATCTTTATGGATTACAAGCAGTATGAGCATTCAGCAAGATAGATGTTTCTAGTAACATCACACAAGTTGCTGACTTCGCTGTTTAGTTGGAAAAAGTTGCCTGCATCATAAGACTGCCTCCAGAAATATTAAACAGAGTACAACATCAAATTATGTGAAAGATGCAGTTTGCACCAACTGTTACCTCTTCATATCCTTAAGCACAGCTGGTATTCAGAGAATAGACATTTTTAGAGTATTCATTTAATGTTATTTTATTGTATCAACATTAGAAATGAAAAACAAAGAAAAATAGTTACAAAAAGTTCCCCCCATACATGTGATGATAACAATCATCATGTGTTACAATGCAAGAGTGTGTGGAGTTTTGAACTGGCATTACAAATAGGCATATCTGAAAGATATGCCCAGATACCTACAGCATCAGGGAACAGATTTTCAACAGAATATTCTTGTTACCAAAGTATACAGTTTGTCAGTGATCATTAGTCTTACTACGAAATGAACTACGGTAGAGGTTCAGACAGATTTTGATATTCATGGGTGTAGCCACAGACATCCATAATAACAATAACAATACTCCGTGATTTACACCTGACAACACATGCAACAATTTCATCTGTGTGTGGAGCAGTTTCTCATTTCATGTACAACCTGTCAAGGAGCTCCCTGTGCTCCCTGCCGCCGTTGGATAAGCAGCTGAGCAGCAAGTCGTATACTCCTAGCTCACTCATTTGTTACATATTTTAATTCTTAATTTCTTTGCGTGTTTTTGGTACTTGCATTGTTTAATTCATAAATTTCGGGCGTATTATAGTATTTGAGAGTTGTAGCATCGCGTTTTAGTACCTGAATAGTGTAAATTCGCGTAGTCGTTTGTCTACTGTTTTTGTTTTGAACGGCCAGTGTCGGTTGGTCGCAGTCAGTGTGCTCCCTGCCGCCGTTGGATAAGCAGCTGCAGCAGCAAGTCGTATACTCCTAGCTCACTCATTTGTTACATAGTTTAATTCTTAATTTCTTTGCGTGTTTTTGGTACTTGCATTGTTTAATTCATAAATTTCGGGCGTATTATAGTATTTGAGAGTTGTAGCATCGCGTTTTAGTACCTGAATAGTGTAAATTCGCGTAGTCGTTTGTCTACTGTTTTTGTTTTGAACGGCCAGTGTCGGTTGGTCGCAGTCAGTGTGCTCCCTGCCGCCGTTGGATAAGCAGCTGCAGCAGCAAGTCGTATACTCCTAGCTCACTCATTTGCTACATGGTTTAATTCTTAATTTCTTTGCGTGTTTTTGGTACTTGCATTGTTTAATTCATAAATTTCGGGCGTATTATAGTATTTGAGAGTGTAGCATCGTGTTTTAGTACCTGAATAGTGTAATTTCGCTTAGTCTCCTTCCGCCGCCGAGCAGTGTCAGCAGTGCGCAAGTAGCAGCATTACTGCATTTACTAAGCAATCTTGTATTTTAATAACCGTTTAAATTTTGTCGATTTGTTTGCGCTCTCTGTAGATTAGTTCAGACGTTCTTTGCAAAACAGTTTTTAGCATGGATAGGGACTGCAACTGCTGTGTTCGGATGCAGGCTGAGTTGGCATCCCTTCGCTCCCAGCTTCAGGCAGTGTTGGCTTCGGTCACACAGCTTGAGGCTGTTGCCAATGGGCATCACTGTGGGGGTCCGGATGGGGGTTTGTCGGGGACGGCCAGCTCGTCCCACGCATCCCCTGATCGGACTAAGACTGTGGTTGCCCGGGATACTGCCCGCATTGAGGCTGATCCCTCACCTGTGGTAGAGTGGGAGGTCATTTCAAGGTGTGGCAGGGGGCGAAAGACATTCCGGAGGGCTGAACGGAAAGCCTCTTCAGTTTGTCTGACGAACTGGTTTCAGGCTCTGTCTCAGGCTGATACTGATCTTCGGCCTGACATGGCTGCTTGTCCTGTTCCAGAGGTTGCCCCTCAGTCTGCAAGATCCGGGCAGTCGCAGAGGGTGGGCTTACTGGTAGTTGGGAGCTCCAACGTCAGGCGCGTAATGGGGCCCCTTAGGGAAATGGCAGCAAGAGAGGGGAAGAAAACCAATGTGCACTCCGTGTGCATACCGGGGGGAGTCATTCCAGATGTGGAAAGGGTCCTTCCGGATGCCATGGAGGGTACAGGGTGCACCCATCTGCAGGTGGTCGCTCATGTCGGCACCAATGATGTGTGTCGCTATGGATCGGAGGAAATCCTCTCTGGCTTCCGGCGGCTATCTGATTTGGTGAAGACTGCCAGTCTCGCTAGCGGGATGAAAGCAGAGCTCACCATCTGCAGCATCGTCGACAGGACTGACTGCGGACCTTTGGTACAGAGCCGAGTGGAGGGTCTCAATCAGAGGCTGAGACGGTTCTGCGACCGTGTGGGCTGCAGATTCCTCGACTTGCGCCATAGGGTGGTGGGGTTTCGGGTTCCGCTGGATAGGTCAGGAGTCCACTACACGCAACAAGTGGCTACACGGGTAGCAGGGGTTGTGTGGCGTGGGCTGGGCGGTTTTTTAGGTTAGATGGGCTTGGGCAAGTACAGAAAGGGCAACAGCCTCAACGAGTGTGGGGCAAAGTCAGGACATGCGGGGACCAAGCAGCAATCGGTATTGTAATTGTCAACTATCGAAGCTGCGTTGGTAAAGTACCGGAACTTCAAGCGCTGATAGAAAGCACCAAAGCTGAAATCGTTGTAGGTACAGAAAGCTGGCTTAAGCCAGAGATAAATTCTGCCGAAATTTTTACAAAGGTACAGACGGTGTTTAGAAAGGATAGATTGCATGCAACCGGTGGTGGAGTGTTCGTCGCTGTTAGTAGTAGTTTATCCTGTAGTGAAGTAGAAGTGGATAGTTCCTGTGAATTATTATGGGTGGAGGTTACACTAAACAACCGAACTAGGTTAATAATTGGCTCCTTTTACCGACCTCCCGACTCAGCAGCATTAGTGGCAGAACAACTGAGAGAAAATTTGGAATACATTTCACATAAATTTTCTCAGCATGTTATAGTCTTAGGTGGAGATTTCAATTTACCAGATATAGACTGGGACACTCAGATGTTTAGGACGGGTGGTAGGGACAGAGCATCGAGTGACATTATACTGAGTGCACTATCCGAAAATTACCTCGAGCAATTAAACAGAGAACCGACTCGTGGAGATAACATCTTGGACCTACTGATAACAAACAGACCCGAACTTTTCGACTCTGTATGTACAGAACAGGGAATCAGTGATCATAAGGCCGTTGCAGCATCCCTGAATATGGAAGTTAATAGGAATATAAAAAAAAGGGAGGAAGGTTTATCTGTTTAGCAAGAGTAATAGAAGGCAGATTTCAGACTACCTAACAGATCAAAACGAAAATTTCTGTTCCGACACTGACAATGTTGAGTGTTTATGGAAAAAGTTCAAGGCAATCGTAAAATGCGTTTTAGACAGGTACGTGCCGAGTAAAACTGTGAGGGCCGGGAAAAACCCACCGTGGTACAACAACAAAGTTAGGAAACTACTGCGAAAGCAAAGAGAGCTCCACTCCAAGTTTAAACGCAGCCAAAACCTCTCAGACAAACAGAAGCTAAACGATGTCAAAGTTAGCGTAAGGAGGGCTATGCGTGAAGCGTTCATTGAATTCGAAAGTAAAATTCTATGTACCGACTTGACAGAAAATCCTAGGAAGTTCTGGTCTTACGTTAAATCAGTAAGTGGCTCGAAACAGCATATCCAGACACTACGGGATGATGATGGCATTGAAACAGAGGATGACACGCGTAAAGCTGAAATACTAAACACCTTTTTCCAAAGCTGTTTCACAGAGGAAGACCGCACTGCAGTTCCTTCTCTAAATCCTCGCACAAACGAAAAAATGGCTGACATCGAAATAAGTGTCCAAGGAATAGAAAAGCAACTGGAATCACTCAACAGAGGAAAGTCCACTGGACCTGACGGGATACCAATTCGATTCTACACAGAGTACGCGAAAGAACTTGCCCCCCTTCTAACAGCCGTGTACCGCAAGTCTCTAGAGGAACGGAGGGTTCCAAATGATTGGAAAAGAGCACAGATAGTCCCAGTCTTCAAGAAGGGTCGTCGAGCAGATGCGCAAAACTATAGACCTATATCTCTTACGTCGATCTCTTGTAGAATTTTAGAACATGTTTTTTGCTCGCGTATCATGTCATTTCTGGAAACCCAGAATCTACTATGTAGGAATCAACATGGATTCCGGAAACAGCGATCGTGTGAGACCCAACTCGCCTTATTTGTTCATGAGACCCAGAAAATATTAGATACAGGCTCCCAGGTAGATGCTTATTTTTCTTGACTTCCGGAAGGCGTTCGATACAGTTCCGCACTGTCGCCTGATAAACAAAGTAAGAGCCTACGGAATATCAGACCAGCTGTGTGGCTGGATTGAAGCGTTTTTAGCAAACAGAACACAGCATGTTGTTATCAATGGAGAGACGTCTACAGACATTAAAGTAACCTCTGGCGTGCCACAGGGGAGTGTTATGGGACCATTGCTTTTCACAATATATATAAATGACTTAGTAGATAGTGTCGGAAGTTCCATGCGGCTTTTCGCGGATGATGCTGTAGTATACAGAGAAGTTGCTGCATTAGAAAATTGTAGCTAAATACAGGAAGATCTGCAGCGGATAGGCACTTGGTGCAGGGAGTGGCAACTGACCCTTAACATAGACAAATGTAATGTATTGCGAATACATAGAAAGAAGGATCCTTTATTGTATGATTATATGATAGCGGAACAAACACTGGTAGCAGTTACTTCTGTAAAATATCTGGGAGTATGCGTACGGAACGATTTGAAGTGGAATGATCATATAAAATTAATTGGTTGGTTGTTGGTTGGTTGGTTGTTTCCGGGAAGGAGACCAGACAGCAAGGTCATCGGTCTCATCGGATTAGGGAAGGACGGGGAAGGAAGTCGGCCGTGCCCTTTGAAAGGAACCATCCCGGCATTTGCCTGGAGCGATTTAGGAAAATCACGGAAAACCTAAATCAGGATGGCCGGACGCGGGATTGAACCGTCGTCCTCCCGAATGCGAGTCCAGTGTCTAACCACTGCGCCACCTCGCTCGGTAAATTAATTGTTGGTAAGGCGGGTACCAGGTTGAGATTCATTGGGAGAGTGCTTAGAAAATGTAGTCCATCAACAAAGGAGGTGGCTTACAAAACACTCGTTCGACCTATACTTGAGTATTGCTCATCAGTGTGGGATCCGTACCAGGTCGGGTTGACGGAGGAGATAGAAAAGATCCAAAGAAGAGCGGCGCGTTTCGTCACCGGGTTATTTGGTAACCGTGATAGCGTTACGGAGATGTTTAATAAACTCAAGTGGCAGACTCTGCAAGAGAGGCGCTCTGCATCGCGGTGTAGCTTGCTGTCCAGGTTTCGAGAGGGTGCGTTTCTGGATGAGGTATCGAATATATTGCTTCCCCCTACTTATACCTCCCGAGGAGATCACGAATGTAAAATTAGAGAGATTAGAGCGCGCACGGAGGCTTTCAGACAGTCGTTCTTCCCGCGAACCATACGCGACTGGAACAGGAAAGGGAGGTAATGACAGTGGCACGTAAAGTGCCCTCCGCTACACACCGTTGGGTGGCTTGCGGAGTATCGATGTAGATGTAGATGTAGAGCTGTTACCAAGTCATTTGGGTTGGCTAGTCTCAACACAATGCCCTTCACATCAGCTCCAAGTGAGTAGAGAAGTCTAGTATTGAGTGAAATAATGATGTCATAAAAACTTTAATGAGTATGTCAGTGAAAGAAGCATAAATTAAAAGAACGCTAAACCTTATTTGCTTGATTCATGACAATGCTTTATTAACAAGACTTTTGCAGTACATAGAGAAGTGGCAAGTAATTTTTAAATTAACCCTCTTCCTGCAACTTTGAATATTAGTTTAATAACTGATTAAGTGAAAATAATGTTATGCAATTGTATTGAAGCATGGTCCTGTCAACTAACAAATGTGGCTTGCACTAGAATAAACAGTCAAATATAATACAAGTGTATTAACATTAAAGAAAAACTATAAAATTATGATCAATAAAGCTTTGCATTTCAGCTTTTTAGTTCATGCATGTGGTAGTAATTGTTTCATCAGAAAAAGCACTAATTGTGAACTAAATCTGGCACAATTTTAAAACATACCCTCCCCCACCCCCCCACCCTTTTCCTCGTAGCTACGCAATTTTTCTGATCGTGGCTAACCAATACTCCATTGTCATAAATGACATTGTGAATCTGCATTGTTGTCCTCATTCACAATTACCTTCCCAACACGAACAAGAAGTGCAATCTAACTTCTGTTGCAAGTAATAATATAAACACTTTATTTGAACAAGGCATCACACTGACAATCCAACTGTAGGTCAGTGTGTGATAAACACTTTTTAAATTTGAGCTGCGCATTTTTATACCTTTCATATATATTTCCCATTTCATTTAACACAGAAAACATTGTGGCTGCAGTTTTCTGTGTAATTTGTGAGTTTATCTGTTATCACAGTGTTCTTTTAAGCTAAATAATAACAGTTTGAAGAGAACTACCTTATGCTACCATTACCATGCATAAGGGTAATTTCAGCTTTTATGACAATCGATATGAAAACCAAGGTTTCAGAGGATTTAATATTTACCTGGAGGTGAAAACATTAGCCACGACAGGAAAAGATGGAGGACACTTGAGTGGCAGCTTAGGAGGGAAAAAGACTTTGCACCTGCATTTTAATAGTCTTCCTACCCATCATTTGACTAACTGGATTGATAATCATTCTAAATTTTTTTATGCCACATTCAAACATTCTGCCTAACTGTAGATTGCTCAAAATTTACTGGTTACTTTAATGGATTACAGTGATTATCTCGTGTGTAATGAAGGTGCATGTGAGACTCAAATTCATATGAAAATAATATGAAGATCCTCTAGCCTTATGGAGAATTGCTAATATCTTACGATCAACTCATTTCACACATTTTGGATGTGTCTAGTAATGAAAACATATGACCGATAGCGAAAACAAAACAGTCAGCTCACAATTAGCATGTGATAATGTGGACAGGGAAGAGAGAGAATAAGGTTTGGACAACACAGCCATCTGCCCACACTAAGTTATCACCAACAGTCATTTCTAACATGGTAAATGAACATGAGTGCTCATGCATGTCGGTTTACCTCTTTAACAGCAGACAACTGTTTAAGGGGTTAGACACTTCTACAGGGCAATTCAAAAAGTAACAGCAAGCTATCAGTATTAAATGTAATTAACACATCAGGCATTTGAAACTCCCAGGAAGTGAAGATGCATCCTCTGAGGAAGTTCTGGCATATCCGAAAATATGGCACAACATGCTTAATAGGAAAGGCGTTGAAACAAAATGGCTGCATCCCTAGCTGTGTGCACCCTAGAAGAACAGCGAGCAGTGATATGATTTTGGTGATCAGAGGACATAAAACCTCAACAAATCCATAGGATGATGGAAAGAAAGGTATGGAGATAGCTGCATTAGTGAGAGAAGAGTGTATGTGTGGGTAGACACCTTTAAAAGTGGATGTACTTCAGGCACAGATGAGCAATGCTCTGGTCATCCCAGCACAGCTGTTACTGACATGAATGTGGGACTTGCTGACACCATGATTTGTAAGAACCAATGTATTTCTGTACAAACATTACCCAGGGAACTAAGTATGTGTCACATAGGCTGATACTATAATTAGTGAGGTTCTCATGTACCATTTTTTGTGTGCACGATGTGTGCCTAAGGTACTCACTGGTTAACACAAGATTATGTGTGCTCAGGCTGCCACATAATTTCTGGCACAATGTAACACTAAAGGATAAAACTTTCTTCCATGTATCATCGCAGGAAACGAAACCTGGGTGCATCACTTGTAGTGTCTCGAGAATTTCAGTGTAAGTTCCAGAGACACTCAGCTTTCCACTGTCGCGAACACCCGATATTTTAAGTAAGAGGGTCAGAGAGTGGAGACGTGTATACTTCGCCTCCGGTTTTTGTGCGTGTGCAGGATGGACGTGTATCGAGAAAATACTACAATAGTGACAGTCGATTGGCATGGACAAGCATTTGCTGCGTGCGCCATAGAAGCTTTATGTCCAGTACAAGGAGCAAGCACGCACTATTCTTTGATGGTGTAATGACTGTATTGTTGTGAACAAATGAATTATGTATTAAACTAGAGACATTTACATTTGACTTTCTGGTATTGGACTTGCGAGAAGCAAGAACTGGTTTTACAGGGGTTATTAAACCAAACATATTGTAATTGTATCTGTTAGTATCCAATGGTCCAAGATGGGGTTGACTCAGGAGTGTTCAACGCTTGTGTGAAACTTGTGAAGTTGTTTTATTGTGGAGATGAAAATATAACAGAGTTGAACAAAAGTATCCTGAGAGTACAGAATCATTTCAAGAGTAGAAAAGAAGTCTATTTTGAAATTCCTTTAACCAGCTATAGTCTTCGGAGAAGAAGAAGTTGTGAAGATTGACACAGCCGTCTGACCGGAGAAGAAGATCAGCTGCACACAATATGTGAGTCAACTGTGAGAGACATGTGAGTCTTGCACCCCAGTACCACACTGTCTCCTGTAATCCCCTAAGTGACAGGACCCAAAGAAAGCAGTAATTTAAAGACAGAAACGGTAAGAAGATATTACGTGTTGCCATAGCACCAAGCCTAACAACATACAAGAACAGTTTCCAGTAATCGTATTGAGTCCAATAAACAAATCAAAGATAGCTGTGAGTGCTATGCTGTAAAAGATGTGAGAAAGTAATAGCGGAGAAAACTGGAGAGAAGACCTCAACTTTTAGACTAAGAAGATTGGGTGTGGAGAGTAAGCAGTCTTCACACATGTACATCAGCCAACACAGTAACCAGCCACTGATGCCGACTGCACCAGCTCCTGCTCACCAGTGCTGACTCCACATCCGCTCGCTGACGACGACGCTGAAACCAACGTCTGACGCCGCCGGCGCCAGTGCTGATCCACCGGCACTGACTACACATCTGCTCACCAACGCAGCTAGAACTCTACGCCGGGCGATCGAAAACCAATAATTATTTAGTAGAAGTTGAGGGGATGGAGGAATGATAAATTATTATTATTATAGTTATTGTACTCAGTGGTGAATTTTCTTTAGATGATTACTGGGTCTAAGATCAATAAAAATATGGATCAGGAACAACTAGCAGAACCAGTCACAGTGATTAGAGTGACCAGGGAAATGCCAGACTTGTCTGAATTAGTGAATTTAATTAAAGCCCAGAATGAAACTCCAAGGAGAGAAATTGGTTTAGTACATTCTAGATTAGATGCTAAATTAGATGACCAGAGAACAGAGTCAAATTCTCAAAGTGCTTTGTTGAGAGATGATCTGAATGCTCAAAATGCTTCAGTGAGAGATGAACTGAGTGCAAATTTAAGCCTTAAATTAGATTCAGTGAATACCCAATTAAATAGTAAATTAGATGCTCAGAGAGAAAATTTTAAGTAATCAAAGTGAAACCCTGAATAGTCAAGCAACAAATATAGTTTTATTAAAGTCTGACTTTGACTCTTTACATAAGAGGTAGAATATCTGAAGTTAGATTTAAAGAGTAAATTCACTAGTTCTTTAAATACCCATGTTAATCGACTATTTACTGAATTTAACCAGAAACAGGATGAGCAACTTCAAGATTTAACTAAAAAAATTAGAATTTCACATTGAAGATAAATGTAATAATGTAGAAATGGGACTTGTTGAAAAATTAGGATCATTTCAAAACATATGCAATGTTACCTTCAATGTCGTAAATCAGAGGTTGCACACCCTAAAGGAGAATATTGAGAAACAAGATAAGTGAATTCCTTTTGTCCAATTGCAAATTGCAGGTGTCAACAATCCAGTTGATACTGTGGAAAGGGGTTTTAAAGAGAAGCTAGCGACATCAGATACCTTAAATATAAGCAATCTGGAGGAACAAGTAGAAGAGTTAATAGACAGAAAAGTGGCCAAGAGGGTAACGCCTAACAATGTTTCTTCAGATTTAGCTTTGGAACTTAATGATACGAAGAAAGACATGGATAGTTTATGGAAAGAATTCAAACTTGTCCATGACAAGGCATAAAACAGACTAATACTTTACCTGATGTTGTTTTATGTAGTAAAGTGGTGATTGTTTTGTTGTGGGTAGACTTTCACACAAAATTTAACGAAAAGTACTGGTTTACATTTGCTCAAGTAAGTTTAATATCAGATCCATGGGATCTGGGCAGAGTCACATCTGTCCCCCAGGGACGTGAACATTCTGTGTTAACGGACAGAGTGACGACCATCAGTCCCTAGTTGTTTTCGGCGTTTCTTCAAACTTAGTTTTCTTGCACCAAATTCCCTTCAATTCTTAAACTATTCTGTAATCTATTCCTGAATTCTCAAACTACCCTATAATTTTAGTACGTAGGAAACTGGATATGACTACAGGATTAGAACCAATTTAAGAGAATCACAGATGAACAGTGATCTCTAGACCTGAAATGAAACGAATAAAATATTATTTGAGTGAAAAGTATAATATCATAGTACTATTCAAACAAAGTGATATCTAATCGTGATAAACTGAACAGAGTACTTTATGTGTGTATGAAATATAGTGTAAAGTGAATGACTAAACAGCTATGTTATCGTAGTGCATAATTTTCTATTTTTTAAGAATATGTTATACCTTTTGTGAGATGTAATGTAAAGGGAAGGGTAGTGTAGGTAAAAGCACGACTAATACTACACACACATCACACCTTTCAGACAACCCTCGCAGACAAGAGTAACTGATTCTTCACCATTTGCCATTCCATAGGTATTGCTAAGATTTTTCTTTGGTGGCTTCAAAGCTGAAGGTGAAAATGTCCATTCTGTAGGAGACGTTTAACATCATACCTTCTCCGGCTTCTCACTCAAGTACCACAGCGAAGTAGGGATCCTGGGGAACGGGGGAGGGAAGGGTTTTCCTGTCTTTGGGGCTATCATCTTTCTCTTCTTCAATCTTAGCAACCAGTTCTACTTTTTCCTTTCTTACTTCTAATTTGAGTACCTGTCTATCTTTCCCTCTTTCCACATGCAGATACTTCTATCGCTGAAGTCCTTCTTATTTTCCGTGGTTTCAATAACCTTCAACTTATTTCATATAAGTAGGCTGAAGAATCAGGATACACGAACGCACATATACATACATGCAAAGATATACTTAAGCACAGACAGAACAATTACGAATTAGGAACCTGAAGGACGTCAGAACCGCCAAGGGATGTAGGGGAATAAAGATATACATATATCTGAGTAGATGCACATATAGCATTGTTGATATGTGATGGTTCTGCATCGTTAATTTTTGTTGCTCTCAAAAATATATTTACATGTGCCATGCTAGTCCTTAGAGAAAAGGCATCGTATCTATGGGGAGTTAGTAAATACAGGTAGACATAGCATCTGTGATGTGTGGGCATGATATCTGTCTATATAGTAGGAGTGAGGAGTGAAAGAGGCCTCTAGGGTATTAGAGGTAGTATTGGAAAGTGGAGTTAAGGTCAAAAGTAGATTTGTAATTTTACCAGAGGTTATTTAAGAATAGTATACATAAAGATGTATGCTAGGGCAATGAATCAGGAGGCCCACTCAAGAAGGATATGGAGGGCACAGTCGACATTCACTGGGTGAGAAAAAGGGTGGATAGGCAGACCTAGGAAAAGCTCACCTATACTGCACGGACGGGGGCACCAAGAAAGGGGTTTACCAGTACCATAGGAGGATAGGAATAAGAAAGAGGCGTACCTACCAAAACAGAAGGAAAAAGGGTACTCCTAGGATCAACCCATGTAAGATATAGGTACTGTTCCTAAAGGGAAAAAGGGCAGTATCATGACAGAAGTCACATGTTTAAAGGAAAGAGTCTGGTAAGTTTGGATTCTATACATTAATAGCCTTATTAAGTTTCAGGTTACAAATGTATTCATGAGTTATGCACACCTGTAATTTATGATTGGAAGAGGAATAGAAAACGAAGATTTGGTACTCACGAATTTTTGGAGATTGAAAAGAGATAACTCCAACATGGATTGCAAGGGTCATGTATTATAATTTTGCTAAAATATTCACAGTTATTAGTAGAAAGAGAGGCACTGTTAAAACATAAAGAATTATTTTGTGTAATTGTAAATAATGAATATGTATAAAATATCGCGTGTTCGAGCTAAAGGGAGGGATATCTAGTGCCTCGAGAATTTCAGTGTACGTTCCAGAGACACTTGGTTTTCCACTGTCTCAAACACCCGATATTTTAAGTAAGAGGGTGAGAGAGAGGAGATGTGACTACCTCGCCGCCAGTTTTTGAGTGTGCAGGATGGATTTTTATCGGGAAAATACTACAATAGTGACGGTCGATCGGTGTGGACAAGTGTTTGCAGCGCGCGCCATAGAAGCTGTATGTCCAGTACAAGGAGCAAGCATGCTCTGTTCTTTGATGGTTTAACAACTGTATTGTTGTGAACAAATGAATTATGTATTGAACTAAAGACATTTAAATTTGACTTTCTGGTGTTAGACTTGCAAGAAGCAAGAACTGGTTTTATAGGGATTATTAAATCAAACATATTGTAATTGTATCTGTTAGTATCTAATGGTCCAAGATGGGGTTGACTCACGAGAGTTGAACGCTTGTGTTTGTGAAGTTGTTTTATTGTGGAGATGAAAATATAACAGAGTTAAACAAAAGTATCCTGAGAGTACAGAATTGTTCACGAGTAGAAAAGAAGTCTATTTTGAAATTTCCTGAACCAGAGACTTCAGAAAAGAAGAGTTTGTAAAGATCAACGCAGCTGTCTGACCCGAGAAGAAGATCGGCTGCACACAATACGTAAGTCAACTGCGAGAGACGTGTGAGTCTTGCACCCCAGTACCACACTGTCTCCTGTCATCCAAAAACCATTAGCAAGGGGGTGAAACAGTGAACAGGGTTCAGTACAGTGCCATGTTGAAGAATGAACTAAAGCCAGCAATATGGAGCTGTCGGAGAGGACTTCTATCATGACAACACATGCCTCCACACTGCCATGCCAACTCCTGTCATCATTCACAGATTGAGATTTCAGGTCATACTGTATCCCCCATAAAGCCCTGATCTTGCTCGTTTGGATTACCATATGTTTGGACCCCTGAAGGACGATTTGAAGGTGATGATGTTAAAGATGCGGTGCACTCTTGGTTGTGGGGAAAACTGAAAATCTTTTATTCCAATGGAATAAAAAAGTTGGTATGATGGTATGAAAAATGTATTGAAAAGGAGATGTCGAGGAATGACATCTTGTTTGCATCCGTTAGTGAAATACGTGCTTCGAGAAAAAATAGTTTGCTATTACTTTATGAATCATCCTCGTATATTGCACATATGTCTCAAAGGATGCAAGTAATTATATATATAACAGACATTTTCCAAACTCAATTTTCATCCAAGATTTACCACTCTTCAAACACAGAACTTCTGCCTTTTTACTATCTGTTTTACAAGATGTACAGCTTTGTTTCTGCCGTATTTTCCCCAACATTTGAGGCTTCAATGAAACAAGTAGGTTACACATGTATCATTCAAAGTATATTCCATTGCTGGCCACTACTTTCTCCCATCTTTCGCGCAGTGTACGAATCCCGTGTCGAAAAGATTGTTCATCTTTTGAAGAGATCCACGAATCGATCCAATTTGTGACTTCTTCATGAGATCAGAAGTGTTGGTCAGCCAGGCCACGAGCCATTGATCTAAACAGGTGATAGTCAGAGGGAGACGTCGAAAAATAGATAATATGGTGGGTAGGGTAGGAGTTCCTATTTTAACGTTTCCAAGTACGTATTTACCTCTTTTGCAATGTGGGGTCGAGCATTGTCATGCTGCAAAATTGCTTTATCGTGCCTCTCGCTGTATTGCAGCCGTTTGTCTTTTAATGCTCTGCTCAAATGCATTAGTTGCGTTCGATAACGAGCATCTATGATTGTTTCACTTGGTTTAACACCTCTTGGTACACAATACTGAGCTGGTCTCACCAAATGCAGAGCATGATCTTGGAGCCGTGAATATTCAGTTTGGCCGTTGACATGGAAGCATGGCTGGGATATTCCCATGATTTCTTGCGTTTAGGGTTACTATAATGAACCCACTTTTTGTTCCCAGTCACAACGTGATGCAGAAATCCCTTCCATTTTTGCCTCTTAAGCTACTGTTCACACATTTTGAAATGGTTTGCTGTGTCACTCCCACTAATCTTGCCAATTCTTCTTGAGTTTGATGCGAGTCTTCAGTCAGAAATGTCTCCAATTCTGCATCTTCAAAAACATTCTCTCTTCCACCACTATGCTGGTCTACGATGTCAAAATCGCCGTTCTTTCACTAATAGCATCCTTACCATATGTACTTGAGAGCACTCGGTAAGACTCGGCCGCTGTTTTCATATTGAAACAAAACAGTAACACACCCTGTAAATGATGAGAATTAGGCTCGTAAACTGACATTTTCAATCAAGAACAACTTTATGATGCAGACACAAATCGACTAATGTTTGAATGAGGTTATGTTGACCAAGGTCCAAGCTAACTGCCTGACATCTGCCATCTCTTTCTTTCGACCGCTACTTACTGCTGTCGCCACCTACCGGCAAACGGCAGAAGCAAAGTTGTACACTTCGTAATTTTTCTTTTATCTGTAAATTTTTTCTTGGAATTCAACCTTTATGAGGCAAATAAGAGTGTGGAAGAGGGGGAATCTGTTGGAGAGAAAAACTGCTGCATTCTATGTATGATAACAGATAACAGTTTTATGCATAAGCTTCAATTTGATTACATTCCACTCATTTCTTTTTCTCCATTGATGCAGAAGCATTATTGAAATTTGTCTTCTGCTTGATAGTAGTATATGCTCATTTTGAACATACCACATTATTGCCTCTACTACTGGTGCAATATGTATGTTCATAACCATAGCAGCACCCATAGGAACCAATTCTTTTTAATAATTATGAATTTTCAATAATTATACGCTAATAAGTGGCAAAAGGAAATACAAACACCTTTGTAGGCATATGAGAGAAATTTGAGGATAAATTAGGAGGAAACACATAGTGCATAAAACTTATCTCTGGTAGCTGTCAAAGAGTTTAGGCACTCTAATATTCTGATTCTCAGTGATATATGGAGACATACAATATTCTAAAAGTGGCCGTGACATTATTTGTACAGTACATAATTCTGCTTTTAGTTGATGTGACTCCAGAGATTGCACCACACATGTCACACTGAAATGGCCATTGGCCATCGGCCATCGGCAAGAAATAAAAATACGGTCCAGCAAGTGGATCAGCAGTTCGCATCTTGTTACTGAAGCCTCTAAAGTCCAGTTCCCAAGTGCAACTGTTCTATGCTTCTTTTCACTTGGATTTTGACTTTGACTTGGAACACTATGAGATACTGCGTTGTTGAATATGTTCTGGTTTTGCTCATCAGTACTGTTTTAGGCATATATTACTAGCAGTAACAGCATTCTCTTCCTTCTGCTATTTTGGCCATCAGGTTGGCATTAATATTGGTTTTTACACATTACATGATTCGCAGCAATGATCTGTGAAACAAAAGGCACTTCACTAAGAATGCCCTGCTGATTTGTGGACCACTGTGTTAATAGACCCAACAGTGTTTTCACTTTTTCTCTGACTATTAAACTTCCAACTGACATCACTTCAAAACTACATGATGATCTCTGAAGGACTCACACATAATTTTTTTTATATTTTGTATTCCCTGTGTCGTACACATCTTGAATGTTTTATCAGAAAGGAGAGAGAGGCTCATAATATTTTTCATACATATTGAAAATTATGTGAGTGTAGCTACAGTTGCCACTCATTTCCTGAAGTGAAACTCTCTGATTTCCAGACACAGTTTTAGTATTTTTCCCTGACAAAATTTGACACCTGAAGAGTAAGTAAACAGGTAAGTTCACAGATAAAGTAAGGAATTCTGTATTTCTGAATGTATTTTTAACTCTTAATTCTGAATGAAGAGCAAGTTATTGTCACCTTTACAGGATTTATGATCTTAAGGGTAAGTAAACAGGTGCGTTGTGTAAATAAAAGCCAGTTTTAGTAAAAGGATTTTTGTGTTTATTAATGAGTTAAACTTCGAATGAAGAGCATCCATACAGGATCTATGAACTTTCCAGGCAAGATAATCCATCAGATCAGACAAGAAACATAAAAGGAATGTTTTGCATAACATAACAGTTTCAAAAATAAGAATGATATCACTGAGGTATGTACTTTTACAGTAACATTTTCTCTGCCAAATAATACTTAGTGTTTGTCAAACAATAAAAAGTCAAACACACAATTAAAGGTCAATCAACGAAACCTGTGAAAATATCTCTGTGAGAGAAGTGATCTCTTCATCATTTCCACTCAGTTCAATGGCCCTTGGCTAGTATCTGTGACTTTTTGACCCATTAAGTATGCACCACAGTCCTGAGTCCCTGGATAAATCATGGAAATCCACTGATTTACACCACACGCGAATGGACCCAGCCAGCTGGCAGATCAGAGAGACTAGATACAATGGGCAGAACCTGCACTTTAGTGGGAAATGACAGGCCTCAGATAAGTGGGGCTGATCCATCAGATACCCACAGAATTGGCCCACGGTTCTGGCCTGTCATGGAAATCAACTCGCGTGTGGCCAGCAATTCACACCCATAGTCATGAGTCACCAACAGCATGTTGATAAACTGAGACCGCAGTGATCAATCTGTGCAACGGATAACTTGTGTGAATACTCTGAGATCCAAACATACCACTTCTCATGCCTCCTTGCTGCTCTCATTGGCAGTTGTTCAGCTAGTGGTTAGCACTGGTGGTGGCGCTGGCTGCAAGCTGAGAGGAGTGGTGGGGAGGTGAAAAGTGGTAGGGAAGGTGGTGTAGGGAGGCAGCACCTGACATCCAGCAACTACTCAGCTGCTCCTGGCCAGCAATAATGCATAGTGTCTCCATAAACAAACCATTTCATCTGTTGGGTCAAAAATGAAATTTTCCAGCATTTTTTCGAATTTCCCAGACACATTTGAAATTCCATGATTTCTAGAACTTGTGGCAACCCTGGTAGCACAAACAGACTCAAGTACCTAGTGATACTATTTAGTCATAAAGTGTACTTCATCTCAACCGCAAATTACGTCTGACAAAGTACTTAACTTTAAAGCTATTTTGCTGAATCTCACCTGTGACAGAAAGAACTAGTAACGGATCCATCATAGGTATTACAGCAACAAGTTCTCTCATAGTAAATGGTCCTGCTGGGTGGATCATATCTGACCTGAATGTTCCTGAATTCAATAAAACCAGATCAGCACCAGTTGCAGCTAACACAACATCACATACCCAGTTGCCCAAATTGGTCTCGCAAGTTCGTACACTTTCAAATCTGCCATCCAGTGGAACAGCAAATGATCCTAAAACTTCATCCATTTTACCTTCCATGATACCTAAGAATGAAATCAAAAGAAATGACTTCCCATGCTGAACTACAATTCACACAATATATAATGTTTTAGAATTAAAGATTCACTTACTTGAATATTTCTCCAAGGCTTTGGACAATATAGCATCCTCACAATATTCAGAGGAAACATTAATCTCTTCTACGTTAACATCAATATTGTTTTTATCAAAAGTAACAGTGATTTTTGAAAATTGCCGAAAATCTGTCCCACTTTTCACAACATATTTACCATTCACCTGTAACTCCACACAAATGAAATTACCAAATAACAATAATGAACTAATTAAAAGTAGTGAAAGGCAGGAAGTTCAGAAACACACAGTCACATTTAGATCTCACTCAGTCATCATCGGATTTTACAGCATGACTTCTTGCAAAGAAGAGAACTTTCATTGACAAGAACATATTGAAGGAATATGCTGCCAGAAGATCAAAGCTATCACAAACTGCTTGTGAATTCTATACTAATAACAATTACTAATAGTCTCATTATTTGGCATCAAAAGAGCACAACTGTTTTACTGATGATTATTATTTACAGTTTTACTTAGTCTTTAGTAAGGTTATACTACTTAGCTGCAGTTTATTTTGTAACATGTGCTTTTCACTTACATATTAGTAACTAGTTGCCAAATGAAATACATGGTGCCCCAAACTTTTAGGCTCAAAATTATACATAAGGTTCAGGATCATAAATTGAATACATTCAAGCAACCATTAATTGTTTTCTGTAGATATCATCAAGTAGGAGATCCTTCTGGGATGTGGAATGAGTCAAGATATACATTAACATGCGACAAAGACATCAAGAAACTTAATCTGCATAGAATGAAGTATCACTATGCTGTTTAACACTATCTGTGCTTAAGCCACATAAAATTGAGTAAATCAATAAGAAAGCTGCTACTTTGAAAAAGCACATGTCTCCTCAATTTTATCGTATAGATGCTGTTTACCTGCTACGAGTAACTTAATATTTACTTGACTAGAATGGTACTTTTCAGACAAAATATTTTTACATCTATAAATACTGAGTCCTTTTTATATTATATAGTTATTTGTCGTACAGCTTTCTAACCAACACTGCAACATGTCATGCAGCTAACAGAAATGTTTGATCTCAATGTAGATATTCAGATAATTTGTAGGCAGAGTGGCTGATGGGCTATGTTTTTATTCTTTGAGGTTAGGAATTACTGGCTGGAAACAATTTCATAGTTTTTCATTGATGACCAACTCACACCTTATATCAACATCTTCAGCTCTTAGTAACTTACGTAGCAACCTCCAGTCTCAATGCACACACAACAGCAATGCAAAATTTTACGTGCTCTCTCAAACAGCCTTCTGCTTTATGATGGGTCAGGCAGCTGGAACCCTACCAACTAGTTTCTCTAAAATTTCTGTTGGGGTCTCACACATAAATAACTTTGAAAACTTCATAGGAATTACAGCTGATGATCATGCAAGTCATGGAACCGTACCTGTCTTCCAATATAGCGTGTGTGTGTGTGTGTGTGTGTGTGTGTGTGTGTGTGTGTGTGTTGTTCAGGTGCTCACAGACATTAATGTCAAAGTGTGATGGTGCACCGTCATGTTGAAACCACGTCTTCTAGTGAACAACAAGACATACACTCTCCAGCAACTGTCGAAACGTATTGCAAATGAACATCAGTCACTGCTACAGTGGCAGCTGAAAACACCATCACAGCTGAAAGAGGTGTTCAGCAGTGTGGTATTGACTGGATATCCCATTAACAAAACTGACTTCTAGAACCAAAATCATTCGGCCCAATTAATTTCACATATAGTTTACAATAGGGGTATAATTGCTGCTCCACTCTTACTCCCCAGATTGTAGGCCTCCAAGGTGAGTGTTTCACAAACAAGTTAACAGGTATTGCTCAGAATCTCCTCCAACATGAGCATCCAAAATTAAATTATGGAAACAATTCTATGTCCACGATCTTCATCAGCTCCCTGTGGCTTGAATAATTCAGTTTCTCCAACAAATTTCTTTCACTTATAACATTGCGTGTTGCAAAACTTTTCACTGTTTATTCGTTCAGCTTTCTGGGCATTGCGTTCTGCTACACCACACATTAAATGCATATCAATATAAGTTCCTGTTATGAGTAATGATTCACCTCCAAAAATCACCCATGAACTGCAAACAGTGGTAAAGTCTACTGTGGACAAACACAGACAATTTTGTCTGTTTTTCAAGGTAGGACTATCAATATTGATACAATAGGTACTCTTTTTTTTTTATGAAAACACTAATTTACAAAAACCTGAATAATATACATTGATGATTCAAGACCTTGTGCTGGCTGAATATTCGTTTGTGATCATTCTTTTCTTATTTTAAAACATCTGTTGAAAATCCTCTAACATCTGCAACTCTTTGACTTTAAAAGATGGGAACGCCCAGTAGATTATGCATGGAAGACTTATTTTACCCGGAACATTATTCTCTGTATCAATGGGAGCTATTTGTAGTACCAGATGCCACATGGTCAGACAATTCACAGGAACAGATAAGACACCAAGTTTTCAATTTATTTGCTCAATAGACTTTGTGAATTGTTCTATTTCCGGAAAATTCTGCAGTTCTCCACTGGAGATTACTGTCATGAGTAATACAAAATGCTAGTCGCACAGTTCCCTAAATTTGAGAGTAACTGAGGTGGTGATGTTTTATGTTCATTGGTTGGTTGGTTGATTTGGGGGAGGGGACCAAACAGTGGGGTCATTGGTCCCATCAGATTAGGGAAGGATGGGGAAAGAAGTCAGCCGTGCCCTTTCACAGGAACCATCCCGGCATGTATCTGAAGTGATTTAGGGAAACCAGGGGAAACCTAAATCAGGATGGCTGGACATGAGTTTGAACTGTCATCCTCCCAAATGCGAGTCCAATGTTTAACCACTGCAGCAACTCGCTCAGTGTGATGTTTTGCATGGGAGATTTCTGAGAAGTGGAATAAGAACCAATGGTTAAGAAAATGAATCATTTGTTCACATTTACTGTTACCCTTAGTTGACTATATGAGAGCCATGGTAATGAAGAGATGATGTAGCAGTATTTTTCATTAAAATTATCCAAACATGTTTTGTCTAGAACTGGAATCAGAGTCAATTCAGTAACACATTTTCAACCAAAAGAACATTAGTAAGTTGAGAAAGATATTACAGCTATAATGCAGCCATACAACACAGTAACACACAATCACAATGTCAACATTTCAATATCAACAGATAGACAATTACCAGAGAAGACAATGGGAAAGAATGAATCTTATGTGTCAAGAGAAATTCAGCAGATATATACAGCAAATACTGTCATATATGCAAGTGTGAGCATAGCTGAAGATCTTTGTTGTACAGATTTTTAAGCTGACATTTGTTTAAAAAAATCTCTTATATTGTATGATTAATGATATCGACATAATGATGGATGAGTATAACTGGAAGTCAAAGGAGAAAACCACTGAGACTTCAAAATCGTTGAGACATAATTATTATGCAAGTGCAGCAATCTAAAATTTGCAACATTAAAATAAAAGACTTCATTTAACTTCACTCCCGTATGTTGCAAGCAAAATTATAGACTGATCTGTCCCAAAGTTCCATCCCTCTAAATCAATTTTCAGCAACTATCCACAGGCAGATGTTTAATTATGCACAAAAGATGGCTGCTAAACTGGTAAGCCTGTAGACAGTTTCAAAAGAGTCATTAATGCTGTTTCCCAAACTGACATTACATTTATGGATTGTGGACATCTTTCTTGTGATATGTGTATATTCCAAACTAAACGTACTGCTTTGTTCATTCAAATGACAAACACTGAATCCATGATCATTTGACAAAACTTCTCTGTCAGTGTTCATACAGCTTTACAGGAAATGATCAACACATAATACACATATGTACACAAACCACTAGAAGATCATGACATTGTTATTTTCATAATTATGGCTATTAAGAAATCAATATTTTTTCCATTATCTGTCTTGGTTGGTGACCATGAAACTGCTGCCATTTCACCAAAAATACAGCACAAAAGATAAAAGTAAACATGAACAGCCTCCTGCGGGCAAACAGCCAATTTCGGAACCACTAAATGGTGTAATCAACAGTGACTGGCTGCTGTTCTAATTTCCAGTAAGTAATCACAAATAAATATTATCATTGAATAAAGTCTGCGAAGAAATAGCATAATCAGACAAGTGAAACTATAAGTAACTGTTTTCTTGTGATCCAGAGTATTTGACCCACATTGCTGACTAAAATGATATGTCATGCAGACAGTAACATGAACTACTTATACAAGTTTATTAATAACTGTTGACTGCACTCATCCCATAACTAGCACTAGTTAATGTATCTATGTATACACATCATTTTAAATTGATTCTATTATCAGAATATTCCTAATGATCTAATGTCAGCAAAAAGACAAAACCAGTCATATTGTGAATTACATGATAAACAGTGATCAAGATGGGCAGTTATTAATAAAGTGCCAAATCTGATCGCCTGTTTGTATACAGACTTTGTGTGACTGATTGAGAAATTTATACACGTATTTGGGCACACTTGAATATTCTCACTACTAATTTTTAATGAGTAAGACATTAATGTATGGTTATTTTAATTAGTGTCTTAGTGAAACGTAAAAATATGAGAAAATATTTCCTGACATTTTGTTTTCCAGTTTAAGAAGGCATAGAGCACACAGTGTCATTTGTAAGTACCTCTGGGGCTTCAGAAGATGACTGCACAAAATCTACAAGAGATACAGGAAATGGACAAACATCAGCAGATAGAGCATTTTTAGACGGTTGTAGCTCACATTACAGGTGCTGGTGCTCATCTTGGACACTGTTTGAGATGTGGCACATGCCAATACATGTGTGCTATTCATTGACACGAATTTTCCAGGAAGGCACGACTGGCCCATTTTGCAAATCTGTTCATTGGGTTGCCTATCTGCAGGCAGAAACTAATTCAATGTGACAATGCAGAGCAGAGGGCTTACAATGAAACTTGAAGATGGCACAACCTACAGGTGCAGTCTGTAATGCAAGTATTCTGTGAACCACGAGCATGGACCCCTTTACTTGTGGGCCAGTGATACAAAGCAAAATATATAGCAAATTCTCTCTGATTCTATGGTAATCTATCATGGAATATATGTGTTCCAATGGTAGTCACAGGGTTAAGTCCAGATGGTATAGAGGCAATGTATTAAAACACATGGATTTGCCACTTGGTATATAACATGTTGCTGACAATAATGACAAAAATTAATTTCTTAATTTCCATTGCTATAAAAATATTCTGTTTTGAATCATTTTTAGAAACCACATAAAAACATATAATTTAAAAACATTTATGAAATTTGCAGTTTGACACTGTCACTTACCACTTCATTTGCTACATCATTACTTCTTTTCAAGAAAGTCATACTCTGAAATTATTTATTTATTTATTCATTCATTTATGGACCATTTGCATTGTTTGTGGGTAGTCAAAAGTCTACATAGTTCAAAATACACAAATACAACATAGACATATAGTTCAAACACACAGTAATCATTCAAACAATATTTGTAATTATACATCCTCACAATATTAGTTTGTTATGTTATATTTTTGTATAGTTTATGTCACTATTATATTGCACGATGGCTTTTGATCATAACAGTTAATTGCCCAGATGAAAACCTGCCTAAATAACCTGCTTGGCAGTTTAAATAATCCTCAACAGTCCAGAAACTTTTATTTAGTAAATTGGTTTTTACTGTTTCACTGACAGCATGCTCTTTGATCTCTTGTGGAAATCAATTATATAATTTTATTCCATTGTACAAGCGAGTTTTTGAATTTCACTTTTGATTTTCTTGTTGAAATGTAAATGATGGCCATATCTGGTCCCATGTTCCAGTATTGACTCGTTGGCTTAGTACTGGTGAAAGTTTTTTCTTTATAGAGATAACTGTTTGATAAATATGTTCACAGGGATCTATAAAGATACCCAAAGTTTGAAATCAGGCAGTTCAGTGGACTGCTCTTTGTTATGAAATCGACATATGCACAATATGTTGTTCTAACACAAGAGCTGCTAGACACTGAAGATATTGTTGGCAATGGTGACACTGTCAGCAAATATTTTCTTCTTAAACTGTCTTAATGCAATAATTTCACTGCACAAGAGTGCATCACTACCAGCAGCACTTCTTAAATTGTGGGCTACCAAGGTTCATAGAGACATCACCCCATCTAACTTCCATTATCTGAATCTGCCTTTCAAACAAAACTACATACAAAACTTCGTGGCAGATTAAAACTATGTGCTGGACTGAGACTCGAACTTGAGACATTTGCCTTTTGTGGGCAAGTGCTGTACCAACTGAGCTACCCAAGCATGACTCATGACCTGTCCTCACAGCTTCAATTCTGCCAGTACCTTGTGTCATACCTTCCAAACTTGAAATTGTGAGGATGTGTCGTGAGTCATGCTTGGGTAGCTCAGTTGGTAGAGCACTTACCCGCGAAAGGCAAAGGTCCCGAGTTTCCGTCTCGGTCCAGCACAGTTGTAATCTGCCAGGAAGTTTCATATCAGCACACACTCCGCTGCAGAGTGAAATCTCATTCTGAGAACTACATACCATTAAACTTATATTCCAGTAACGGCTACAGCTCTGCCATGATTGATAACATACTACGAAAGAAGTAAATCACAGTTACACCACTTCAGTATTCTGGCCAACAGGAACCAGTCAATAGTTAAGAAAACTATTGCACCATCCTATATGTTGGCAAAACTTTCAGATTATCTTACTAAACATTAAAGTCTCAGAAATAAAGGCCTGCATTGTATATTATCAACAGCACATCAAATTTTTTATTGAACATTAAGGACAAATTGCAACTTTTTGCACAGTGTAGTGTATACAAAATTACATGCAAACACTGTGGTAAAGTACATGGTGATCAGTCACGCAGTGTTACAGTAAATAGGCTATCTGAATATGACAGAGGCTGGAGGCAAGGAAATGCAGATTCAACATTAGCCAAACATATCTTAACAGAAAACCAAACATACAATGAAGCATGTTAAGCTTCACATTCTGTTAAGAAAAGTATAAAGATGACCCCATGGGAAATACTGAAATCAATAAGCATATGACACATATCGCAAGCTTAGTACTAAATGACCAAATTCAAGTTTCCTTTTTCCCCTCTGTTAATTAAATTTTTGTTATACAAATATTAGATTGCAATTCAACTTTAATTTTCATATATTGTTAAATATAACTCCAAATAAAACTATTTTTTAACTTAAATGTAACTGTTTCTGTGTGACATACAAATCTAATACATTTCTGTGCAAACACTCCACACATCATCATTTTTGTATCCCTTTTCTTCCATCTGATGATGGTTTAAGAAGCTGAAAGCCAGTTCTGGCTAAATAAATATTTCGTATTTGATATTAGTCTTGTAATATATAATACATAATTTGGACTGCTCATCCACAAATACCTGCAAAAAGTCTAGCTCATTTATGAAATACTGTACATTTAGAGGAGCAATCTGGTTTTAGACAAAAGACAGACAACAAGGCACATGAGATGCACTAAGACTCTTGTGAATTTTGAGAGAGAGATTTACTGGAAAGGGAAAAGACCTTTATATGTGCTTTATAAACCTGAAAGGTGTCTTATAATGTAACTTAGGATAAGCTCGCAACTATGAGAGAAAAAGAGTAGGGTGGTAAACAAGATGACTTATAAACCCATTATATTTAAAATTAAAAGCATCTGCGAAAGTGGGAAGAAAGACTGCCAACTAGACAGAAGTAAAAAAGGAGTAACACAAGGCTGCTGTCTGTTTCTTATACTTTTCTGTCTGTACCTAGCAAATATGACTGCCAACTGCCCACTAGATGACAAAGGGGTAAAAACTAGAGGAAGAAGAACATTGTATTTGAGGTTTGCAGATGACACGGTCCTTCTAGCAATAGATGAAACAAAATTACAGGATATACTGGATACCGTTGAAGCTAAAGGGAAGAGTTATGGAATGAAAATCAATATAAGAAAACAAAAATAATGGCCCTAGAAGGAAATAAAAGGGGTGAAGATAACACTGAATGGAGAAATATTAGAGCATGATCCAAACTTTAAATACCTAAAAAGTAGGATAAAAAGCAACTGGAAAAATAGCACAAAAATTAAAACCAGAATAGTATTGGAAAAAGACACTTTTTGTAAGAAAATGTGAGTTTTTTGCAGCAATCTGGACAAGATTTAAGGAAACGACTAGTAAAGTGTTTTGTATGGAGTGTCATTCTACATGGTACTGAAATGTGGACAATGCGGAAGATAGATAGAGCAAAGCTGGAGAATTTTGAAATATGGATATGGCAGAGGATGATACGAGTAAGTTGGATGGACAGAGCAAAAAAATGAGGAGGTACTGAGAAGAGTGGGAGAGTAAAGACAATTACCAAATGTAATAAAAAGAAACAAAAATAACTGGATTGGACATTTGTTAACAAAGAAGGAGAGGCTTATAAAAATGGAAGTAGAGAGGTAGAAGGGAAGAGGAGACAAAATAGGAAGAAGTTGTAGATCCTGGATGATGGGCTGGATGGCATCACATACAGATACATTAAGGGGACTTGTATGTGAATAACTGTCAAAAATTGATTTTTAATTTTTGTCTTAAAAAATTCTCTGTAGTTTTCTGAACAATAAAAAATTTATTTCCAGAAAATGGGCCACAGAAAGTACCAGAATTAAAGGAATTTAAAAGTGGCTGCACGTATCATGACATTCTCATGGCACACAGTCAGCTGTCTTAAAAATAAAGTTTTACCCTCATTTGTTTCCTTTTTATGACTTTTTAGTCCCTTATGTTGGCTAACCTGCAAAAGCTTTACAGTTGCTTATATTTTGTTTATACAGAGTGTTTAGTCATTGTTTGCTGTTGTTTTGGCATGAATATTTTGTTTACAGTGAAGTAATTGTGTGTGTGTGTGTGTGTGTTTCTTATTGTGTGCATGAGTTTCTTATCCCGCTTGAAAGCAATGAGAAGAATTAAGAAGTTCAGTGTTAAATGACATAAATTTTATGTAAACCATTTCACCAAACGGATTAACTCTGCTAATACTGATATACAATGTGAACCAACACTTGAACCAGCTTCAACTGCAAGTGCTTCGAAGCTAAAACTGAAATATTTGGACAATGGGCTTGACAGTATTAATGCTAATAATATACACACACCAACTCAACAGAGTCAGGTTATACTATTGTTGAACTCTCTGTTCTATCTGAACTAATAAATAAAGCTTTTCAGTGTAAGGAATGTGGGAATAGCAGTATGAAGGTAGTTGAGAAGATACGTGCTAAGAGAGGTTGTCCATCAAAATTAATAATTGTTTGTAAATAAAGCAAATGTGGTTATACTTGAGGAGTAACTAAACAGAGAGTGTATAACACAAATATTAAACTTGCTTATGCTATGAGGTGTATAAGCAAAGGGTACAGAAATGCACAAATTTTCTATGCTCTTATGGACTTGATCTCCCCCTGCAATGTTCAACAGGTACAATAAAATTATTCTACAGACTTTAGAAGAAGTAGCAAATGATAGTATGAAAAATGTTGTTCAGCACAGTGTAGACATGAATGACAGCAATACATGTGTGTCTGCAGCCCTGGATGCATCCTGGCAATGAAGAGGCCATAGTTCCCAAAATGGTGTAGTGACAGCTAACTCCTTGGATAATGGTAAAATCACTGACGTGGACTGCATTACCAAGTATTGTCATGGCTGTACTTCTGAAACTGAAAATCATAAATGTTTGATTAATTTTAGTGGTTATAGTGGAGGGATGGAATCTGAAGGTGGTGTGAAGATATTTCGAAGATCCATGGAGAAATGTGTGATGTATACATATTACCTAGGAAATGGAGAGTCAAAGGGATACCAAAAAGTTTGTGAATTCAAACTTTATGCTGACAGAAAATTTGAAAAAATGGAATTTGTTGGATATGTCCAGGAAAAGCTAGGTACAACATTGGGGACCGTGAAGAGGAATTTGAATGGAAAGAAATCAGCTGATGGTAAGTGCATTAGTGGACATGGTCGACTTTCAGACAAAGAAATAAGACAGGTTACAGTATTATTATGGACAAGCCATAAGACAAAATAAAAATGACCTTCAAGGAATGAAGAAGGCAGTATGGGCTACCTTCTTTCATAAATCCTCCACAGATGACAGGCAACCTATGTCATGCACTCTGCCCAGATGCCAGAGGGCTGTTGCTAAAGGTGAGACCTACAATCATAAACATTTTTTGTCATTTGCTATAATGGAAGTTATAAAACCTATACATAAGGACCTTCGTGACACAAGATTATTAGAGAAATGTTTACATGGTAGGTCTCAAAATCAAAATGGAAGTTTCAAAAACTGTGTATGGGAATGGATACCCAAAACTGTTCTAGTAGGACTAAATACTTTGAAAATAAGTGTTCTAGATGCTGTTCTATGTTTCAATGACGGTGCAATGTCAAGGTTTAATGATATGGAACTGATGGGATTGCCTGGTGGACTAAATATGCAAAGAGCCATTGACCGAAGGAGACTCTTTGAAGCAGTAAAATCGGTGTTCGACGCCACCAAAGAAGGAAGAATACGAAGAAGAAGAGTGAGGAAGAGAAGGGAAGAACAACAACACAGGAAACAAGATAAATATGGACTTGGTATGCATTAGTGCCATGCAAGTTAAAGTATTTCATGCTTTGGTACACTTTAGCTAAAAACTATTACAGATAGAGTATACTGTCTTAAACGTTGAAAATAAAATCCTTTTTTGAAGAAAAAATCTGAGTTCATTTCCAACAATTTTTGGTAATCATACTTAAAATTTTTTTGTACCACATTTTATGACAGCACCATCTTTTTAATAGTCTGCTTTAAAGATAACAGTATAAAGAACTTACAGGAAAAAAATACACCTTCTACTTTGTTTGTATTTTGAGTAATGTATACCTATGATGTACATAAATAATTAGTGTAGTTTATTTCACTTGCAACAACAAAAAGATTAAAGAAGTGAGAGCTAAAGCTGTGGTTCATAGATAAAAATGCTCCCAAAATATTTCTTTAAAAAAGCATTATAAGGGCTTACAAATCTTATTATTTGAGTTACACTGGCAATTTTTTCAAGGTTTCCCCAGGTATTTATGGACCAGTCCCCTTAAGAAGAAAGCAATGGTTTGCAGGAAATGGACACTCAAAGGACCTGCTAACACAGCAGATTATTGATGATGATGATGGGTGATGGTGACATTGGTGATGACATTTAGATGTATCATCCTCAAGGGTGTAGCTTCTACTTGGCTGTAAACTAGTCTGTAAAAACCACAGCTATCTGAGACTGTATCATGGCAGAATGGAATGACACAAACAGAATCTAATGGGAGGGTATGATACCAAAGACATTGCTGCATCCTGCTACTAGTGCATGTGATGTGAGTGCACCAAGCGTGGGTTGCCACGTATGTGCATTTGTATCGGCTGCCAACTATATCAGCGTGGGCTGGCTGCTGGAGGCCACATGTGGGAGGCATCTCCGTTGGGCCATCTGCTGGTAACTCACACATATATATGTGCAGAGCAGCCCTGACTACTCTCTATTCTACTCTAGTTTTGTATAGTGCACATCCATTGTTCTGTGTCTAGCAGAGCCTTGATAGGCTATTTCCGTATTTGTTCAGAGGTTATGAATAAAGACCTATTTGTATGACTTGGATTGGGTTTGTGTATTCCTTGGTTACTACAAAATTTGCAATGAGGATGGGATGGTTTCTGCATGTGCAATCTTTAAGTGCTGTTTCATCATGTTTATTCATTATGGATGCCATGCTACCAGCCATGATTGAACAGCTTAACTTCAGGTGTGAACACTTTGTTGGCTTCCATAATAGACAGGGTACCAGTCCACTAGTCAATCCATGCACTTTTGATCCATATGATGATCCAGCCAAGGATTGGGAACCATATGAAAAAAGATTTGGACAGCATTTTTTGGCTTTTTGTATGACGGACTCGAATTTGTGCAACACCTTCTTCCTCTCATGGATTCCACCTAAGGTATATCAATTAATGTGTAAGCTTACCCCTTTACAAGTACCAACAGCTCTTATCTTTCATCACATGTGCAGTTTATTGTCCAACTACTATGACACACAAGTGCATGTCATAGTGGTGAAAGTTGAATTCTACCAGTGCTGCAAGAAAGCAAACCAGTCATACATGGCCTGGACAGCCGAAGTTCATAGCCTTAGCCATAAGAGTCAATTCATTATTGATGCCCAAACTGACTCTTATGCAGACTGTAAGGTGCACGATGCAGTTATCTGTTTAGCTCCAGACATGGAAGTGTTCAAGAAGACTTAACCACCATTGGCAGAAGCTTTGCAAATAGCACAATCTTTTGAAGTTTCACATGCAGCAGGTGACCAAACTGAAGTGTGGGGTGATGAGATAGTAGTGTCACAAGATGTGCTCACTAGGACGACAGATAGCTTCCACAAGTAAGCAGCAGTAGCAGCCATAAACATGTGGGCCCAGTGCCAAGCAGACTAAGGCCAGCTCAAGCAGCTGTGAAAACCACAGTTCCAGCATCATCATTCTCTGTTTCCATCTTCTCAAGCACGAACGTTCAGTGTGCCCAAAACACAGGGCTATTTGTAATGCTTGCCACAAGAAAGGCTACATTGCCTCTGTGTGTTGGTTGCCGAGGTTTGCTCAGAATACAGATATGGATGTAAACTATGTGAGTCCAATACTTGTGGCTTCTTCCAAGTTGTTTATCAAGTTAAGTGTTTTCGCAAAGTGATCCAGCTAAAGGTCAACATAGGTGTTGCTGTGACATTACTGAACTCTAAAACCAGTGTCAGTTTAGGCTTGCCACCACTGACACTGGTCACACGGAAGATGGTCAGTTATAACAAACAGAACATTACACTGCTGGGACAATTTACAGCATCTGCCTCTTGGAAATCAGTGGTTTGTTCCATGACATGTTTGGTGGTTGCTGGTGTTGGGAACTTGTTCGGCATGGACGCATTTGGGCCTTTGAATTTTCTGTCATCAATGCAGCTCACCTGGTGTCCAATCAGGTAACGTATCCTCACTTGGAAACACTGTGGGAGGAATTTTTGGACTTGCCTTGAAAAGGTATAGGGTATGCCACAAATTTTGCTGCTCGTATTTCTTTAAAATCCATGGCTCAGCCTTGTTTTTGTCATGCATGTCCTATTCTTGTCACCTTGAAAGATCAAGTGAAAGCAGAATTGGGCAGACTTCTATTCCTAAGTGTGGTGAAACATGTTATGGCTAGTGAATGGTTGTCCCCGCTGGTTGTAGTTCAGAAGCCATCGGGGAAACTTCATCTCTGTAGTGACTTCAGTACTACTGTCAACACCCAGTTGACTGTGGACACACACCCCCCGCCAAGAGAAACTGTAGGCAAAAATACTGAGTGACCAGTACTTTTCTAAAACTGATTTGTCTGAAGCGTGTCTGCAGGTTACTGTGGATGAAGGGTCTCAGTGAGTTCTGGTTTTGAATGCTCCTTTTCGCTCTATCAAAATTTTCCAACGATTTTTAGAGCAACTGATTATGCCTGTCCAGGGTTGCATTAATTATCTGGATGATACTGTTGGCACAAGCTCCTCCACAGCCGATCACTTGAAAAATTTGCACACTTTGTTTTCTGTCTTACAATCCGTAGGCTTACAGTGCAACCTCACAAAATGTCCGTTTTTTCAACCTTCTATTGTTTATTTCAGGTTCAATGTCTTATGGGATGGGATTCGTTCTCTGCCAGATCTCATCTCTGCTGTTAAGTCTATGCCTTGCCCCCTCATCTATGAAGGAGTTTCAAGCCTTCCTAGGGAAGACAGCCTACAACCATAAATACCTGTCAGGGATGGCCATATTGGCCCACCCATAGCAAGCTTTGTTACACAAGAAATTACCTTTCTGCATCAGCCCAGACTGCAAATGTACTTTTCAAATATTGAAATCCAAACTGTTCTTGGCTCTTATGTAGCTACGTTCTCTCAGAACCAGCACATAGTTTTGGTAATTGATGCCTCACAATATGGCCTCAGTGTGATACTAGTACACTGATATGCCGATGGCACTGAATGACCAGTGGCTTTTGCTTCTAAATCTCTCACTCCAGCTCAGCAGCGTTACTTGTAGGTGGAAAAAAGAGGCTTTTGCCACTGTCTATGCTCTACAGAAATATCACTTTTTTGTATGGCTCCAAGTTTCACCTTATTACTGACCATAAACCCTTGGTCTTATTGTTTAACCATTACACTTCCTTGCCTGACAAGGCAGCACACCACCTACAGTGCTGGGCATTGTTCTTGTCATGCTACAATTACGAAAACCATTTTTTACCTCTCTCTAAACATGCCTATGTGAGAGCCTTGTCCAGTCTTCCTGTGGATCCTGATCCCAACTTTCATTGTGAAGAATTGCTTTGCTTCCATTTTGATGCTGGAACACAGGCTGCAGTTGAGGATTTCCCTATTACGAGCTCACTCATAGCACCTGCCACTGCCCTGACCCAACTCTCTGTCAGGTGGTTCGGTTTCTTCAACAGGGCTGGCCAGATCAATTGCTGGGTCACGCTTCCGATGCCATGTGCAACCATTTTTCCTTACAGTATCGACTCTTTGTTATGGTGTTTTGCTGTTGTCCACAGAAGACCTCTCTCCCAGAGTAGTCATTCCCACCACATAACAGTGGAAGATTCTACGCCTTCTCCACCAAGGCCACAGGGGAGTTTTGCATACTATACTGTTAGCTAGGATACAGGTCTTTTGACCAGGAATTGATGGCGTAATTGCCCATTTTGTCACAACTTCTGAGCAGTCCGCCCGACAACAGGCAGCTTCCGGGGCATCCTTGTACCCCTGGCCTGCTCCCCACCAGCCATGGGAACACATTCCTGTAGACTTTGTGGGCCCCTTCTTGAATTCCTATTAGCTCTTGGTTGTTGATGCATTTTCCTGGTTTCCTTATATTCTACAATGTGTGTCAGTGTCAGCTGAGGTGACAATTTGTACACTTAAAGAGGGTATTTTCTATTGAAGGGTTGCCTTTTGACTTAAGTTTCCGACAACGGGCCCCAAGTCATTTCTCACACCTTTAAATTGTTTTGTCCCCATCACAGCATTCTTCATGTTACAGCTCTGCCATTCCATCCTCAGTCAAATGGCATGGCAGAACGAGTAGTGTGCACTTTCAAGTCCCAAATGAAAAAGTTTGTTGTGGATTCTTTGCTGGATGACACCCTCCTCTGTTTTCTGAGCATCTATCACTTAAAGCCTAGGAGGAGCAGAGCCCAGCTGAGTTGCTTTCCGGCTGGAATGCTATTCCACCTTCTCCAGCCTGTGCTGCACCTGCTGCAGTCGAGTTCTTGCAGTTATGCGAGGGTCACTGGTGTGAGCACGGGGGTTTGGTCGCCATCCCAAGTGGATATTGGCCACTGTTACCTGCCACCATTTTTGTGATATCTCCAAGGCCAACGGACTGGTGACGCATCACATTGATCAGTTGTGCCCCCACTCACCACTGGAAGCTAATGGTTAGTAAGTGCGGCCCCCATCGCCGCAAGCTACCCCACCTCCCTCAGCCTTGAGCCTCTCATCTCCTACTGTGGAGGGCCCTGTTCCACTGCCTGCCTCCTCCAAATGTGGTTCTCTACATTCCACCTTCCCAGAGCCGGACATCAGTCTGTCTCCAGTCTCGGGTCTATTGTCGCAGCCTGCTGTTCTGGCTGGGCCACCTCCACTGACACCCTCATCACCACTGCCTTGGCCATTGTTGCTGATGGGTCCAGTCCCATCTCCTCCACACTGGTGACAACAGAGATGGTGATTGCACCCTCCTTCGCAGTTCTGTTGTTGTGTGCCAAGTGGGCTCACCACCTTTGAGCATGCCCAATTCTCCACACATTCTAGCCCCATGCTCTGGTGCCTGCACAGCACATCGTCCTACCCCCCCCCCCCCCCCCCCCCCCCTCATCGGCACTGGCTGCTGCCATTCCATTCGAGATCTGATGGATGTGACTCTTGTTGGGCCGCCAGTGTCTCCTCCATCAACCGGGCACACACTTCACATGATGGAGAGGTGTGCTGTATCCTGCTACTAGTTCATATGTGTGTGAGGACTCTGAGTGTGGGTAGCTGTGTGTGTGCATTTGAATCACTGCTGGAGGCTGCCTGTGAGATGCATGGGTGCAGTGCAGTCTCTGCCGCACCGTTTGCCAACTACTCATGCGCATGTATGAGTGGAGCAGCCCTGACTGACTCTCTATGCTAGAGTCATTCCATGTCAATTCAATGCAGTAAAGTAACATTTTCAACCTCGGCATCACAGATTTCTTTCAAATTTGGTGCAATCAATGACCCAGATAAGAGATGGAAAAATGCCAGTCTGCAGGTGTGTGTGTTACAACTGTGAAGAAAGTTATAGGTCTGTAAAGTCTGGAATTAGTACGAAATTTACATGCATCTGTCACAACATAAATAACTGTAATTCTGGTTCTAATTCAGTTACAGCAATGACAAATGGTACCATTGGAAAGCTAACGGATAGACCTTTACATTGATATGCTACATGCCAAGTTAGTGAGAATTATCATACTTAAGGTCATTGACCTTGCACTTTACCTTTGACCTTGAATATCTCAAAACAGCCCCTCTTCAATTCTTTTGAAAAAAAATTAATTGCTCCAGTATGTTACTATAAATATGGTAAATAACAAGATGGTGCACCAACGTCATCATGCACAAAAAATTATTTTGTCAGCATCAATACACTACCGAAATGAAGAAGGTTACACACACATATGAAACACAAATTATGATAAAGTAAAATCCATAAGTAATATTGTACAAAAATATGGTTTATGTTATTATAGTGGTATTATGAATTATTTAGATTACATTACATTATTTACATTGCAGTTGTAATGAAAAGGCAATGAAAAAAAATAAGATCTCTCCTCACAATTCTCCAACTAAATTGTTCACGTTCATCAGATCTGATGCAGGGAGACTGAATGTCCTTCCAGTTGGTGTCACTGGATCCTCTCTTGTGATAATGCCACATTTTCTGACGAAACAAGTGTCTGGTTTGGCAGGAAACACACATGGCAGAGATGGTCCATATGGATGTAAGAAGCTGACCTTTACTTCAGCTGTTTCTTCACACGTTTGTACGACATATGCAACCCACCAATGACTGTCATACATACAGGCAACAAATCCATGTATATTTGTTAACAGCATTTCATTCACCATAGCAATCACTGACTCTTCTCTACTAACTAAAGAAGCAGAATATATCTTTGTCTTTACTAAACCTTTGTTAACAGGTATTATGCAATGAAGCTTATGGGCACCTGGAATCATCCATGAATTTTAAAATGTTGTTTCAGCTTGGCCGTATGTATAATGGAAGACACATGAAGGAATATTTCCCATGCACCACTCAAACAACAGTCGTGATGTCAAAATGTGATTCTTGTAAGGTCGCTTGATGCTGGCAAGTCTTGCTAATCTCTTTACAGTCCCTGTTACCCCATCACAAGGTCCTTTACCATGCGCTGTAGCAAAAAAATGCCATTCTGCTGTAACATCAAAATCTATTTGATGGTAGGACAGATTCATAAAGTTCTTTCTGTTTTTGTATTGGGCAGCACATCCATTCAAAAAGTAATAAATGTGACGTTTCAAGAAATTGATGAAATTTGTCTGAAAAGAACAAACCTACACTGTATAATGCTGACGGCAGTCAGATATTTCCACGTATTATACATCATTAGTTCTTGGGTCTATGTATTAAACAACAAATGGGTGAATTGTAGCCTGTGAATTATTCCAGTGGAATCCTTGTACCTCATTCTGAATGGTGAAGGAGTAATTTTCTGCAAAGTCACAAAGAACAAGAAACTCGTTTACTTTGAGATCTTCTTTAGTGATTTTACAGAAATGTGACTGCTGCTGGGAGATAAATGAGTGCGGTAGGAGCTGTTGTAACCTCGATGCAAACACCTCAATGAAATCATCTGTAGACTTTGTTATAGCCTCTAGAACTACCCTGCCTGTAGTTAACCAACACTTATATGCAATTTCTTCAATGCAGTTCTTACCAAACAGACCATACAGATAATCAGTTAGTCTTGTCATGCCTGGACAATAGGGACATGAACCTAAGAAACATGCTGGTAGTGCAGGTTTACATGTAACAAATGCTAAACAGTGCTTGTATGACAGTAATGTGTATTTTTCACTCTTTGTTAGTGCTTTGAGTTTACAACCTTCAATCATTAACTTGAATTTCTAGTGCAAGACACACACACACACACACACACACACACACACACACACACACACACACACACACACACAAACAGCATGGGTTCCACTGGCATTGGCAAGAACACAGTGCTTTAGCCACAACTCACAAATTTTGGAGACTCCAATATTTATATCTAGGTATTTATCTTTGAAATATGCATACATCTCCTTAAGGCTGTGCAACACTAGCTGCTTTTGTTTATGTACTGTAATTCTATTTTCTTTCACAGACACAAAGTCTTTTCTTCCTGGCATCATACGGCTCATGTCATGATCACAGTAAAAATCATGCACACATTGAACAGTTTTCTCACATAATGTCTTACCTGGCTTTGGATTTGGTGTCACTAATATACCATGTTTGCTACTAACTGTTTTGCTCTCCATACCATGTAATCTGAAGCAGAGAATTCTTTCATAGTTTTCCTTATACTCCAACTCTTTGGGAGTACAGTTAGAATTTGTGTTTGGTCACACATTCGGTCTGTGGTCTGAATTGTGAAACTCATCTTTCAGCTGGGTGATAATTTCACTTTCTCCATTTTCACTCTCTTCTTTTTCCGATTGTGCCACAAAAGTATGCTCCAACACACAGGCTACTTTTTTTTTTTTTTTTTCGCTTTGTGTACTTTTCCTCACTCTGAAGCCTCTTTTCCTTCACACCAGATTCACCTAAATACTGAAGGCTACTATTTAAAGCATCGAGTGCCAGATATGATGCTACTTCATCTTCACTTAAATCTTCTCTGGAAGTACTTGGCACAACTGAGGCAACATCTGCAGTGATTGTTGGGTTAATTTTTCACCTAACAATACATTAGGTTACTTGTTTATCATCCACTCCTGAATATTCCTTAAATTCTTCTGCACTCTTGCATGACCTTCTTCCCTAAACAGATTGCAACAGTACAATTTTGACTTGAAATCCATTTTTTACTAAATATTACTTTACGACACATTTACACTCTTTTTGTTAAACAAGCCACAGCCATAAAACATACAAAACAAAATTTGCATAATTTACAGAGATCAGTGGACTAATGGTGACTAGTTGAAATAAGAGTCTCTCTGATTGGCTGTTCACTATGACAGGCTAATGTTGATTGTTTGAAATAAAATTCTCTCTGATTGGCTGTTCACTGAAACAGGCTAATGTTGACTGGTTGAAATAAAAAGTCTCTCACTGGATGTTCACAGCTAAAAATATTAAAGAATTAGTCTGAATAAAAGTAACTGCAATTGGCTGGTGTTATTGAAAAAACTGGATACATAGCTGCTCATTGCAGGTTGATGGTGTATTTAAGTTGACAAAATAATTTTTTGTGCATGATGCCTTTGGTGTGCCACCTTGATATTTACCATATTTATAGTAACATACTGGAGCAATTAAATATCTTTTTTTTCTAAATTGAAGATGGGCTGTTTTGAGATATTCAAGGTCAAAGGTCAAGTCCAATGTCCTTTAGTATGAAAATTCTCAGAAACCTGTCATGTGACGTATCAATTTAAAGGTCTATTTGTTAGCTTTCCAATGGTACTATTTTCATTGCTGTAAATGAATTAGAACCAGAATTAAAGTCATTAATGTTGTGACATATGCATGTAAATTTAGCACAAATTCCAAACTTTCCAGACCTGTAACTTTCTTCAGAGTTGTAACACATATCTGCAAATTGGTATTTTTCCACCACTTATCTGGGTCATTGAATGCACCAAATTGAAAGAAATCCGAGAGTGTCAGGTTGAGATGTATGTTGAATTGACTTGGAATGACCCACTATTGTAGTTTTGTATTGTGCCATTCATTGTTCTGTATCTTGCAGAGTCCCAAGAAGCTATTTCCGTATTTCTTCAGAGGTTATGAAAAACACCCTATTTATGTGACTAGGATTGAGTTTGTGTATTACTTGGTTACGACAGTCATGAACATCAATTACTAATTGTGTATAGCAGTTAACTTCATTATTCATGAGTTCATTTGTTAACATTCAAAGCTGAACTGTGCCTGAGATACTGCTTATTTCATACTTCAGATAGTTTCCTTGCTGATAGTATCATTATGCAATTAATTGACCATAAAAATATTTCCATCAATGTAAATATTACTGAGATCTGATATTAGATTAGATTAGATTTACTTTCATTCCAATTGATCCGTAGTGAGGAGGTCTGGAACATGTCAGAAAAACAACAATACATGGCAAATATTTACAACTGAAACAAGTAAGCTATTGTACCATTCCAGAGGTCCCAAGTGGAATGATCGTCATTTTTTAATGAACACTATGTGAAGGGGTCTTTTTTCAAATACTAATGCACTGAATTTAAAATAAAAAAGTTTATTTATTTATTTATAAGGTAATAAACGTGTAATGCAACTACTATAATACTTATTTACAATTAACACATTACTGTACTGAAATGGTGCAGAAGTTAGATTGTGTACACACACACACACACACACACACACACACACACACACACACACGCACACACACATATATATTTACTCATCAATGGAGTAGATGGAGTTGGCCACCAATAAATCCTTGGCTTCTCTTAAACTGAATTTCATTGGTTGTTAAGCTATTTATGGCTGCTGGCAAGTTATTGAAAATGTGTGTTCCTGAATAATGAACACCTTTTTGTACAAGACTAAGTGACTTTAAATCCTTGTGAAGATTATTCTTATCTCTAGTATTGATTCCATGAGTTGAGCTGTTGGTTTGAAAAAGTGATATATATTTAATGACAAATTTCATTAAGGAATAAATATATTGGGAAGCAGTAGTTAGTATCCCTAGCTCCCTAAACAGGTTTCTGCAGTTTGTTCTTGAGTTCACGCCACATATAACTCTTACTGCACGTTTTTGTGCCCGGAAAACTTTAACTTGGCTTGATGAATTACCCCAAAAAATAATCCCATATGACATTATGGAATGAAAGTAAGCATAGTATGCCAGCTTTTTCATTTTTATATCCCCTATGTCAGACAAAATTTGCATTGCAAACAGAGATTTGTTAAGACGCTTCAGCAGTTCTGTGGTGTGCTCCTCCCAGTTGAATTTATTATCAAGCTGTAATCCCAAGATTTTAACACTGTCCACTTTTTCTATCTTCTTGTCATCATATGTTAGACATATACTCTTGGGACACCCCTTACAAGTTCTGAACTGCATGTAGTGTGTTTTTTTTCAAAGTTTAGTGACAAAGAATTGGCTAGGAACCAGTGATTAATGTCCACAAATATTTTACTAGCTGATCTTTCTAAGACTACACTTGATTTGCTATTTATTGCAATGTTTGTATCATCGGCAAACAAAACGAACTTGGCATCTGGAAATGTTACTGATGAAAGGTCATTGATATACACAAGAAAAAGTAAGGGCCCCAAAATGGAACCTTGTGGGACCCCACATGTAATTAGTTCCCAGTTGGATGATGCCTGATAGCTTGATACATGTCTCTTTCCTAATAACACCCTTTGTTTCCTGCCAGATATATAATATTTGAACCATTTTGCAGCATTTCCTGTTACACTAAAATATTCTAATTTACTTAAAAGGATATTGTGATTTACACAGTCAAATGCCTTTGACAGATCACAAAATATACCAGTTGCCTGCAATTTTTTGTCTAATGAATTAAGCACAGTTTCACCGTAAGTGTAACTAGCCTTCTCAATATCAGAACCTTTTACAAATCCAAACTGTGACTTTGACAGTATGTTATTTGAGATAAGATGGTTATAAAGCTGACTGTACATTACTTTTTCTAAAATTTTTGAGAATGCTGGCAACAGTGAAATTGGACGGAAATTTGATGCTATTTCTTTATCTCTCTTCTTAAACAGTGGCTTAACTTCAGCATATTTCAACCAGTCAGGAAATATTCCACTGATAAACGACTGGTTACACAGATAGCTTAATATGTTACTTAGCTCAGAATCACATTCTTTAATTAACTTTGTTGATATTTCATCATACCCACTAGATGTTTTTGATTTTAAAGATTTTATGATGGACATAATTTCTGTTGGGGTAGTGAGTGTCAAATTCATATTATGGAAGTTACTTGAAATGTCTGGTCTGAGGTATTCCACAGCAGCAGCTACCGAACCTGACAACCCCATCTTTTCAGTAACATTTATAAAATTTTTGTTAAAAAGTTCTGCAACACTATACACATCTGTCACCAATGTATCATTTACTCTTAATGCTATTTGTTCCGCTTCATGTCTGGTTCTACAGGTCTCCTCCTTCACTATAGCCCATATTGTATTTATTTTGTTATCTGATATGACTATCTTTTCCTTGTAATATATTTGCTGTGACGTCCGTATTACAGTCTTTAATATTTTGCAGTATTTCTTGTAATGTGCTATAGCATCAACATCGGAACTGTTTCGGATACCCCTATTCCTTGAGTAATCCCTGGCTTTTTTGTAGACTTTGCTCTAACCTTGGTAAGTTTTGGGGGAAAACAGTGTTATATTTTTCATTCATGCCATGAGCTCTGTAAACATCAGTCCAGTGAATGTCTCTGAGGAGTGTCCTAAAACAATCAATTTTTGGCTTATTGATTACCCTCTTGAGCTCAGATTTAACAGATTTTATATCCTGTTTAATATTAACATTTAACAGAAGGAACTGCATGTCATGGTCTGAGAGGCCATTGACTATTGGTTTTGTAATATAATTTTGTTCATTGGACTTTTCTATAAAGATATTATCAATGGCTCTTTGTGAGCAAGTGGCTACCCTAGTGGGGAACTTTACAGTGGGAATTAAGTTGAATGATAGTGTTACTAACCCAAATAAGCTCTTATTGGGTGAGTCTTTAAGGAAATCTACATTGATATCACCAGCAACCACCATTTCTTTGTTTTTGGTTGTTAAATGGGCCAGTACAGCTTCATGGTAGTTTACAAACAGATTAAAGTTACCTGCAGGTGCTCGATATACACTTTATATTATGAAGGATTTTTTGTGAAATTCTAATTCTGTTGCACATGCTTCCATATGCTGTTCTAGGCAAAATTTATGAATGTCTATGATCTTAAATTTATGACAGTTCCTGATGAATGTGGCAACTCCTCCTTTCTCCATTTCTGATCTAGAAAAGTGAGATGCTAACCTAAACCCTGTAACACTTAAAAGTTCTATACCAGTGGTCACATGATGTTCAGAGAGGCAGATTATGTCAGCTGGGTTTGAAGACTCTAATTCATCTATGCAGATAGTTAATTCATTAATTTTAAAATGTTATTACAATAAAAGTCAGTTATTATCTAAAATATATCTTGTATGAATACTGCAAATTCATATTACATGCTGTAAATTAGCAGTAATTTGAAATTTAGTTAAAATTATTAATGCCTGATATAACTTCATACAATTTCACATAATCCATTTGTACAATAGTAAGATTATTAGCAGAAGAAGATACTTATGTAATACTGTGATTTATCACAAAAATAATTATAACAAATACATAAATATTCCTGCATTTATGAAAAACGTTTTTGTAATAATGAAATATTATGTAAAGTATTCGAATATTTGCAAAAGTTACACCAAAACCAGTTTGTCAGCTATTTTATTCAACAGATAAAATCAGACTATGGAAAGACCAGGGTGGAATGGATATGGAACAGAAAAGAATACACGAAATATTTAAGGTTTCATGCAAAATCATTCCTCAGAAGTAGAACTCGTACACATCAAGACCACAACTCTCTCTCTCTCTCTCTCTCTCTCTCTCTCTCTCTCTCACGATCCTGTGCTGGGGGTTGGGACGACAGAGCAGTAGAGAAGAGGAAAGGACTTGTAGATGGGTTGATGGGATGGAAGGTATGCATTTATTGTAAGGGGAGCAAGGAAGGGGACAGACAGATAGCAGACAGGGACTAGTAAAGGTTGATGCCGGTGATATGTGAGAGCACAGAGTATGTTGTGCAAAGTGTCCCCACCTGCAAAATTCAGGAAAGTTGCTGTTAGTTTTAAGAATACAGATGGCAGCAGCCGTGAAGGAGTCATTAACATGAGACACATCATGTCGGGCAACATGTTCAGCAACTGGGTGGTCCAGCTGTATCTCAGGCACAGTTCAGCACTGGTCATCCATGTGGACAGACAGCTTGTTAGTTGTCACTCCCATATAGAATGCAGCATAGTGGTAGCAGCTAATTTGTAGATCAAATGAATGCTTTCATGGATGGCGCTGACTTTGATGGGGTAGGAAATCCCAGTAAATACTGGAATAGATGTTTGTGGGAGGATGTTGTGGACATGCATTGTGGTCTATTGCAAGAATATCAGCCACAAGGGAATGGATTCACAGCAGGGACAGAGAAGGGATGGACAAAAAATGTGGCACAGGTTGGCTGGGTGTCAGAATAAAACTATAGGTGGGGAGGATAGTGGGAAGGATCCTTGTCACTGCAGGGCAGCATGAGAAGTAGTCAAAACACTGGCAGAGAATAGGATTTATTGCTCTGGTCCTGAATGGTACTGAGTAACGAGAAGAGTACCCTTTTGTTGCTGGACTATGGGTATGTGGGGAATAGTAGGTGACTGCTGAGACAAGGCACTGGCGATCTGTTCTGGGCAAGGCTGGGAGGGTAATTTTGGTCTGTGAAGGCCTCAGTGCACCCCTTGGCATATTTGGAGGGGAACTGCTAGTCACTTCAGATGTAATGACCACAGGTGTCTAGGCTGAATGGAAGGGGCTTCTTGGTGTGGAATGGGTGGCAGCTTTCAAGGTGCAGGTATTGTTGATCGTGGTAGGTTTGGTGTGGAAGGAGGTACTGATGCAGCTATCCTTGTGAGGCAGGCCATCATCAAAAAAGGCGGCTTGTTTGGCTGAGGAGGACCAGGTGAAGCGAATGCAGGAGAAGATGAGTTTCCAGAGGAATGTGTATAGGGCATCCTCACCCTCAGTCCAGCCATGAAAATGGCATCAGTAAATTTCAACCATATGAGGGGTTTGGGATTCTGGGAGGAGGTGGGGGTGGGGATTAGAAAGAATTCCAGTAGATGACCTATGAATAGGTTAGCATAGGAGGGTGCCAGGTGGGTGCCCATTGCTGTATGACATATATGTTTGTACGTGATGCCTTTACAGGACAAGCAATTATGTGTGAGTATATAGTTGTTGAGGGTGACCAAGCAGTCTGAAGGTCTGGAGTCCATCAGGTGCTGGGAAAAATACTGGTTGGTTGGTTGGTTGGTTTGTTTGGTTTGTTGTTTAAAGGGACTACACTACTAAGGTCATCAGTCCCTTTTTCGATATGCACCTGTCTCTATTTGCCAGCCACTCAACAATGCACAAAAACCATCAGCCTAAAAGCTTAAGCTGAAGTCCAGACACAGCACAAAACACAGTCAAAGAGACAACAGGGGGAGGAAGAATAAAAAATGCATGTAGGATGAGAACCTGGGAGATAAGGACAGGTCCCCACCCTTAGACTGAGTGATAAAAACCCCTCGTCATGAAAAAAACTTAAAACTAGATCAGCCATTGAGGCATTGTCATCGAACACCACAGGTTAAAAGTCGTCTCAGGGCAGTTAGATTGGGACAGTCCAACAAGATGTGGACCACTGTCAATTGAGAACCGCAGTGACACTGTGGTGAGTTCTCAAGGCAAAGGACACAACTGTCAGTCAGCCAAGTATGGCCGATGCGGAGCCAGCAAAGGACAACGGAGTCTCTGCGAGTGGCTTGCATGGATGACCTCCACACATTGGGTGTTCTTTATAGCATGTAATTTATTTGGCATAGTTAGCGTCTGCCATTCCGTATTCCAGATCATGAAAACTTTACAGCGTAATACTGACTGGAGATCAGTTTCTGGTGTGCCAAGCTCCAGAAATGGTTTACTGGTAGCCTGTTTGGCCAGCCTGTCAACAAGTTCATTTCCCAGGATTCCGACAGGTGCTGGGGTCCAGATGAAGGCCACTAAATGTTCACATTGTTCGAGGGCATAAACAGACTCCTGGATAGTCATTACCAAAGGATGGCAGGGGTAGCACTGGTCGAGAGCTTGTAGGATGCTTAAGGAGTCACTACAGATGAGGAAGGAATGTTCAAGACAGTGAGAGATGGCTACCAACTCTGCAGTTAAAACACTGCAGCAATCTGGCAAGGAGTGCTGTTCAGTATGTCTAGTGTGTGCATGAGCAAAGCCAATGTAACCATCTACCACTGACCCATCAGTGTAGACTACCTCTGAGCCGTGGATTGCACCAAGAATTGAGAAAAATTCGTGGTGGAGGGGCTCACGATGAACTGAGTCTTTTGGGCCTTGTGATAGGTCCAGACAAAGCTGTGGCCGAGGAATGGACGCTGGAGATGTACATGAGTAGACCTGGAGGAATGGTGGTAGAGGGAAAAACTCGAGTCCACAAAGAAGGGACCCAACATGGACTGCTATCATAATCCATGACCTGGGCCACCATTCTGGGAGTTGGATAACCCTGTTTGCAAAGAGGAGGTGTAATTCAGATGCTCAGGTGAACTACAAACATGTGTGTCATAATTAACAAGCAGTTGTTTGCACCTGATCCGCAATGTAGGGACCCCAGCCTCAAGGAGTAGTCTGTTCACAGGGCTAGATCAGAAAGCTCCTGTTGCAAGTCGAACCTCACAGTGGTGTATTGGGTCCAGTATCTGCAATGCTAAGGGTGATGCTGAACCATGTGCCAGACTCCCATAATCAAGGCAGAACTTCATAGTGATGCAGAAGAATAGAGCGATCTGCACCCCAGGCAATGTGACTCAGGCAGCAAAGATGGTTAAGATGCTGGCAGCACTTTTGCTTAAGCTGACGAAGATGGGGAAGCCAAGTGAGCTTGGCATCACAGACCAGCCCCAAAAAGCAATAAGCCACCAATAAGTTAAGTAGGTAAAGTTCTGGATGTGGGTGGACAGTACAATGATGACAGGAACGCATGACACAAGTCTTGGTGGTTGCAAACTGAAAGTTGTGGGTGAGGGCTCATGACTGTGGCTTTCGGATGGATCCCAACAGTCGGCATTCGGCAACACCAATACTAGGGCAAAAGTGAATGCAAAAGTCATCAGCAAACCAGAAAGGTGATGCTGCGGACCCCACGGCCATTGCTAGATCATTAATGGACACTAAAAAGAGAGGAACATTCAAGAAAGAGCCTTGTGAGACCAAATTTTTATAGATACGGGCTGAACTGTGAAACGCACTGACTTGAATTCGGAAAGAATTTTGTATAAAAATTGGGAGCGGGTCCTGGAGACCCCACTTGTGTAATGTGCAGAGGATGTGATGTCTCCATGTTGTATCATAAGCCTTTTTCAAGTCAAGGAAGTTGGCAATAAGGTGTTGACATCAGGCAAAGGCTGTACAAATAGCAGACTCTAGGTATACCAAATTTCATTGGTGAAGAGGCCTTGGCGAAAACAACTCTGGGACAGAGCCAAAAGGCCCCTCGACTCAAGGAGCCAACACGGCAGCCAGCTCACCATGTGTTCGAGCAACTTATACAGAACACTGCAGATACTAATGGGGAAGTAGCTGTCCATTTCTAGGGGGTTCTTACCAGGTTTCAGCACTGAGGCAATGATGCTTTCCTGCTCTTGCGATGGACACTCACCCTCACTCGAGATGCGGTTGAAGATGGCAAGGATGTGACACTGGTAATACACTGAAAGATGTTTAAGCATTTGATGGTGAATCTGGCCCTGGAACTATATTACAGCATTGGGCAAAGGCACTGAGGAATTCCCACTCACTGAATGGTGTATTGTATGGCTCAAGGTGGTGTGCAGTAAAAGATAAGCACTTTTATTCCACCATCAGTTTTAGGATATGAGACGCAGGTTGATAATTCTCAGATGTCGAAGTGCGAGCATAATGTGCAGCAAAATGTTTGACGATTGCATCTGGCTCTGAATAGATAGCTCCATTTGTGGAAATCCCAGGTACACCTGCAAAAATCTGAAATCCATGAAGGAATCTGGTCTTCGTCCTAGCCCGAGAAGCAGATGTTTGTGATCCAATGGTTGAAAAATGCCATTCCCAGCACTCCTGTTTCCATCTTTTGATTAGATGGTGGGTCCAGTATAGTAGGCACGGAGCCATTTACAGGCAATGTGGTGCTCCATCGATGGGTGCCCCTTATAATGTTGGAGAATCTGCCTATGATCTCTAATGGCCTCAAAAATTTCTGGTGATCACCAAGGCATTGTTTTCTGCCAGGGGGGATCCTGAGGAACAGGAGATGATCAAGTTGGCAGCAGAAACAATGGTAGCAGTTTTATTTTGGACCATAACATTGACAGTGACATGTGGTGGAGGTCCAACAGTGACAGCAGAGGTGAAAGCATACCAGTCAACTTTGTCAAGAGCCCATCTGGGCAGACGGCCAAGAAGTGATGCTGGAGTAGGGACAGGAAAATCGGAAAGTGATCACTACCACACATGTCGTCATGAGCTCTTCAGTTAATAGATGGTAGAAGGCCAGGGCTGCATTGAAAGATCAATGGCCAATTAGGTGCCATTTGCCATGCTGAAATATGTGGGAGCATCACTACTTAAAGCAAAGATCGAGTTGTGCCAGTAGATTTTTGACGTCTTTGTCATGGCCAGTGCTTTTGGTTCCACTCCACAGGAGGTTATCGGCATTTAAATTGCCCAGAGTTAGGAAAGGTGCAGGGAGTTGAGAAACCAGTGCAGCCAATACATTTTGAAGTACTTCACCATCTGGGGGGAGATGGACATTACATATGGTAATATTCTGCATCGTCCTTAACCTAACAGCCTCAGCTTCTAAGGTTATTTGGAGAGGCACAGATTCACTATACACAGAGTCAAGGTCATACATACATACTCCACCTGACAACACCCTATCATAGCCAGTATGGTTCTTGTAATATGGCCAATAGCTGCAAAGGGCGGTGGTCCGCATTGCTGCAACCCAAGTTTCCTGAAAGGAAATGCAGAAAGCAAGTGAGGTGCCTAAGACTTGTTGTAACTCAGCCAGGTGGTGGGGAAAACTGCCACAAATTCCACTGGAGTATTACGTTTTCAGTGTACTGGCAGAGCATGAAGGGACCGAGGAGGCAGCTTATGCCCCAGGGTCACCTGCTGCTACCAGCTGAGTGCTTGGGGTGGCTGTGTTCATTGGTTCTGAGGCTCTGGGGAGCTGTAGGTCCTCAGGGGACCCAAGGGTCTCCACCTAATCCTCAGAATTGGAACCTGGTGGTGTGGGGACCTCCGGGACCTCTTTCTTCCTAATAGGTTTCTTCTTTTTCTCCTCTCACTTCTCTGTAGGTTTCACTGGATGGGAGGGCTTCTCTGAGGTGGTTTCAGGAACTGATGATGATCATGAAGTCCTACAACCAGCAGTTTCAGGCTCCTTCAGCCACTGGCTGGTGTCCGGCTTCACAGCAGTGGAAATCACAGAAGGTAATGTCCCTTGGGACCCCTCCCTGAGGGATGGGAACTGATGTTCCCAATGGATGAGAGGACATTGCTCCCGAAGTTGGTGGTAAGGAAGCAACAGGAGAAGGAGAGCCCCCAACCATCAAGGGAGCAGGTGTAGTCCGGCAGTCCTGGTGGCCCACTTTAAGAGGCAAAGCTGATGGGGATGCCAACTTCACAAAGGATGACATCAGCGTAGGCATAGCAAATGATGACATCATGCATACAGGATTAACATGGTCGTATTTCTTTTTTGTTTTCGTGTAGGTTGGCCTGTCCAGGGTCTTATATTCCATTAGCTTCCTCTTTTTCTGATAAATGATGCTGTCCGGAAAACAGGGGGGAGCGTGTCCTCTGCAGTTGACACAAATGAATGGACAGGCACAAGGAATAGTTGTGTGATGATTTCCACATTCCCAACTTGTGAGGCTGGCATTACATCAAGAGGATACGTGAAGTAGGACTGTTGATATTTTCAAAAATTTTGGGAATCCAATACATTGATATTTTCAAAAATATCATTATCAGCTCTCGATACATCGAAAAAAAGTATTGCTGTATCAGTGGAGAAAGTATCGATGTTCCTACCTATAAAAATATCAGTTGCACACTGTAACTGCACGGTTTACAGCTGTGTAAGTATTGATTATTATTAGATATTCTTTAAATCAACAAGCTAGCAGCCTGCCTATCCCCCTCAGAGCAAGATTTGAAAGGAAAACAATGCATACTCCTGCTTGGTCACAACTACATTGCGAACAGTGGTAACTGCATGTAAGTGTCACAATAAAAGGTGTCTAATGGGTCCATCGTTTGGTTTGTCACATATCAGATGTGTCCAGAAGACTTCATGTTGGCTTCCCCGTTTTTTCATTTCTGTGAACACCATGACCTAGCAGTTTTTGTGTCAAAATTGTGCTGTGATGCTAAATGTTGCAGATTCCTTTGTTAGTGCCAAGCATCGATTACATCAGCACTTCCCCTCACACATCTTCTCCCACTGCGATGACCAATCCTGTCATTTAGATTTTTGTTCATCATTTTCAGCAACTGTTTGTAAAGAATATTGATGTGAAGAAATGGCACACTAGTGCTGTTTCTTCACATTGGAAATCTTGTTATTCCATTCACATCACCACCCCCAGAGCGATCGGACATCATCTTATGTGCCACATATAATTGCTTCACACAGTCAAAGGGAAAGATTGGATGTGACGAAAGTTCGAAAAGTAGTAAGACTCATTCACATAGTGAAAGTAAAATTATGTCCTACTACAATTTCCAAAGAACAACTTCATATATTTTCTGAACATTGTGAAAAAAAATATAATTTAAAATAAAAATATCACCACTCGATATTGCCATTTTGATATCAATATGTTGGGGGAAAACATCGCCAATATATAAAGATGTTTTCTTGGAAAAAATATCAATATATCTCAATTTTATCAACAGCCCTAATTTGAAGCACCGCATAGGAGGAGGAACTCAGGGTTTAATGTCACACAGGTATAGCATCACCTAGACCTTTTCAGGCAATGTATCATCCTCAATTGCCAAGATGAAGGCACTGGTAGCAACTCGGTTGTCCTTAGGCCCTCTATACACATGCCGGATGAAGTGTACACCTCATCGCTGTATGTTGGCGCACAACTTGTCATCGGACTGCAAGTGAAGATCTCAATGGAATATAATCCCCTGGACCATGTTTAAACTTTTATGGGGGTTGAAAGAAACCAGAACATTGCCCAGATTGGCACAGGTGATCAATGCATGCAACTGGGCAAGGGAAGCTGTTTTCATTGATACTGACCCATTCTGCCTTTTGAACATTCCTGAGACTTCTCCAGATTTGTCATCTAAGTTGTCAATGAAAACAGAGGCTCCATTGTCATAAAGGATTCCCAATCAGATCTTGCACAAACTAAGTGTGGAGAGAGTGTATCTCTACTTGACCTTTAACCCTACGTTCCTCCCATGGTGTAGTCAGGGAAGGGAACGAATCGGGATCATATCTCTCAGCATTATGTTGCACCTTATATCTCTTAGAGACTGCAGGGGCCATTTGACACCAGCGTCGAACAACTTCATCCGCTTCACTGCAGGTCATCTGCCCTGATGCCACCCACTCTGACCCGGCACTCTCCCCACAGGTGCCACCCAGCCACAGCAAAGGCCACCTGGCAGGATGGCCATTGCCAGGAATCCCGATGCCCCAGGTATACGGGCATCTACTCCTTGGCATACTTGGAGAGTTTGCAGTGCAGGCATCAGCAGCACGATCCCTGTGTTGTCAGGGTACCACAAGGGTACATGATGGACTGGCTACCATGCTGGATGCAAATGAAGGATCCATTATTATTGTGGATGCAGTAGATGACAGTGCACAACTGATGTACATTATGCACTCTGTAAGGCGTCCTTGCCCAAAAGCCTGGATTATGGGTACAACTATATTTCCATTACAATAAAAGGTACAGACAGTATCAGCACACAATGGGTAGATGATGCACCATGCAAGGCGCCTTTCCCCAAATGGCCCACACTTCTATAGAATTTTGAAAGATGGAATTCAAACCCTAAAAGGGGGCTAAAATTTATTAAGCTGAAAAGCAGGAGATTCCTTTCAGTTGCCTCCTATGACAAGCAGGAATACCTCAGGTCTATTCTAGCCCCAAACCCATGAGGAGCAAAAGCTACTGTTCAATAGCAGGAAGGTGATGGGCATTGGGGATGTTAATGTAGAGGGAGGTGACATCAACAGTGATAAGCAGGGAGATAAAGGAACAGGAACTGTGGAGTGTCAGGGAGGAAATTGAGAGTGTCTTTTCTATGCTGAGGGATTTGGATATGAAGGTGAGGAAAGTTTCAATATTAGGAAATTCTGGAAAATTAACAGGGGGTGAGTTGGGAGTAGTGGGGGGTGGATCACAGTTGGATGGAGGATTATACTGAATGAGGCAGGGTTCAGTATTGGTTGTAGATTAAATCTGGTTGCTAGGATTAGTGGTGAAAGAGAGTTTCCACTGTAGGGACCAGAAGAAGGAGAGCATGTCTTTAACAAGTCCAACATGGTTGAGAATGAGGAAAAAAGTAAGGCCTTTGGAAGAACTGATGCTTCTGTGACACTGAGGCTTTTGGAGGACACTTTCATAACTGAGTTGTAGGTCTGTTTAGGCTCTGGGATCTCTAGGGTGGCAGGAGAGAGTTTCTCAGGGTGTGGTAAATGTGGTAGGTCAGGAAGGCTCAGTTTTGCAGCTATTAGAGGATCCAAAGGAGATTTGATGGATGATCTTGTAGTGGTTATTAATTTATGACCAACTATATCCTCATCCATAATTATTCTCCTTTGAAAGCATCACCTACAAACAAACCTGTGGCACAGCAATGGGCAATCACATGATACATCCTGTACTAACTTATTCATTGGGCCATATAGAGGAATTCTCCCTAGCCACCCACAATCCAAAACCCCTCACATAGCTCAGATTCATTGATGACATTATTATGATCTGAGCTGAGAGTAAGGACACCTTATCCACATTCCTCTAGAGCCTCAACACCTCCTGCATTTGCTTCATCTGGTGCTCCTCAACCCAACAAGCCACCTTCTATGATATTGAACTCCACCTGAAATAAGACTACATCAGTACCACATCCACATCTTACCTGCCAACCACATACAATGCCTTCACTTCAACAGCTGCCACCCATTACACACTAATAATATTCTTCCATAAAATCTGGTCACCAATGGCTATCGCATTTGTAGTGATGACCAGTTCCTCCCCAGAAATGACTAGGGCTGCACTGAGGCCTTCACAGACTGAAATTACCCTCCCAACCTTGTCCAGAAACGTATCTCCTGTGCTTGTCTCACTAGTCACCTACAATCTCCCACATACCCATAGCCTGGCCACAGAGCAGCAATGTTCTTGTGACTTAGGACCATCCAAGATTGGGGCAACCGAATCACATTCTTTGCCAGGAATTTGAGTACCTCTCATCCCGCTCTGAAATGAGAAATATCTTTCCCACTCCTCCCACAGTGATGTTCTGCTGCCAACCCAACCTATGCAATCTTCACTCCTACTCTACTCCCGCTCCCAACCCCTTGCATTATGGTTCATATTCCTGCAACAGACCCACATGCAAGACCTGCCTCATACATCCTCTCACTACAACCTATTCCACTCCTGTCACTGGTACTGTATTTACCAGAGTATAACACGACTCTGAATATAAGACACCCCTTCATTTTAAGAGGCTCCTTGACAAAAAATTATTTTTTAACATATTCTGACAAATCAAATGTACAACTTTTACCAATGTAAGGTTATCTGCCTAAACGGTTAACATTACACATATTCTAAAACTCCATTTATTGACTGTCTACATTTTCATAATACAAGGAGAAATAAAATTTAAAAGTAAAAGAAATTGTTTAACTTAAATTTTATCTTCAGTGCCTTTTTCCTTTACTTAGCCTGTCGCATGTGGTATCAATATTTTTAATCATAATCATCATCATCATCATTATCATTCTAACAAGATAGCTGTGGAACTTACATCTTTGCCCATCTTGGCCCAAATATTTGTTTGCTTCTTTTGAATATGTTGCGATTTCTAAGGTTGTGGATATGGTGGGACCAGAGTACACAGCTGTTTTTTCTGAACTCATAGCAGATTTCACTTTTACACTGACATGAGAATGTTATAGTCTTTTGTTTGCCAATCTCTCATTGGCTGTGTAGAACAAGCAGCTGATAATATTCCCTCCATTGTACCCATCATACCTCACTTTTAGTATCTCCTGCAGATACTGTATTTACTCGAATCTAAGCCGCACTCGAATCTAAGCCGCACCTGAAAAATGAGACTCAAAATAAAGGAAAAAAAAAATTTCCCGAATCTAAGCCGCAGCTGAAATTTGAGACTCGAAATTCAAGGGGAGAGAAAAGTTTTAGGCCGCACTTCCAAATCGAAACAAAGTTGGTCCATTGTAATATGAGACACAATTTAGGTCGAATGAATGACGATACAGCTACAGTAGTTTGGTTCGAGTCGTAAGCTTAGCAGTTAAGCCTTACCAGGTAGCCATTGCTATGCGTCAGGCGCTCCGTCCGTATTTATACGGGTACCCTTCCTTTTTTACGTGCTTCGTCTGGTTTGAATCGATTGCTTATTTTGCTTTGATCTGATAAGTGCCGTTATCTTTGTTATAGGTGTTTACGTCACTCTAAGCTGAAAATGCAATACTGTACTGTCGCATTCTGATAGTGCGTGTTTACAGCCTGTTGCCGCTCGCGGCATGGCTTGCCTTCGTGCGCGCTACCGGCGCTTACAATTTAAAAAAAAAAAAAAAAAAGAGAGGAATCGTCTCATTAGCGAAACAAAGGCAAGAGACTGCTATTTGTTGTTACTTACACTGCTGCTTTCTGTGATAATGATCAACAAGAACCAAATAATAGACTGCGTATGATGGAACATGTTCTGATTGAGAGTTAGGCGAAAATTTTTCTCCGTTTGAAAATCTTTGCGGCCGCTTCTTTAGTACATCAAATTCTGCACAGAAATTAGAGTCATCTTAGATTTAAAATCTAGTCAGTTGCCGTGCTTTGTTTCTGACTGTATCACTATTAGGCATAAGAATAATATGAAGATAAACATGACACGATACGTATATTCTTCCGCGTTTGCTGTTGCCTCACTCTATTTTTGTAGTTTATTAGGCAGACAGGATTTAAATGAGATAGCAGCAAACACGAAAGAATACATGACAAAATGTTTATATTCGTATTATTCTTATGGTGAAGAGAATACTGCATGCGATTCACATTTCATCAGGTTCTTATTAGCAACCATCTCTTCTCACCGGGCAGGAAAAAATTCAGAACGTAGAGTTGGCCATATTGACAAACATCCCAAACAGTCTTGCCAGTCGGATTTTCGTAGTACATTGAAATTCTGCTACATTCGAAGATGAAAAATACGGAATTTGTATTTACTTCGTTGGGTAATGTATGAAAATGCAGTGGTTGAAACTCGGGGCGGAGAAAAAAAGCTCGTCTTCCACCCCCTTTTTTTTATTTATTTACTGACGCAGTGGTTTTGGCGCCAGTATTTATCTTTGTGCCTACAAAGCATGCCTGTGTAGCGCTACATATATTCGACGGCAGAAGTTAGTTGTCTCGGCGCCTACCAACATTTTTCAGAACTTCCACTTCCTTTGCACTCAATTCTAAACCGCAGGCGGTTTTTTGGATTACAAAAACCGGAAAAAAAGTGCGGCTTAGATTCGAGTAAATACGGTATTTATGCTACTGTTGAGTATTTGTCCAATTTTAAAGCAATTCGATTCTGAATGCAACTGGATTCTGATAAACTGCAGTTTAAACATGCTGGTTGTTCATAAAAATCCAAAGTACACAGTATACATTCCCACAGTCACCAACTTGACATAATTTCTGCCCATTCATTACTCCCCTCCTCGCACTTATCCAAGTTCACAGCCAAACTGGTGTCACCGTGTCCCCTCCAACATTCCATAATGCCATGTTTGATCAACTGTGAGGGTGCAGCTCATTATGTACCAACAGCAAGTAGTACGTCAATAGAAGATTGTAGTCATGATTCAGTTCGATTCTCAAACTTTCGCTCATCCTGCGATGCAGTGATGTCTGTTGGTTCTACTGCATGAAGTAATTTATTCTACAACTGCAGTCAGTTTAATGTGATTTATTTCATGTTTTAGACATATAATTCTGGATTAATTTTTTTTCTCATTTCATCTGAATGTAATCACCTCGTTCTGAAGCTGATTAAAAGCTGGTACATTTTTCCCTGGTATAATACATGAACAGCACCTGAACTTCCCATTTGCATCTCACTTGGTAAATCATTACAAATAAAATATTGACTTGGGTTCAGAATCCAGCAATGGGTTTTCAAGGACAAGATGTTCACCTTTGAATTTCACCTTTACTTAAAAAGCAGCATAAATGTATGTGTATGTGTGAGAGAACTTTTATTGCAAACCTGTTCAAATACAATTAAAGTTTGTAAGCTGACAGAATTTGAAGCTATTTGCTCTTATGTTTCACAAAATTGTCAATTTTTAAACAGAGTATTAGTTACTGTAGTCTCTACTTTGTAGTATCTCGCATATCCATTCTGCTGGTGTCGCGAGTCAAATGAGGCACGATTGTTTGAGCAAGATCAATACTGTATCGAGTGCTTCAGAGTACTGAGAAATCTCTAGCCTATTTGACCACAGCCATTGTTTGTTAAGTTGTTCCCCTTGGGATTGACCACAAGAAATTTGTATAACACCCAAAGCTTGAACTGTAAATGTAAGAAGGCCCCCATATTAATCCATTAAGCAATGTAAAAACCATTGACCTCAGCAGCAATAGTTTAATCTGTGAATATAAGGCAACCCCATATTTTTCAAATAATGAATTTGGAAAAATACCTTGTCTTATAATCAGGTGAATATGGTATCTTCTACTCCATACAAGATAGGACCAACTGTGAAAGCACCCATGCAATCTACCAACTTAGCTGCAACCTCTGTGCCGTATTCTATGTGTACATGACTATTAACAGCCCTCTGTCTGCATAAATGGGCACCACCAAACTGTGGCCAGGAGCTGGACCACCCACTTGCTGAACATGCAGCCCAACATGATGTGCTTCACTTTTATGATGTTAATGATCCCTTTATAGCCAGTGCCATCTAGATTCTTCCCACCAACATCAGCTTTCCTGAATTCCACAGGTGGAAATTCTTCCTACAACATATCCATCGCTCCCATATCCCCCTGGCCTCAACCTTTGTTAATCCCTGTCTTCTACCAGTCTATCCCCTTCCCTGCTCCCATTACAGTCTACAAACACCCTCCCATCCCACCAATCCACCTACAAGTTCTTTTCTCTTCTCTACTTCTCCCCCCTCCCTTTCCCCCTCTTCCTCCACCCCAACACAGCAACTCCATGCTGCACCTATAATCCATTCATCAAAAGAATAAACATGATGTAAACAAACACAAATGTAATGATTGGTCAGAAGCCATAGCACACGTACACTGGTGTTGTTATGCTCTTGAAAGTAGCTCCTAAAAGTAGGTTCTATTATGTATTAGATATATTTTTACTAAGTTGTGTTAAATGAAACTTTAAGATATTCAAAAGTATTAACAGCCATCAACGTTTTTCTTAATCGGCTGAGGCAGCTTTCTACATCTACGTGATTACTCTGTTATTCACAATAAAGTGCCTGGCAGAGGGTTCAATGAACCACCTTCAAGCTGTCTCTCTACCGTTCCAATCTCGAACGGCAAATGGAAAAAACGAGCACTTAAATTTTTCTGTGCGAGCCCTGATTTCTCTTATTTTATCGTGATGTTCAATTCTCCCTATGTAGGTGGGTGCCAACATAATGTTTTCACAATTGGAGGAGAAAACTGGTGATTGAAATTTCATGAGAAGATCCTGTCGCAATGAAAAACAACTTTGTTTTAATGATTGCTACTCCAATTCACATATCATGTCTGTGACACACTCTCCCCTATTTTGCAATAATACAAAACGAGCTGCCCTTCTTTGTACTTCTTCGATGTCATCCGTCAGTCCCACCTGATGCGGATCCCACACCGCACAGCAATACTCCACAATAGGGCAGACAAGTGCGGCGTAAGCAGTCTCTTTAGTAGACCTGTTGCACCTTCTGAGTGTTCTGCCAATGAATCACAGTCTTTGGTTTGCTCTACCCACAATATTATCTATGTGATAGTTCCAATTTAGGTTATTTGTAATTGTAATCCCTAAGTATTTAGTTGAATTCACAGCCTTCAGATTTGTGTGACTTATCACGTAATCGAAATTTAGCTCATTTCTTTTAGTACTCATGTGAATAACTTTACACTTTTCCTTATTCAGGGTCAACTGCCACTTTTCGCATCAAACAGATATCTTATCTAAATCATTTTGATCATCTGATGACTTTACAAGATGGTAAATGACAGCATCATCTGCGAACAATATAAGACAGCTACTCAGATTGTCTCCTATGTCGTTAATATGGATCAGGAACAATAGAGGGCCTATATCACTTCCTTGGCGAATGCTGGATATTACTTCTGTTTTACTCGATGACTTTCTGTCTATTACTACGAACCTTAACCTTTCTGACAGGAAATCACAAATCCAGTTGCACAACTGCGGCAATACTCCGTATGCATGCAGTTGGGTTAGAAGACGCTTGTGAGGAACGGTGTCGAAAATCTTCTGGAAATCCAAAAATATGGAATTAATTTCACATCCCCTGTCGATAGCACTTATTACTTCATGACTATAAAGAGCTAGTTGTGTTTCACAAGAACGATATTTTCAGAAACCGTGCTGACTACGTGTCAATAAATCGTTTTCTTCGAGGTACTTCATAATACAGTATATGTTCCAAAACCCTACTGCAAATTGATGTTAGTGATATAGGCCTGTAATTCAGTGGATTACTCCTACTTCCGTTTTTGGGTATTTGTATTGACTTGAGCAATTTTCCAGTCTTTAGGTACAGATCCTTCTGTGAGCGAGTGGTTGTATGTAATTGCTAAATATGGAGCTATTTTATCAGCATACTCTGAGAGGAATCAGACTGGTATACAATCTGGACCGAGGGCCTTGCCTTTATTAATTGATTTAAGCTGCTTCATTACTCCGAGGATATCTACTTCTAAGTTTCTCATCTTGGCAGTTGTTCTTGATTGGAATTCAGGAATATTTACTTTGTCGTCTTTGGTGAAGGAGTTTCAGAAAACCATGTTCAATAAATCTGCTTTAGTGGCACTGTCATCAGTGACTTCACCGGTGTTATCGCGCAGTGAATGTATTAATTGCGTCTTGCCACTGGTGTGCTTTATGTATGACCAGAATCTCTTTGGATTTTTTGACAGATTTCGAGACAGAATTTCATTGTGGAAATTATTAAAAGCATCTCGCATTGAAGTACGTGCCGTATTTCGAACTTCTGTAAAACTTTGCCAATCTTGGGGATTTTGCATTCTTTTAAATTTGACACCCTTTTTTCTTTGCTTCTGCAACAATGATCTGACCCGTTTTGTGTACCATGGGGGATCAGTACCATCACTTATTAATTTATGTGGTATATATCTCTCAATTTCTATCAATACTCTCTCTTTGAAAACATTCCACAACTTTTCTACACTTACATGATCAGATTGGGAGGAGTGAAGACTGTCTCTTAAAAACATCTACATCTACATCTACATTGATACTCCGCAAGCCACCCAACGGTGTGTGGCGGAGGGCACTTTACGTGCCACTGTCATTACCTCCCTTTCCTGTTCCAGTCGCGTATCGTTCGCGGGAAGAACGACTGTCTGAAAGCCTCCGTGCGCGCTCGAATCTCTCTAATTTTACATTCGTGATCTCCTCGGGAGGTATAAGTAGGGGGAAGCAATATATTCGATACCTCATCCAGAAACGCACCCTCTCGAAACCTGGCGAGCAAGCTACACCGCGATGCAGAGCGCCTCTCTTGCAGAGTCTGCCACTTGAGTTTGTTAAACATCTCCGTAATGCTATCACGGTTACCAAATAACCCTGTGACGAAATGCGCCGCTCTTCTTTGGATCTTCTCTATCTCCTCCGTCAGACCGATCTGGTACGGATCCCACACTGATGAGCAATACTCAAGTATAGGTCGAACGAGTGTTTTGTAAGCCACCTCCTTTGTTGATGGACTACATTTTCTAAGCACTCTCCCAATGAATCTCAACCTGGTACCCGCCTTACCAACAATTAATTTTATATGATCATTCCACTTCAAATCGTTCCGCACGCATACTCCCAGATATTTTACAGAAGTAACTGCTACCAGTGTTTGTTCCGCTATCATATAATCATACAATAAAGGATCCTTCTTTCTATGTATTCGCAATACATTACACTTGTCTATGTTAAGGGTCAGTTGCCACTCCCTGCACCAAGTGCCTATCCGCTGCAGATCTTCCTGCATTTCGCTACAATTTTCTAATGCTGCAACTTCTCTGTATGATGTTAAGAGCATTTTTATCAGCTTTTTTAAATAGATATACTTTGCGTTTCTTTTTGATGGTTGTAGGTGTTACGGTATGCAGCCTAGCAGCAACTGCCTTGTGGTCGCTAATCCCTGTATTCATCACAATACTCACTACTTGTCCAGGATTATTTGTTGCTAAAAGGTAAAGTATACTTTAACAACCATTTATGCTTCGAGTGGGCTCATGAACTAATTGTTCAAAATAATTCTCTAAGAAAGCATTCAGTACAATTTCGGATGACATTTTATGCCTGCCGCCGGCTTTAAACATATAATTTTTCCAGCACATCGAGGGTAGATTGAAGTCACCACTGACTATAATTGTATGAACAAGGTACTTATTTGAAATGAGACTCAAGTTTTCTTTGAACTGTTTAGCAACTATATCTTCTGAGTCAAGGGGGTCAGTAAAATGATCCAATTAATAGTTTAGTACAATTGTCACGTATAACCTCTACCCACACTATTTCACATGAACTATCTACTTCAGTTTCACTACAAGGTAAACTACCTCAGACAGCAATAAATACTCCACCACCAACTGTATTTGATCTATCCTTTCTGAAAGCTGTTAGATCGTTTGAAAAAATTTTAGGTGAACATATTTCCGGCTTAGCCAGCTCTCTGTACCTACAACTATTTGAGCTTCAGTGCTTTCTATTAGGGGTTGGAGCTCTGGTTCTTTCCCAACACAGCTACGACAATTCACAACTACAATACCAGTAATTTCTTCATCCAACTTACTGTGTTTCACCTGCCACTTTTAGACGGACATCCCTTCTGTGGTTCCCTGAGACCCTCTAACCTAAAATACCATCCAGTCCCTTCCACACAGCCCCTACTACCGGTGTAGCCACCTCCTGTTTGTAGTGGACTCCTGACCTATTAATCGGAACCAGGAAACCCACCACCTGATGGCACAAGTCAAGGAATTTGCGGCCTACATGGTCACAGAACCACCTGAGCCTCTGATTCAGACCCTCCATTTGGCTCTGCACCAAAGGACCACAGTCAGTTCTATCAACGATGCTGCAGATGGTGAGCTCCGCCTTAATCTCGGAAGCAAGACTGGCAGTCTTTACCATTTCCGCTAGCCGCCCGAAACCAGACAGAATCTGCTCCAACCAAAGCGACACACCCCATTGGTACTGACATGAGCCACCACCTGCAGTTGGCTGCACCCTGTACTCTTCATGGCATCCAGAAGCACCCTTTCCACAACCGGAGTGACTCCCCCCAGAATGCACATGGTGTGCACACTGGCTTCCTTTCCCTCCATGGCAGCCATGTTCCTAAGCGGCCCCATTACGCGCCTAACGTTGGAGCTCCCAACTACCAGCAAACCCATCCTCTGTGAATGCCCAGACTTTGCGGGTCGAGACGCTTCTTCTGGAACAGGGTGGACGACTGCATCTGGCTCAGAGACATCGTCAGCCACAGATAACGCCTGAAACCTGTTCGTCAAACGAACGAGGGAGGCCCTACAATTGGCCCCTCGGAAAGTTTTTCGCTGCCTGGCAGACTTTGGAATGATCTCCCACTCGACCACAGGTGAGGGGTCAACCTCAGTGCAGGCAGTACCCAGGGCGGCCACAGCAGTGGACTGATCGGAGGACACATGGGATGTGCTCGACGTCCCTCGTATCCCCGAGTTTGATCCCCCACAGTGACGCCCCTTGGCAGCAGCCTCAAGCTGTGTGACGGAATCCAAAGCAGCCTGGAGCTGTGAGCGAAGGGTCGCCAACTCAGCTCGCATCTGTACACAACAATTACAGTTCCTATCCATTACTGCACTCGCTCCTGTTTGAAGCTCGTAAAAATATGTAACAAGCAAACTATGTACTCGCCTTATTAGTAGCAGGAACTAGCAGTGCTGCTCTCATTCATGGTCTAACTGACACTGAGCTGTTCTAACCAAACAAACAAAAGCCTGTATGATACGAGGGTCAATAGCAATGGCAGTACTGTACACTACACAGCTATTCAAATAAAAGGTTGTGCCTAGTAAGCACTCAAACTTGCAAGAAATTACAAAAATAAACTAGTAACTACCCAGATAACTGAAAATAAGTCACTCCTGTTTGAAGCTCGTAAAAATATGTAACAAACGAATGGTGTACTCGTCTTATTAGTAGCAGGAACTAGCAGTACTGCTCTCGCTGATGGTCTAACTGACACTGTTCCGTAGTGAAACATGCACGTGGAACACTGTTAAAAAGTGCCAAGAAATAGGCTGCTCTTAATGTTTTTCATAAATTTATGGAGATAATCGGCTTTCACAGTTTTCCAAACCATTATACTGCAGTTGGTAATAAAACCCACATTAAATGTGCGGTGCAGTCAGTAGCATAAGGGAATGTGAACTAAACGTGGTTACTTGTGCGTTGGTTAGTATCTCCCCGATATTTTTTTTTTTTTTTTATCGTTTGAATTGAAATACCTACATCTCGTAATTATAAAACTCCATCGTAATTTTTTTATGAATAATGCACTTCTTCTTGTTTCTAATTAGATATTGGACATGAAGTTCCTGTTTTCATTTCAAATACAAATTCTTAATTATCGTTGTTTTATGAAAGACTGTTCATAAAAGTTGTTTAAATTAAGAAAACATAACAATTTAATTTTTTAAGATGAAAATGAAAAACCAAATCCTCTTTATTTGGACTGTGTCCATCGTTTAATACCACAGAGGTAGATAAGTATCGTAGAAATATGAAAAACAATCACTTACACAGCATCAAGCACATCGTACAAATTCTGCATCTTTACATTTGCCACTGTACCATTACAATATGAACCCAACAGAACTGATCTGGAACCAAGCTGCAAGATTTGGTCCGAGAAGTAACAAGACTGTTAAGCTGTCAGACGAATTGGAACTAATGCACGCATCTTATTCACACGTCTCTGCCAAACGCTGACAGGATATAGAGTGGCTCATCATAAAAGAAGAAGAGAAAATGCTGCGCCTGGTTGGCTTCATGGATTCTGTTGTTGACAGGCTCGTTATCAACGTAGCAGGTGACACTTCCAGAACTGAAATGTATTTCTTGGGTTCGGATAAGGAAGGAGCTTAGAGATTAACAGACGACTGACTGTAAGTAATACCTTCAGTGGGTTCAGTATTTAACTGTTTGGTGAAATCCTTCAATACTCTCTTATGTTGCACACAGCTTATGCAGAAAAATTACCCTGTGGTTAAGACAGGAATTTTCATCATTCTTGTCTTTAATTACAATAGTACATTAGCTAAAAATGATCAACGTGTTGCGGTTTTTGTCTAGTCGTCTAAGGAGCATATTGTGGGAGATTTGCAGTGTATTATTTCATTCTGCTCAAAAATGAAATGGCATTCTAAGCTGTATTGCTCCTCTTCTTGTCTCTTTTTATGTGTGAACTGTAGCTGGTCACGTCAATGGAGGCTAGCTGTACCAGCTGACCGGCCAGTGCTATCCAAGTTAAATGTGCCGGTAAAGCTGTTTCCCACATTACTGCTAAGTCAATGTGCGCGTAATGCACAGCACAAAACATACCCTTATTATCGTACTTGACAGTACTCGAGGCAGCTTGGCTGCAGTCCCACGTGAAACGGACATTCAATGAGGTTCCGGCAAACACAGAAGAATACATGGTGCAATATTTACATCAGGTTCATTCTTATGATGAACAGATTATAGCAGCCCTGTCCTGTCCACACCACATCCCTGCACACTCCCACAGGCAGCAGCAGCATCTTCCCCCACATTAACCCTAGTATATCCCCTCTCTATCCTAGTATATCCCCTCTCCCTCGCCACATGCCTCCTCCTTACCAACACCTTCCACCTGCACACATCAGACAGTCAGTCAGACCTTAACACCCATAAACAGTAGCCGTGTGTTGAGTGAGTTGTGTGAAAGTGTGAGAGGTCTACTTCTGAGGAAGGACTTTGTCCAAAAGCTCAAATATTTCTAGCTTTCTTTTCCATTGTTTCTGTCTGTGGCTCAATGCCTCCTCTATGTGGTGAGTAGCAATCTATCCTTTCCATATTGTTGGAATTCAATACATAGTGTGTTATATATGTTTCAATTTGTATGTCTTTAGGATTTCAGGCAGTAATATTTCAAAATATACGGGGTGAGTCACCTAACATTACCGCTGGATATATTTCGTAAACCACATCAAATACCGACGAATCGATTCCAGAGACCGAATGTGAGGAGAGGGGCTTGTGTAATTGGTTAATACAAACCATAAAGAAATGCACGGAAGTATGTTTTTTAACACAAATCTACATTTTTTAAATGGAACTCCATTAGTTTTGTTAGCACATCTGAACATATAAACAAATACGTAATCAGTGCCGTTTGTTGCATCCAGAGATATTGTAACCTAAAGTTGACGCTTGAGTACCACTCCTCCGCTGTTCGATCGTGTGTATCGGAGAGCACCGAATTACGTAGGGATCCAAAGGGAATGGTGATGGACCTTAGGTACAGAAGAGACTGGAACAGCACCTTATGTCCACATGCTAACACCTTTTTATTGGTCTTTTTCACTGACGCACATGTACATTACCATGAGGGGTGAGGTACATGTACACACGTGGTTTCCGTTTTCAATTACGGAGTGGAATAGTGTGTGTCCTGACATGTCAGGTCAATAGATGTTCAATGTGGTGGCCATCATTTGCTGCACACAACTGCAATCTCTGGCGTAATGAATGTCGTACACGCTGGAGTACATCTGGTGTAATGTCGCTGCGGGCTGCCACAATACGTTGTTTCATATCCTCTGGGGTTGTAGGCACATCACGGTACACATTCTCCTTTAATGTACCCCACAGAAAGAAGTCCAGAGGTATAAGATCAGGAGAACGGGCTGGCCAATTTATGCGTCCTCCACGTCCTATGAAACGCCCGTCGAACATCCTGTCAAGGGTCAGCCTAGTGTTAATTGCGGAATGTGCAGGTGCAACATCATGCTGATACCACATATGTGGACGCGTTTCCAGTGGGACATTTTCGAGCAACGTTGGCAGATCATTCTGTAGAAACGCGATGTATGTTGCAGCTGTTTGGGCCCCTGCAATGAAATGAGGACCAATGAGGTGGTCGCCAATGATTCTGCACCATACATTTACAGTCCACGGTCGCTGTCACTCTACCTGTCTGAGCCAGCGAGGATTGTCCACGGACCAGTAATGCATGTTCCGTAGATTCACTGCCCCATGGTTTGTGAAACCCGCTTCATCGGTAAACAGGTAGAACTGCAACGCATTCTCTGTTAATGCCCATTGACAGAATTGCACTCAATGATTAGAGTCATCACCATGTAATTGCAGATGTAGCGACACACGAAACGGGTGAAAGCGCTGACGATGCAGTATGCGCATGACACTACTTTGACTCAGTCCACCGGCTCTCGCAATGTCCCGTGTACTCATGTGTGGGTTTATGGCAACAGCAGCTAACACACCAACTGCACCCACTTCTCCCGTGACGGGCCTGTTACGGACCCGTTTGCGTGCTACGACCATACCTGTTGCATACAGTTGGCGGTAGATGTTTTGCAATGTACGGCACGTTGAATGCTCTCTGTCCGGGTACCGTTCTGGATACACCCTGCAGGCTTCAGCTGCATTTCGTCGACACTCACCATATATGAGTATCATCTCCGCCTTTTCAGAGTTCGAATACAACATGGTCACAGTTCCCAAAACACTACACTATCACAGACGTCTGGTAACACGGTGTAGTACAGTTGGTCTGCGTGTGGAGACGAATGCAGAATAACAATAGCAGCAAGCGCTACATGTAGACACTGCGACAGCCAGACCAAACCACAACAGTGCACTACAGCCACACTCGTAAACACGGTCGTCATCGTAAACATGTCCCTGCAGATGCTGCTCGCCGACCGTGGCCGTGTTTGTTGCAACACGCAACTGAACGTCGGAGGTTTCAAGCGTCAACTTTAGGTTACAATATCTCCGGATGTAATTAACATTTTACAATGCAACAAACGGCACTGATTACGTATTTGTTTCTATGTTCAGATGTGCTAACAAAACTAACGTGGTTCCATTTAAAAAAATGTAGGTTTGTGTTAAAAAACATACTTCCGTGCATTTTTGTATGGTTTGTATTAAACAATTACACTAGCCCCTCTCCTCATGTTCGGTCTGTGGAATTGGTTCATCAGTATTTGATGTGGTTTACGAAATATATCCAGCGGTAACGTTAGGTGACTCACCCTGTATATTTAGTTGCAACCAGCTAGACACCTGCCATCAAAGTACCAGTACTTCAAAGTAAGTAAATGTGTTAAAGGCACATTTCAGTATATGGGATTTAGAATCATCTTGTACATTACCCATCACTTGAATGACAGACCGATGATATAAGTTACTCATTTCTGGGCCTATTTTGTACCCAGGTGTAGAGGGTTCAGGGACATGAAAACAGTCAAGTTGATCACTGTTGCAGTACTACTTTATCCTTTACAAATACTTGTAATTACTGCCTATGATAACAGCATTCTCCTTTTAAAGGAAAACAGTTGCACAGTTTCATTTAAATAATTGCCTAAATAACTCTGCTGAAGCCATTGTCATGAGGTGGATAACTTCATCTAGAAGTTTCACATCCACTTGAAATGTTTGACAAACCTACATGATACCAGTTACTCAGTTTATTGAATTATTTGGTTGTGATATCTTAAGATAATAGTTTTACACAATCATCCTTAAAACTGTATGTAAGTTCATCATACCAGAATGTAGACTGGCCACACCAATTGAGACAAGTAAGAAAAATTTGTAATAATTCCAAAATCTTGCACATCTTTAAATTTAGTGACTTTTCTTAATATTGCTCTGCTGTTCCTCAAGTTTTTCAGTTACCTCTGAACACATTGTTATAAAACCACACACACGTATTAGCTATTTTGCAAAAGAAAATCCAACTAATTTACCTGTCTAATGTCATAAATGTGATCATGTCCTCCCAGAATCAAATCAATTTCTTCAACAGCTTCAGCAAGTTTAATATCATTTGGCATTCTCATATGAGTGAGTGCTATAACATAGTCACAACCCTGAAATATTAAATAAATTTGACTGAGCATAGTTGACAAATGCAACAGAAGTGCAATTATTTATGTTACAAGACCTGTTGTGTGAAAATACAAATTACTGAACACAACATATGTTAGTTACATTACATAATAATAATCTGAAAAGAACATCTATATAACACTCATTTGTTGGAAGTTCACACAAATAATCAAGGAGTCTACACTGCATATAAAGTGTATAAATTCAACAATTTGCTATTTCACATCACTCCCTCTCGAACTGTCAACAATATTTCAGACTGAAGCACATGCAACATCCAAAGTGGTTTGTGACTGTAGGTTTACTCAGACGGCCCCATTTCTCCAAACAATAGGATCAATATGTTGTCTGTTCATAAAGTTAGCACAATCAGTACTATAGAGATTGTGGAAATGAAAAGAAGCACAGAATTAAGATGATTCCTGTTTAAGACTTACCATCTCAGAAATTTTTAGCAGTATTATACCAACTCAACACACAAAAAGAAAACCAGTTCAGTATGAAGTACTCTGGCTCTAACACTCAATGTCTGCACTTCTGAAACGATATCCTCAATTTCAGCTTCTCTGATAGTGCATGGTTTTTAAACAGGGATCCAGCATGTTTGGATCAATCAGGACATTATATCATAGATTTGTAGAACGAGAGGGTAAGAATGCTGACTAGATGCCAATAGAATTCACTTACTAAATTAACATTTAAGTTCCATCAGGAATTCACTTTTGAAGCACATCTTTCAACATCAGAAATCAGCTTCAGAGAGAGAGAGAAGAAAAGAAAAAGAAGAACTAAGGTCGAATACCAGAAATGAACACAGAAGTGGGATTGGTGAAAAAGAGAACTATGTTCATTCACTTGTCAAGAAAGAAGAGCTACAAAGAATATTTACTTCCATGATGGAAAATTAGCTATACCAAGAGAAAAGTTTTCAATCAAAAAGTAACTATACCATTTTCATAAAGCATTTTATCCAACCTGAGCCATTAAGAATGTTTACGATGAAAGTGCCTTAACAGTACTTGAATTAACATATTAACTGCACCATAACCACCTCAATTATTATCTAAATTCTACACTTGTCTGACAGAATATACATGAAAATGCTGCTACTGCCTTTACTTGAATTCAATGCACTCTCATTTTCTGCTGTTACAATTTCTGTGTGCTACACTATATGGAAATAAATGATCCATAATGTAATAACAGATAAAGCAAATAATATCCATGTTGATTATATATGACAAGTCACAACTGGGTGCCAGACTGGGCATCACACCTAAAGGTAATGTATTACCAATTACATTTCCTGAGCACACCTTATGGGTGAGTGCTTAGCTTCAACTTGCCACAGACAAGTGAAAAAATGAGGAGAGACCTGAGGCAAGTTGTAGTTTTCTACTTGGTACATGACGTGTGCTCTGAAAGAGCAAATGATGACTGTGTATCCATAATCAATTCCAGCACACAGTTTTGACTTGTCAAATGTAGTTGCCACAGCATATACCATGAAAAAAGTAGAATAACTGAATCTCAAAATGATTTTAGAAAAGACACTTTGCCTCTGACTGCAACTAAAAGGTCTTCATTTTATTTAGACATTATCAATTTCGAGACGTGTATCTGATACTTACACATATGTGATATGCACATTATATAACTATGTATTGTTGACATAACTGATTCACAAAATTGTGTTCTGTCAAACAGGGACATTTAGCATGACTCATGAAGCAAACAGCCACTGAGGGAGTGACTTTGTCAATAATGCTAAAATAAAATGAAGACTATTTAATTTTAGCTGGGGGTAAAGTTTTTTCTCTTAATTATTGATATGGCTGTGTTACCTACCGCTATATCAGCAATGGAAAGCTATAATACACCTCAAAGTAATATCTACTTACCAGATGGCAGCAAACTAACAGACCAACACAGGCTTGGAGACTCATAACTTATAGAACCTAGAGTTCATTCATTCAAGAAAAGAGAATGGAAAAAGTTGACAGAAACAGGATACTAGAAGAATTAGACACCAAAGACACCCAGTAGCTCGGGTCGAGGGAACCATTATAGAACAATGTTGCTGATGTCCCTTTCATCTTGTCCTGTTGTGCCACCTTACCCATTCTATCTAGCAACTTATCATTGTACACTATCTTCCCTCAAAGCCTTTCCATCTCTCTTTTGCTGAAGAAACGATTGCCAGGTTCTGAAGCAAGTGATTACCTACATTTTTGTAAGTCTGCCACTTTGCTGATATCTCACAAGTAGATATATTTCCTATACTTGTTTGGTTAATGATTATTCTAAGTTATTTCTGTGTTTTATGCATCTTGTTTGGAACAAAAGACACACGTTGGTGTATTGAAGGTTTATTACTGAGTTCCACGTACCTTATTCTCCGGCAATCCTGATAGTAAAGTAACAACAAATTAGTAATGTAACAACAAATTGTACATAGAAGACAATGTCACAGTCTTCCATTACGCAATATCCTTAGTGTTTTACCAACCTAATCAATCCAGAATGGCTGTAACAAGTACCATCAGAACTTTTGGTTCATGAATGCAGCAGTTGTTACGCCCTGAAGCACCCTACATGATGTGGATTCTTAGAACTGGAATGATATCAGATGTTGCTGGAGGAGGATTATGAGGAGGCCCTTTTGAGTTTTGCTTACATTTCCTCACACTGCAGTCAAGGAAATGCCTTCCATTATGCCTACAATAGAAGACAGATGACTTCAGAATTTCATGTAATCTGATACTGCAGCACGACAGTATCTTGGCCACTTCTATAAACACGTCGCCACCAAGTTAAAAGACTATCCTTCTTTGGGTACTAATAGTCAGTTTGAATAGCTGTCAAAAATTATAATATCAGTTTATAATCTTGCTATGATATCCAATATATGTGTACATAGTTCTTATTTAAATGTATGCAATTACGTTGTAGGTGAATCAGAATTATTTCATATTACAAACACAAATTTTAAATTTTTTCAGTAATTTAACCCTATTAACTTCACACAGGGAGGCACACAATAAGTTGTTGACAAGATTTGTAATCTATTGATGTAGAAGTAAAGAATACAGCTTGGAAATACAACCTAATGAATCACATGTTCAATATGACTGCCATTTTGGTTTACAACTTCTTCAAGTCACACACGTGCATTTGTGACAACTCTCCGACAAATATTCTGGAATGGTGCGGCATAACTCCACAATGATGGCTCTAAGTTGCACTGCATTTTTGGGTTCTCTTTAAGCAACCGCCAAAGGAAGAAGTCATGTGGGTTAATGTCTGGGCTGCAGGGCGGCCACATTCCTCCTCCCACATAATGTTCTGGAAATCTGTTTGACAATACCCTTAGGCCACGTCTTTTGTGTAGGAAATGAAGCACAACGTTGGCACTATGGGGGCACACTCCATCCTGCATGAACAACTGTGTCTGCAGTGGAAGATGTGAGGCCATGAGTTGAGGAAAGAACTGGTTTCGCAGCATGTGTCAATAGTGTTCACCAGTTACTGTAGCATCGAAGAAGAACAGACCAATGATTCCATGGCTTGACATCCCGACCAACTCGCACACTTTCTCCCCATAGGTGCCTTTCGTGTGGATTATTTGCTAAGGTTCATGTGCCCAGAATCGAACATTCTGTTTGTTCACATCACGGTTCACGTAAAAGTAAACTTTGTCAGAAAACCATGTGTTGTGTAGCACTGCCTCTTGGTCTTGCTCGATTGCCCACTTTGCAAACTGCAGTCTCCACTCCTTATCTCCTGCAGTAAGCTTATGTGCCACAATCATCTTATATGGATACCAGCGAAGGTCAGATTGAATAATTATTTGTACAGATCGGCGTGAAATTTCCAACTCTGCATTGGCTCTTCCTGTTGATTTACTCGGACTAAGAGTCAAAGCCACTCAAACTGCTTCAATATTTTGTGGCAACTGTATGGTACGTGCATGACACTCCAGAACGGATCCAGTACCCTCAAATTTTTTATGTAATCTGTGTATTGTCTATGGGCTGGGAGTCCACCATGTGCCAAAATGAGCACGAAACCTTCTCTGTGTCAATCTAACACTGTTCGTCACCACGAACAGTAACACAGTAACACCTTTTGTGCAATGGTCAACCGTCCTCTGTCCAACCATCCAACTGAAATGGTGGACCCACAACGGAAGTGATGAACTCGCAATGACATCTCACATAATTTCCATGAACTGCACCAAGTTGAGTGCACAATTTGAAAGCTATTGCCCAATAGTATAGTTGTAGGATCAAAATTCAATTGGTGACTTATCATGTGCCACCCTGTATTCTTTGCAAGACTCTGTCATGATGGCTGATGCTGCTTTTCATTCTCTGTTGCATAAGAGGCATTCAAAAAGAAATGAGCCGGAGACATAATTACAGAAACCAGTACCTGTGTGTTAGAAGTATCGACCCTGGCTGTTCAGAAACTGTGACAAAAGGTGGTGAATGGCTGTCTCATGAAATTCCCGGGACTGCGATGTTAACCAGTTCCACACATACAGCTGGACAACGTCATCCGAGGTGAATTTTTTGCCCCTCAGAACCTTTTTAAGGGGACCAAAAATGACGTAATCACAGGGAGAGAGGTCCGGACTGTAAGGAGGGTGGCTGAGAACCTCCTATTTTAATTTCTGTAGGAGTGCCGTGACTTTGTTGGCTGTATGAGGCTTTGCACTGTTCTGGAGCAGAATGACCCCACGGGTGAGATTGCCCGGTTGTTTTGATTTGATAGCTTGGTGAAGGGTGGTCAAGGTTTGCAAGTAATACTGGGCATTCACTGTTGTCCCATGCAGCAGGAAGTGAATCAGAAGGGGGCCATCTTGGTCAAAGAAGAAAGCCAGCATAACCTTTGCTGCACTCATGTGGACGACAACATCCAGCTGTACATGAGGGACTGGTTAACATCGCAGCCCCGGGAATTTTATGAGACAGCCATTCACCACCTTGTGTCACAGTGGGGTAGTGTATTTACTCGAATCTAAGCCGCACTTTTTTTCCGGTTTTTGTAATCCAAAAAACTGCCTGCGGCTTAGAATCGAGTGCAAAGTAAGCGGAAGTTCTGAAAAATGTTGGTAGGTGCCGCCACAACTAACTTCTGCCGTCGAATATATGTAGCGCTACAAAGGCATGCGTTGCAGGCATAATGATAAATACTGGCGCCAAAACCTCTGAGTCAGTAAATAAATTAAAAAAAGGTGGAAGACGAGCTTTTTTTCTCCGCCCCCAGTTTCGACCACTGCATTTTCATACGTTATCCAACGAAGTAAATACAAATTCCGTATTGTTCATCTTCGAATGCAGCAGCATTTCGATGTACTATGAAAATCCGAGTGGCAAGACTGTTTGGGATGTTTATCAATATGGCCAACGCAACATTCTGATTTTTTCCTACCTGTGAGAAGAGATGGTTGCTAATAGGAACTTTTATGAATTATGAATCACATGCAGTATTCTCTTCTCCATAAGAATAATACGAATATAAACATTTTGCCATGTATTCTTTCGTGTTTGCTACTATCTCATTTAAATCCTGTCTGCTTAATAAACTATGAAACTAGCGTGAGACAACAGCAAACGCGGAAGAATATGCATATCATGTCATGTTTATATCCGTATTATTCTTATGCCTAATAGTGATACAGTCAGAAATGAAGCACGGCAATTGACTAGATTTTTAAATCGAAGATGACTCTAATTTCTGTGCAGAATGTAATGTACAAAAGAGGCGTCTGCAAAGATTTTCAAACGGCGAAAAATTTTAGCTAAACTCTTGTTCAGAACATCTTCTACCATACGCAGTCTATTATTTGGTTCTTGTTGATCATTATCAAAGAAAGCAGCAGTGTAAGTAACTACAAATAGCAGTCTCTTGCTATTGTTTCGCTAATGAGACAATTCCTCTCTCTTTTTTTTTTTTTTATCGTAAGCAGCGGTAGCGCGCACAAAAGCAAGCCATGCCGCGAGCGACGACAGGTCGTAAACACACATTATCAGAATGCGACGAACAACACATGACACACTACAATAACGCATTTTCAGCTTAGAGTGACGTAAACACCTGTAACAAAGAGAGCAGCACCTATCAGATCAAAGAAAAATAAGCAATCGATTCAAACCAGACGAAGCACGTGAAAAAGAAGGGTATCCGTATAAATACAGACGGAGCGAGTGACGCATAGCAATGGCTACCTGGTGAAGCTTAACTGCTAAGCTTACGACCCGAACTGAACTACTGTAGCTGTATCGTCATTCATTCGACCTAAATTGTGTCTCATATTACAATGGACCAATTTTGTTTCGATTTGGAGGTGCGGCCTAAAACTTTTCCCTCCCTTGAATTTCGAGTATCAAATTTCAGGTGCGGCTTAGATTCGGGAAAATTTTTTTTCCTTGATTTCGAGTCTCATTTTTTAGGTGCGGCTTAGATTCGAGTGCCGCTTAGATTCGAGTAAATACGGTAAGTGTCTCAACAGCTAGGGTCAATACTTCTAACAAACAGGTACTGGTTTCTGTAATTATGCCTCTGGCTCATTTCTTTTTGAACACCCCTTATATGTTGCAACAGGGAGGATGAGATTTGCACATGCACACAACAATGAGTAAGCTCAGCACACTTCCATCACACTATCTGAACCACAGTAAAATGCATAAAGGACAATTGCCACCAGTGCAATAACTTCTACAAAATATTGATGTATTAAATTTTCTGCACTAAAAACACTCAACACACATTTTTATTCGCGACCATGTCGCAGCTTGTCAACATATATTTTTCTGTGTCACTTGCTGCTACTTTACTAGTAACAAAATGAACGAGTGAGAAAGAGTTTCACACATAGCCCTGAGAAATCAGTTTGGAAGACTTGTTCTAAAGAAGCACCTACAGTGACATCTGTATGGAGGCTTAAGGAGTCACTTACAAATACATCCTTATCATTTGCAGTTGTTACAATCTTTAAAGGCTACACAGTATGATTTACTTGTCAACTTTGAGAACGAAATGTTGCTGCATGATGATTCAGATTTTGTGGATAGTCTCATTTCCAATGATGAAATGACATTTCACATAAGTGGAAATGTGAACACACATAATGTGCACATCTGGGGGTCAGCAAATCCCCTCAACATGGTACAGTACCAATGAGGCCATCCTAAATTGAATGTTTCTTGTGTCATATCCCAGTGGAAAGTTTATAGGTCTTTCCTTTTTCGTGAAGCAACTGTAACTGGTGTTCCTTATCTTGATGCGCTAAAACTGTGGCTATTTCCTCAACTGGAAGAAGCTAAATCACAGAACTTTACTTGGCAGCAAGATAATAGGCATAACTCAGTACACGATTGGTTAAACTATGTTGTACCCAACTGCTGGATTCACTGCAAGGGGCCTGATCACAGAGCTCATTTCACATACTCTCTAAGTTCACCAGACCTGACAACAATGTGATTTTCACCTTTGGGTTTTCATATAGGATCATGTGTATGTACCTCTATTACCAGCTCCTCTGCTTGAATTTAGAATCAGAACTGAAGTAGCTGTTGCAACAATTACTACACACACACACACACACACACACACACACATATACTGATCACGGTTTGGGAAGAACTTGCCTCTCACCTCGATGTGTGCAGTGTGATGAACGGTGGTCGCATTGAGCAGTTGAAAGGAAAACTGTTTGATTTATTCTTTCAGTTGATGTATTATTTATAATTGTGAGTTGACTATAATAAATGGTACAAAGTGTTAAAACCTGGACATTCATTCTGAAACACCATGTGCTCTAAAACTTGGACAATCTGACATCCATTAGCTGGGACTTTGGCTATTTTTCTGAATATGGTTTTTAAAAATTTCAGTTCAACTAAATACTTTTATTATATAAAACAGACTTGACACTAGGTGCTATATAAATGGAGCACAGAAAGTTCTGGCAGAATGCAAATAGCTTAAGAGCAACTTTTAATAGTTTTCAGATGAATCTTTTTCCAAGCTAGCATGCACACATATGCACACCTGTACAGCCACACTGTGCCAGCTGAATACACAATATTGGGACTGCAGTTCTGTAGGCATATTGGCTGAGGGGTTGTGTTGGGTGGAGTGGATGAAGGGAGAAAAGAGGCAGAGAAGGAGGGCCATGGTTGACGAAAGGTAGGAGTGTGTGTGTGTGTGTGTGTGTGTGTGTGTGAGAGAGAGAGAGAGAGAGAGAGAGAGAGAGAGAGAGAGAGAGAGATGCCTGGAATCTAGCAAAGTTTTTAAGTACTATTTGTGTGCCTTTCAACAACTCAATGCCTCTAATATTCATTAACTTGTTACCTCATTTTTAATTATTTACAAAGTTGACACACAATATTAGTCTCTTCTGAATGGTACTGTTGTAAACTGGGTGATTACAATAAGCCTGATGAGACAAATGTCAGTATGCATAAGGTTCTAATATATGGAATTCTTGATGTGGTCATTTGAATTCCATTTCATTGCTATGGTTGTCCTATTACTAACAGATAAGTTATGGTAATTAGTATAGATTGTCATCTTTTAGTAATAAAGTAAGTAATTCCTGTGCATTTTACTGAAAAGTGCTCCTGAGAGTTCCAAGCAAATACATCTACATCTACATTTATACTCCGCAAGCCACCCAACGGTGTGTGGCGGAGGGCACTTTACGTGCCACTGTCATTACCTCCCTTTCCTGTTCCAGTCGCGTATGGTTCGCGGGAAGAACGACTGTCTGAAAGCCTCTGTACGCCCTTTAATCTCTCTAATTTTACATTCGTGATCTCCTCGGGAGGTATAAGTAGGGGGAAGCAATATATTCGATACCTCATCCAGAAACGCACCCTCTCGAAACCTGGCGAGTAAGCTACACCACGATGCAGAGCGCCTCTCTTGCAGAGTCTGCCACTTGAGTTTGTTAAACATCTCCGTAACACTATCACGGTTACCAAATAACCCTGTGACGAAACGCGTCGCTCTTCTTTGGATCTTCTCTATCTCCTCCGTCAACCCGATCTGGTACGGATCCCACACTGATGAGCAATACTCAAGTATAGGTCGAATGAGTGTTTTGTAAGCCACCTCCTTTGTCGATGGACTACATTTTCTAAGGACTCTCCCAATGAATCTCAACTTGGTACCCGCCTTACCAACAATTAATTTTATATGATCATTCCACTTCAAATCGTTCTGCACGCATACTCCCAGATATTTTACAGAAGTAACTGCTACCAGTGTTTGTTCCGCTATCATATAATCATACAATAAAGGATCCTTCTTTCTATGTATTCGCAATACATTACATTTGTCTATGTTAAGGGTCAGTTGCCACTCCCTGCACCAAGTGCCTATCCGCTGCAGATCTTCCTGCATTTCGCTACAATTTTCTAATGCTGCAACTTCTCTGTATACTACGGCATCATCCGCGAAAAGCCGCATGGAACTTCCAACACTATCTACTAGGTCATTTATATATATTGTGAAAAGCAATGGTCCCATAACACTCCCCTGTGGCACGCCAGAGGTTACTTTAACGTCTGTAGACGTCTCTCCATTGATAACAACATGCTGTGTTCTGTTTGCTAAAAACTCTTCAACCCAGCCACACAGCTGGTCTGATATTCCGTAGGCTCTTACTTTGTTTATCAGGCGACAGTGCGGAACTGTATTGAACGCCTTCCGGAAGTCAAGAAAAATAGCATCTACCTGGGAGCCTGTATCTAATATTTTCTGGGTCTCATGAACAAATAAAGCGAGTTGGGTCTCACACGATCGCTGTTTCCGGAATCCATGTTGATTCCTACATAGTAGATTCTGGGTTTCCAAAAACGACACGATACTCAAGCAAAAAACATGTTCTAAAATTCTACAACAGATCGACGCCAGAGATATAGGTCTATAGTTTTGCGCATCTGCTCGACGACCCTTCTTGAAGACTGGGACTACCTGTGTTCTTTTCCAATCATTTAATAATCACAAAATAGTGTAACAGCTAGAATCATGGCAGTTTCTGGTATCAGCCCTTCAGCTGCTGTTTCCTGTATTTGCAAAAAAACATTTCAGTCACTCCATTACATCATCCTGACATCACCAGCCAAATAACAAGATGATTATACACAGAAGAAGTCACATGCAGTAACAGCAGGATTCCATCAGAATTATTTCTGATGAAGTACATGAAGATCAAATTCAAAATTCTGAATTTAACTTTTGAACTGAAGTAGTCGAAGAAACAATTACCTTTTAGATGCAAATGACACAAAAAATGTTATCATCTTTATATTAATAACAGCTATGCTATGAGTGCCATATTATACTTATCTCTGGTAACTGTTTCTACAACACTGATAAAATTATAAGCACATATTCCTTTACCATCTTCTTCACACTCTACATCAACCACAAACAAACTGTTATGAAACTTTTGATAAGCAGTAATCTTTCTTTATGCAAAAACTTTCTTCTATGTTGAAATTTAAAAACTGCATCACTTCCTCAGGACAGATGGGTGACAGCCCCTATTGCTAGTAAGAATGTTCAGAAGACTTACATAAAAAATTACAAGCATTATTGTAACACCATGAAACTGAGATACATTATACAAAATCCATGTGCAGTGTGTGGCACATCGGAAATAGACATATAGAGATTACATACATAAACATCAGACAGAACACACTGATTTGGAAGGGACATAGGTTTGGGTGGTGAGGAGTATGTCATCAAAGAGCAGTGTATGGGCTGTTTCCAGTGGACACAATGGGACGTCTGGAAAAATGTTGAGCATTTATTTCTGAAGAAACTATCAAAACATGGTGGCTGCTGATAGTAACATAGTGTGCATCTCCTGCCCGCTTTGTACTCAGTGGGTGGGTGGGAGTGTGTTAGGAGGGATAAGAAAACAATTCACTGTTGGTTGAAAACTTTACAAAAAAAGGTTCTGCATTGAAACAAAATTTCCTAGCCATCCTCACACTGTAACAGACTTAGAAAAAGGGCAGCTGTCAGGGCCTTGGAGTTATTCACAGAAACACATTGCTACACAACTGCTGCCCAACAGAACTGCGAGGAGAATTCCGCACTGAGATCTGCAAATGCATCCCCACAAAATAGCAACTAGATGAAAAGTGAAGGCAAGTGAGTGTCATAGCTGTACAAAGATATGTTGACACCTTCTGAATGCTTGCATACAGAAGTTTATTTATTTATTTTGCCTTTTTTCCTCCTTGATGACATACATTTCCACCCTTCTGACACAGTAAACTGATACTGGTCTGGCAGTAACCCTTGTGAATTTCACTAATGAGCAGCACATGATACCAAAATGACAGAGTGGTGTGCCATTTTTAACTCTTGTATGTTGGATTCATGACTCTCTCACCTCTGCTCCCCCCCTCCCACCTCTGCCCCTTTTTCTAGGATTTCTTACCTCCGTCAGTAAAAACAGAACTCTTATAGGATTACTTTGTTGTCTCAATCTGTCTGTCTGTCCAATGGTTCTAAACCCTATTTCTTAGGAATATGTAGACATATCAACTTGAAACTTACATCACATATTAAGATCTACAGTCTCTTGACAATGTAAAAATGTGAAGCTTTAAGTCAATACAATCAGGAGGTACAGTTATTTACGTCTCATATTTTGATAGTCACAAACTCACTCATCAAAACCTACAGGGTACTTTCCATTGACCTAGAACAATGAAATTTATCAAGAAGCAAGATTTGACACGATGACCAAAGGAAAAAGTCTGAAATTTGTTAATTTGTATTTAAATCACACAAATAAAAACATTCTGTCATTTGTTATCACACTATCTGTCTGGCCGTCTATTAAGACCCCTTGCTCTCAGGAACGGATAGGCACACTTAAGTTGAAATTTATGTCACATCCCTTGATGGTATAACAAACATAAGCTTCTAAGAGAATGCAATCAAAAGATACAGCCATTATACTCTTGAAACATATACAGTACTTTCCCTTCACATAGGATCATGAACTTGGTGAGAAGAAAGATTTCACAGTGGAAGTAAAGGAAAAAAATTAGAAAACAGTTAATTTGTAATTGTATCATATGAAAAAAAATATTTCGTTTATCATTTGTTACCTGACTTCAAGTCTGAAATTAAAACATTCTTGAAAGTCTTGGAATCCCTATAACCGATATCTTGCCCAGTATCAATGTTGATAACAGGCAACAATTGAGATGCTCGATTCCCGGACTGGATGAACTATCTACATACTTAATTAAGTATGTACAGAACCTCAATGTGCAAATCCTATTCACACCAGGAGCCCCCCCCCCCTTTTTTTTAGGCGGATGGTGTCACTGTTATTGGTAAGAGTGATAATGATTGAGGTGTTACAGAATTTTTTCCAGCCTCAATTGGGTGAAATTCTCCATGATTATTATGCCGGTAATATGTGGTTCACCAGATGGTACAACACATGCCTTTCCCTTCTGAGATACATTTTTACCATACATGTTGCCCACTTGTCTGCCAGTATTAAAAGCTGTGCTTCACAGTAGTTAGACACAGGGAGATGAGGAGGATCTACAACGAAGTTCAAAATAATTATCCTCATAAAACATAACAAGTGACCCAGACAATGCCTTTCTTCATTGAATTTATTAGCTTCCAATATTGGGAAGTTCTTTCAGTCACACCCTGTATTTGAGAGTAAATATCGTTAGTTTTAGAGAGAAACACTTACTGTAATGCAACAATTTATGCATGCCAGTGTCAGACAGTGTGGGTGCAGAGCACGAGAAAAGTGCAAGCATGTGTGCGCACACCAGCCACAGACAACACACTGAAATGTACATACCAGAAAGCCACGACAAGTACCGGAGCAAAGGGTAAAAGAGGAATTGGATATAATATTTCAAAACTATGGAAATTTAACTTATGCTGCTTTACCCCTCAGGTACAGATTTGTTCCTCAAAAAGTAATCCACCAAGACAGTGTGAATGTCTGGGTTGGTCACTGGAATCTACCTCGGCTGATTACCTTAATCCTCACTAAAATTTAACTAAGGGCTTTTAATAGTGTCATAGTTTTCATTCTTTCCAATGTAACTGTTCATAGGTAGCACTCAAATATAGCACACTCATTCTTTTCATCTGACATTCATTAATACAGCTCAACTGGATGAAATACTGAATTTTTTTGTCATGTGAAATAGAGGGCAGGAGAGAGGAGACGAACTACTTGTTCTGAAACACACACAGTATTTCTTCCAGAAACAATTTTGCACAGCTACTGTACTTAGAAATCCACCCATTGATATAGTGGCAACAGATAGGTGTGGATTTCTCAATTTACTACAGTGGGGAGACAAGTTAGACCCATAGGAAAATATTCAGCAAATGTGACAAATTAAGAAACTCAACTGAAAATACTTTAGGTAAGGAGCTGGAGAATGGTTAAAATATTGTTGTCAAATGCAGGAAGACTTGCAGATGATGTTTGGTTTGTACAAATATTGAATGCTGACTGTCAATGAAATAAAATTTATGGAAACGAGAACAAGATGACTGTCCATATTTTAAAGTTCAAGGCAACATGCACAATAACATAAAAGAGATTTGATTCCATATTGACAGAGTAAAATACTTGAGCTAGGCCACAAGAATCAGTAACAACTATTTAAAAAAACAATGATTTCACAGACTTATGATGGGACAATCTTCATACAGTTGTCAAGAAACAGGTGCCAAGCTACGATTCATTCAAGATTTCATCTAATGAGTAAATCACCTATGTCGGAAATTGTTAAGGGACCATTTGTCCAACCCATCCTGGAATATTGGTACTCTTTCTTGGTTCCTTAGGGAACAAAATGAATGCAGCAAATAGAGAAATTCTAAAGACGAATGGCACAATATGACATGGGTTCATCTAAGCAGAATGGGTGACACGTGTGACTCACAAAGTTGGAATTATTCCATTTATTACAGCTTCAACTCCTGTTAATAACTAATTTTCTTTCACACAATTTTGTGAGGGGTTGGGGGACAGCAAGTTACCCTAAGTTTAGGTGAGGGAAGTTACAGGAGTGAAGGATGTGCTATAAGGATAGCTCCCATCTGCACAGGTCAGAAAAGCTTATCCTCATTCCTCCACAATCTCAACACCTTCTCCCCCATCCACTTCAGTTGGCCCTCCTCCACCCATTGCGCCACCTTCCTAGGTGTCAATTTCCTCCTCTCAGTAGGCTCCATCCACACCTCACTCCACATCAAACCCACCAACCATCATCAGTACCTGCACTTTTACAGCTGCCACTCCTTCTACACCAAAAAATCCCTCCCATACAGTGTAGCCACTGGTGGCACACACGTCTGCAGTGATGAAAATTCCCTCGCCCAATATGCTGGAGGCCTCACAAAGGCCTTCGCAGACAGGCAATACCCCCAAGACCTAATACACAAACAGATCTCCCATTCCATCTCCCCACATACACCTGATCCTCACATCCATTCCAAGAACCAACCACAAAGAAGTGCCCCTCTTGTCACCCAATATCACCTGGGGCTGGAATGACTGAACCATGTCCTTTGTCAGGACTCTGATTATCTATCATCATGCCCAGAAATGAGGTACCTCCTACCCGAAATACTTCCATCCCCTCCCAAACTGGTGTTCCACCACCCACCAAACTCCCACCCCCAATCCCCTGCCAGAGGGATCATACCCTTGTGGAAGACCCGGTTGCAAGACCTGCCCCATCCACCCACCCAGCACCACCTAGTCCAGTCCCCTCACAGGCTTATCCCACATATTCAGAGGCCGGGCCACCTGAAAAAGCAGCCATGTTGTATACAAGCTCTGCTGCAACCACTGCAAAGTGTTTCACATTGATATGACAACCAACCAGCCATCAACCAGAATGGACAGCCAGCGTCAAACTGTTGCCAAAAACAAGATGAACCACCCAGAGGCACGACATGCAGCAGATCACAACATGCAAGATTTCAATAGCTGCTTCACAACCTGTGCTATATGGATCCTCCCCACCGCTACCAGCTTTTCTGAGCTGCACAGATGGGGCTATCCTTACAGCACATCCTTCTCTCCTGTAACCTCCCTGACCTAAACCTAAGGTAACTCGTTGTCCCCCACCTCATCAAATAGTGCATGTGTGTGAGTGAGTGTAAGTGTGTGTGTGTGTGTGTGTGTGTGTGTGTGTGTGTGTGTGTGTGTGTGTGTGTGTACCCCCACACACATGTCAACTAATTGTGTGCTGCCATCTCACACCCTAGTCTGTGAAATTGAGGGTTCAGCCCTCTGCCACATGCCCCCTCTACCTGCATCCCTAGCTAGCCCATGGACAGCTCCCCACTATCCCACGAGCAGCTTCCTCCCAACTCCCTCCCTGCCTCCCACCTCTCTCCATCCCTCACCACACCAAACACTGCACTCCCACCTTACCCCAGTACACTCACCATCGGCCAGGAAAGAGTTGGCAGTCAAATGAGCACAATGTAGGGAGACAGGTGTGTGTGTGTGTGTGTGTGTGTGTGTGTGTGTGTGTGTGTTATAGCTTGAGAAAGGAATTCCATTCTGAAAGCTAGCTTTAGTCTGTACCTTTTGTGTGTGTATCTGATACCTAATTGAAAATTCCATCTCATCACATATTAAGAAAAACCTTGAGGACTAATATGTATGAGGGCATCCTGAAAAGCAATGCCTCCACTTTTTTATGTGAAAATGCTTAAAGCTTTGTAAATAAAACAAACATAACATTCTACACCTTTATTCTCGATGTCTACACATCTGCAGCCCTCTGTCACTAATGGCCTCTGAATTGTAGAATATAACATGGCAGTGTGCAACATAATTATGTCAGTGTATATGAAAAAGCATGCAACAGCAATCTGATGCCTTGTGCTCACTGTTACCAGTCATCCTTTATACAGTCCCAATTTGGTTCCATCCTATTTTCACCTGTTTCCAAAACTTCAAAGAACATCTTCAAGAACTTCACTTTGGTAGTGATAAAGCGATGCAAGCAGAGGTGATGTTGTGGCTCCAATAACAATGTCAAACATTTAACAGAGACAGGATTGACAAACTGGTCTCTCGTTGAGAAAAATGTGTCTGTCACCAGGACGACTATGTTGAGAAATAAATATGCAGAAACAAAGAATAAAGATGTAGAATGTTGATAAAGTATGTTAAAATATTTTAAGTAAAACATAAAAGATTCAAAAGCATTACTTTTCAACATACCCTTGTATTTCAGGGTACGATGACACCACTAGTTATAAAGATTGGCAGTTCCACTTTCAAATAATGTATTTCAACAGCAGCTACATATTCCGTTGCAAATTTTGTCTCTACACTTGTTGAATTCCAACCATTCCCATTATACTTTTACTAACTTGAATTTTATGCACAAGATGACATACTTCATTAAGTGTTTATTCACTAAGATTTTTACATAATTTACCATGATTTTCAAATTGGCATTTGTACTCTTATAAGTCAGGTATTCCTAATGTAGTTGCATAAAATGATTCCATAAACTTTTCTAAACTCCTAAACCAGAACATTTTTCACAAACCAAATTTTTATCAAGACTTACAGTCCCTCCTGAATAACAAAATCTAACATAGCCATTTTTGAAATGACAGTGTAGTTTCCAAATTTCCATGCTGATCTTTAAATAGTCTGTCTCATTTGAGATCTGCAGTCTGTGCCCAGTCGTACTGATGCTAATGAACATGTAACACATATGTCGAGACTGCTACCAATGTTCGCTCGTATAATTGTTACGTGCAGTTTGTCCGTGCAAATATGTGTATCAGTATGCATGAAAATGCAGTAATTTTGAAGTTTAAAAGCCTACAAGTGTTTTATTAATTAAAGTCTGATTGTGTTTTAACTGAACTGTATGATAGTTTGTAGGACATTCAGACCAGCAGTACCATTTTGACTGATTTATTATTGAACAAGATGACTTTCACTTAGAACAGATTAAGTGGATTACTGCAATGTACTTTTGCCCAGTGGATTACTATAAGACAGTATGTGTATTGTGATGTATAGTGTAAATATGTACAGTGTTTTGTGGCTTATTTAAATATTTTGTTTAGTGACTTGTTAGAACTACCAATGATTATCAGGTGGTACATCATTAATCTGTGCTACAATAACTTTACAATTTATTTGAGTAAGTCTTTCACTGGACTCTCGTACATTTGTGGACACTGACCCAATTTATGTGCTAAATAATTGTATGAAGTTGAAATACTGGCCATCACTTAAATAATAAGCCTCAAGGATAACAAATGTATAAAAAGTGAAACCAAAACTGTGGTGCTGCGTACATTTTTTAGCTGTCCAGTAATGATTAAAATTTCAGCTTCATGGCTCCAGACTGACATTCCAGCAGAGAGGCAATGGAGAAGAGAGAACGGAAATCAGGTTGGCGAACTTGCACACACAAGAAAGTGTTCAACCTACTCATGTGAGATATGTTGAAAGTGAAGATGACGTTTGTCATGAGAAGCATTATGAAAAAAAATTTCACAAGCACCCACAGAAAATGGCATGACACAAATTACTGTCTCATGCATATACAGAGCAATTCAAGATGAATATATTGATTACAAATGACTAACTATTTAAGGCATAACGATACATCACCAAGAATTACAGGGCACATACAAGAAAGTCCAAAATTTGTAGTGTTGCGGAAGTGCAGTGAACTTAAGGCCAGTACAGGCGTGGTGATGCATAAGTAAAAAGTTCTGTGTCATAAGTATAAATGGTGGATCCTTCCTGAAGACATTCTGCATGTTAGAATTTAACAATTGTTGTTCCGTCATCACAGTGCAGAGAAAATTCCGTTGACATTTCAGGTACTTAACAAGTCAATGGAGGCAAGTGAATTTTCCCACTGCATAAAGTTTAATAGAGTACTGAATGGGCACGAGTGTCCACTGTTGCATGAACAAGAAAGGTAAGCTTCAGTCCAGCAGGCTTTGATATCTACAGGCAGAAATAAGTACATCATCTGATTTTAACAATATTGTTCCATGGTCAACTGAGGCAACAGAATAGCCCAATTGCTCACCAATTGTTGTACACCGTGATTCAGAAGAGATAAAAATTGATGTTGATGCAACTTCTGAACTTGAAAACATTTTAGATACGATTTTCACCCATAATTTTGGGGGAAAATCACAAACAGGGGCAGATAATGATGATTAGAACATGAATGATCTTTTCTGGCAATAAGCTTCAAGGTTAATTGCTTTCCTAACATTGTAATTACATGGTATACATTTTGTCATTAATTTTCCTGGGATTTTTCTATAGTCACTCAACAATGATTGAACATACACGCTAAGGAAATGTTTTGGCTTTGTGCACTGCACACAGCAATTCACTTTTGTCACTTCTATTTAACATTAGCAAAAGTCTGTACAGAATATTTTGTGAAAGTGAATAATTATTTTTTTCAAACAGAAGAAAGGATGTATGCTGGCATATGGTGGCACTCAGCATTTATGGTGAATAGTGCTTAATTCTGTGGCCGATAAGTAACAAAAATGGATGCCGCCATGTCGATATTAACACAAATACTGCCCATACCACTGCAAGAAATAACCTCCAGACGTAGCACCACGCCACAAATATAACTACATAACTTCTGCGTGCCATCTGAAAATGACTCTGAAAAGTCTCAAAGACTCGTTAATGGTAATAAACAGGTATTTCATAAATGACTGGTTGCAGTTATCTGAATTTATGTTCAATCATACAGGAACTCACTTTTACTTCTCTGGAGTTAAACTGCCATACTTTGCATTTTCACATTTACATTTTTTAACTCTTAATGCAAAGGCTGACATAAATGATGATAATATTCTGTGAAAACCCATCAGCTTCAGAGAAAGTGGCAGTCAAAGATGAGAATGATTCACTTGAGAAGGCAAAAAAAATTATCAGTCGGTTGTTTCGACTGTATTTTATTTTCAGAAAATTTTCCCTGCAACAGCACTCACCTGCATGAAGATGTATAAGGCACAGTAAATGTAGACTTAACATCTTTGTGTGTGCATTCTAGATGAAGGAACAACTACTATGTATCTGTGGGACACAGTGCTGACAAGAAAATTTCTTGCTTTCTGGAGAAGTTCCTGAAGACATTACCTATTGGTTTGAAGCACATTTCAGCCTTTAATGACTACAATGGTAGGCAAAACAAAAGCCAACTTGTGATAAGCTCTGGCTGTGGGTCATGTACAGAACAGGGATTGGAATAGTTAGCTATAGGTACTTCTTCAGTGGACATTCTTCTGATTAATGCGATCAAGATTTTGGTATCATCAACAAAATTAAATTTCACAATCAGCATGAAGTTTATGTCCCAGAACATTGGCAGCAGGCTGTTGCTAAGTCTTACAAAAAGCTTACTGTCATGAGAATGGAAAAAGCAGACTTCGAAACACCATCAATGCCATGTATGCAGGCAACAGCAATGTACTGGCTGCTTAATACACCACATTGTGTGTTACTGGTTATTAATTGTACACAAGTAAGTCATATTATGTATCTTCAATATGTATTCATATCCAGTAATGGGACAAATGGATTGAGACCAGTAATAGATCTTCTTTTATGATGACATTTCACTCAGACATGTCAGATATATTGTAAAATTACAATGTGCACTTCTCCTTGTGATATCTGGCACATCCAACAATGGAAATGGTGCTAAAAGTATGCCATTTTTAAACTTAAAAGGCTGTAATTTGACATGACAGATGTAAGTCAAGCTTTTCACTATGGGTTTTGCCAATGGATTGGCTACTAGATTGTATATAATCACCAAGGCTAATCACCAAGACTTACTATTAATTAGATTTGTTATTGTAATCAGTAACATTTGAACTCAGTCCTTCTCACAATAAGGTTATGTTCTAATTGCATATATTGTGCACATATACAGGGTGTTTGAAAAAGGACTCCCTAGTTTTAATGTGTCCTAGAATCTGTACAAAATGACATACGCTATTTTAGTTTGTGGTATTTGGTTCATCAACTCTCCAAGTTTGTATCCGCTAGAGTTGATAGGTCTGCTCGACCTAGAGACGGTGTGAGTGCTGTTTTTTGGCTTGTGAAAACTGAGTCAGCTATCACAGTGCAATATAATTTTAGATGACAGTATGGCGGTGAACCACCTATAGCAAAAAACTATCTGTCATTGGCTAAAGTCTTTCAAGGAAACCGGTAGTGTTTTAAAAGCAAAATCATCAGGTAAACCACGAACTTCTGAAGGTGTTGTTGAACAGATCCTTGTTTCGTGTGTTCAGAGACCAAAGTAGTTATTGGCCAGACATAGCCTACAATTAGGAGTGCCTAAAGGTACTGTGTATGATGATGTGCATAAAAGACTTAAGTTGCGTACATACAAATTGGCCACTGTAAAGCCCAGACATGACCCCACTGCACTTTTTCTTTTGGGGCCACATAGAAAATGTTGTGTACAGTGGAAAGATCAGAGACATCAATCATTTAAAGGAAAGAATCATCATGGCGGTTTGGACAGTTACATCTGAAATGTCGGTGAATACGTGGCGAGAAGTGGAATATCGTCTTGATGTGCGCAGGGCAACAAATGGATCCCACGCTGAAGTCTACTAACACTAAACAAAACTTGAAGGAATTCTCTTTCAAGATATGTACTCATTGATGTGATTTTTCATTAATTTTCCAGTTAAATTTATACTTAAAACAAGGGAGTTCTTTTTCACACACCCTGTATGTATTACTAGTTTCAGAAATAAATACCTCCTGCTTCAGCTGAGCTCCTAATTTCTTGCCTGCTTCCACAAAATCAAGGAATGTTACTTCTTCTGGGTTTATTGTCGCAAGTGTGTCCAGCCACTCCTTTTCAACAAGACCAACCTGCAGAATAAATACCAAATCAAGTCATATTTATTCACCAATGTGGCAGCTATCAATGTAGCAATCTGGTGCCTGACATGTCACATATTAGTTTTTTCTCATTTGTACCTGTATTGTAAGAGATTAGTGTGGTTTACATATTGCTCTTGCACATATGACACACACACACACACACACACACACACACACACACCATCTCTGTCAATGGGAAAAAAAAAAAAAAAAAAAAACACACAAAAAAAACAACCTTTGGATTTTCTAGAACATATTCTTTTAGAACTAACACAGTCTTGGTTTCCATTTTGAATATTAAATTATTTTCCAGAGCAGTGATGAAAGAATCTATCCATATGATATACGCAGCCTGTTGCAAATTTACAGAGAGATAATTTAATACTTTAAAGAATTCAATTACAGTAAACCCTTGCTAATTCAGAACTAACAATAATACTGATGGTGAAGTGAAATGCCTCCTTACTATACTGGATATCACACACGTCAATTTCATTTATGAAAAATGTTGAATACATTCTCTTTCTTCCCATTTGCTTCACTTGTGGCCAATAATGAGTAATGAATGGTTTTCTTCAATGCCAAAGACAATGGCAGAGACAATATTGGTGAACAGGTCTTCAGGAAAATGAAAGTTTATTATGAGGTGCATTCAATAAGTAATCCAAAACATTTCATTTTTTCTCACCCAATTCATGGGTGCTTGCAGAATATCTATGTAGACCTGGCAGTGAACAAAACCACAGTGAGCTGTTAGGCAAGGCATCTGTCATCATCGCAATAAGGTTGCACAAACCTGTCTGGTCTCTCGCATTCTGGCCAGCCACACACAGCTGTGACACCTGAAATGTTAGAATGTGTGGACACACTCATTTAGTCATTGATGGATCACAATTAAACGCCTCACTGCTCAATTGGATGTCTCTTTTGGTAGTGCTGACACACTCATCCACCAGTTGGGGTACTCAAAGGTGAGTACCAACTGGGTCCCATGCCGCCCAACAGAAGACCATCTCTACATAATTGCTTGCATGTAACTAGGCTGATCATTACAGTTTTTGTCATACATTGTCAAAGGCAATGAAACATGGGTTCATCACTTTGAACTGCAACCAAAGCAGTAATCCATGAAGTGGCATCACATCATATCTCCTCTGAAGAAAAACTTCAAAGCCCATCCTCAGCTGGTAAAGCCATGGCGACAGTCTTCTGGGATTCTGAAAGGGTTATTCTGTTTGATGTCCTCCATCGTGGTGCAATGGTCTACTCTTAAGTTTGCTGTGCTACCCTCATGAAATGACTTAAGCATGTTCGACACCACCAAAATGCAAATCAGCTTCTCCTTCTCCATGACAACACAAGGCCCCACACCAGTCTGTACACTCAAGAGGAGGAGCTCACACAACTCCATACACACTACAGCCGAGATCTCACACCTTCCAGCTTCCATCCATTTGGCCCAATGAAAGGTGCACTCTGCAGGAAGCAGTACATGGATGATAGGGAGGTCATTGATGCAGCAAGACATTGACTCCCTGACATCATCCAGTAAAGTGGTACCATGTGGGCATACAGGCCCTCCCAGTAATGTGGCATAGGGCCATCACACTAAATGGAGATTATGTTGAAAAATACGGTTTAGTAGCCAAAACAGCAGGGAATAATATGGTGTATTGAAATCCTGAATAAAACCAATCTGCTTTCAGAAAAAAAATTGCTGCATTACTTACTGATTGCCCTTCATAGCAAGAGTGCCATTTTCAACTCGATCAGCAAATGGAATAAAGTTATTGAAGATTCGCATTTACAGAATGTATTTGCAGCTACAACCACAAAGAACGTTTGTGACTGAAGTCAATGATATTGATGAATGAACAGGTATTAGAGAAATGTTTGAAATGGTGAAAATAAGGGAAAATTTGGATACATTTATCAATTTTATTGAGATTAATATAATCTTATGTTGAAAGAGGTGCAGCAAGAAGTGACAAAAGAACAGTGCACAACAGTGTCTCACAAAATTAGGCCATTATTAACAGATGTTGGCATTATGAAGAAGGTATCGGGATTCATCAGACCGTACAACACTCTGCCATTGTGCCAACGTACAGTCCCAGTACATTTCAGTCTTAGTTGCCAATGTCATGATGATAACATTGGGGCATGCACAAGTCGTCAGCTGCGGAGGCCCATCATTGGGAGTGTTCAGTGCACTATGTGTTCAGACACACTTGTACTCTGCCCAGCATTAAAGTCTGATCTTAGTTCCACCACAGTTTGCTGCCTATCCTGTTTTACCAGTCTGCCCACCCTACAATGTGCAATATTTGTAATGAGGGGTGCCCATCCAGTCCCATGATGTATGGATGTGGTTTCATCTTGGTGGTTTCATCTTGGTTTCACTACATGTTAAAGATACTCACCACAGCACTCCTTGAACAACTGACAAATCATGCAGATTCCAAAATGCTTGTGCCAAGCCTCTGGGTCTTCACAATCAGCTCTTGGTCAAACTCAGATAGATCGCATGTCTCCCCCATTCTACACATCGACAGCGCATTCACTGATACTACATGCACTGTGCATGTGTCTGACTACCAATCATTCATCAGGTGATACTGCTATTGCCTGGACAGGTTTATACTGACAGTAGGTCAGTGGTCATAGTGTTCTGGCTGATCAGTGTAAATTTCCCATAAAATGCAGGTTTTCATTTTATAAGAAATATCAGGGTGTTGTTGTTGTCTTCAGTCCTGAGACTGGTTTGATGCAGCTCTCCATGCTACTCTATCCTGTGCAAGCTTCTTCATCTTCCAGTACTTACTGCAAGCTACATCCTTCTGAATCTGCTTAGTGTATTCATCTCTTGGTCTCCCTCTACAATTTTTACCCTCCACACTGCCCTCCAATGCTAAATTTGTGATCCCTTGATGCCTCAGAACATGTCCTACCAACCGGTCCCTTCTTCTTATCAAGTTGTGCCACAAACTCTTCTTCTCCCCAATTCTATTCAATACCTTCTCATTAGTTATGTGATCTACCCATCTAATCTTCAGCATTCTTCAGTAGCACCACATTTCGAAAGCTTCTATTCTCTTCCTGTCTAAACTATTTATTGTCCATGTTTCACTTCCATACATGGCTACACTCCATACAAATACTTTCAGAACCGACTTCCTGACATTTAAATCTATACTCCATGTTAACAAATTTTTCTTCTTCAGAAACACTTTCCTTGCCATTGCCAGTCTACATTTTATATCCTCTCTACTTCTACTATCATCAGTTATTTTTCTCCCTAAATAGCAAAACTCCTTTACTACTCTAAGTGTCTCATTTCCTAATCTAATTCCCTCAGCATCACACGACTTAATTCGACTACATTCCATTATCCTCGTTTTGCTTTTGTTGATGTTCGTCTTATACCCTCCTTTCAAGACACTGTCCATTCCGTTCAATTGCTCTTCCAAGTCCTTTGCTGTCTCTGACAGAATTACAATGTCATCGGCGAACCTCAACGTTTTTATTTCTTCTCCATGGACTTTAATACCTACTCCAAATTTTTCTTTTGTTTCCTTTACTGCTTGCTCAATATACAGATTGAATAACATTGGGGAGAGGCTACAACCCTGTCTCACTCCCTTCCCAACCACTGCTTCCCTTTCATGTCCCTCTACTCTTATAACTGCCATCTGGTTTCTGTACAAATAGTAAATAGCCTTTCGCTCCCTGTATTTTACCCCTGCCACCTTTAGAATTTGAAAGAGAGTATTCCAGTCAACATTCTCAAAAGCTTTCTCTAAGTCTACAAACGCTAGAAATGTAGGTTTGCCTTTCCTTAATCTATTTTCTAAGATAAGTCGTAGGGTCAGTACTGCCTCACGTGTTCCAACATTTCTGCGGAATCCAAACTGAACTTCGCCGAGGTCAGCTTCTACCAGTTTTTCCATTCGTCTGTAAAGAATTCGCGTTAGTATTTTGCAGCTGTGACTTATTAAACTGATAGTTCGGTAATTTTCACATCTGTCAACACCTGCTTTCAATGGGATTGGAATTATTATATTCTTCTTGAAGTCTCATTCATCTTGCTCAATAGATGGTAGAGTTTTGTTTGGACTGCCTCTCCCAAGGCTGTCAGTAGTTCCAATGGAATGTTGTCTACTCCCGGGGCCTTGTTTCGACTTAGGTCTTTCAGTGCTCTGTCAAACTCTTCACGCAGTATTGTACTCCCATTTCATCTTTATCTACATCCTCTTCCATTTCCATGATATTGTCCTCAAGTACATTGCCCTTGTATAGACCATCTATATACTCCTTCCACCTTTCTGCTTTCCCTTCTTTGCTTAGAACTGGGTTACCATTTGAGCTCTTGATATTCATACAAGTGGCTCTCTTTTCTCCAAAGGTCTCTAATTTTCCTGTAGGCAGTATCTATCTTACCCCTAGTGAGATAAGCCTCTACATCCTTACATTTGTCATCTAGCCATCCCGGCTTAGCCATTTTGCACATCCTGTCGATCTCATTTTTGAGACGTTTATATTCCTTTTTGCCTGCTTCATTTACTGCATTTTTATATTTTCTCCTTTCATCAATTAAATTCAGTATTTCTTCTGTTACCCAAGGATTTCTACTAGCCCTCGTCTTTTTACCTACTTGATCCTCTGCTGCCTTCACTCCTTTATCCCTCAAAGCTACCCATTCTTCTTCTACTGTATTTCTTTCCCCCATTCCTGTCAATTGTTCCCTTATGCTCTCCCTGAAACTCTGTAGAACCTCTGGTTTAGTCAGTTTATCCAGGTCCCATCTCCTTAAATTCCCACCTTTTTGCAGTTTCTTCAGTTTTAATCTACAGTTCATAACCAATAGATTGTGGTCAGAGTCGACATCTGCCCCTGGAAATGTCTTACAATTTAAAACCTGGTTCCTAAATCTATGTCTTACCATTATATAATCTATCTGATACCTTCTAGTATCTCCAGGATTCTTCCATGTATACAACCTTCTTTTATGATTCTCGAACCAAGTGTTAGCTATGATTAAGTTATGCTCTGTGCAAAATTCTACCAGACTGCTTCCTCTTTCATTTCTCTCCCCCAATCCATATTTACCCACTATGTTTCCTTCTCTCCCTTTTCCTACTCTCGAATTCCAGTCACCCATGACTATTAAATTTTCATCTCCCTTCTCTACCCGAATAATTTCTTTTAGCTCATCATACATTTCATCAATTTCTTCATCATCTGCAGAGCTAGTTGGCATGTAAACTTGTACTACTGTAGTAGGCATGGGCTTCGTGTCTATCTTGGCCACAATAATGCGTTCACTATGCTGTTTGTAGTAGCTTACCCGCACTCCTATTTTTTTATTCATTATTAAACTTACTCCTGCATTACCCCTATTTGATTTTGTATTTATAACCCTGTATTCACCTGACCAAAAGTCTTCTTTCTCCTGCCACAGAAATTCACTAAGTCCCACTATATCTAACTTCAACCTATCCATTTCCCTTTTTAAATTTTCTAAACTACCTGCCCGATTAAGGGATCTGACATTCCACGCTCCGATCCGTAGAACGCCAGTTTTCTTTCTCCTGATAACGATGTCCTCTTGAGTAGTCCCCGCCCGGAGATCCAGGAATATTTTACCCAAGAGGACGCCATCATCATTTAACCATACAGTAAAGCTGCATGCCCTCGGGAAAAATATCAGGGTGTAATCAAGGCAAAATTGAATTATTTTTTAAAAGTTATATATTTTAAATTTTTTTTACAAAACAACCTTATCCCCTTCACAATACTCGCCACTCCAACTAATACATTTGTCCCACTAGTGCTTCCATTGTTCAAAACTTTTTTTCAGTCCTCTTTACACATAGCTGACAGCTCCTACCTCGTTTTTTTCTTGACTTTTTCAATGTTGTCATACTGGTGTCCTTTCATGCCTCTTTTCATGTGTGGAAATCAGAAAAAAGTTGCACAGAGTCAGGCTAGGTGAGTAAGGTGCATGGGACAGTGGAACCATGCCATTTTTAGCTAAAGACTGTCCAACAGAGATGGCTGTGTGTGCAGGTGCGTTGTTGGGGTGGAAGAACCAGTCTCCTGCCTGCCACAAATCAGGTCTTTTTTGACAAACACTGTTGCATAATCTTCTTAAAACTTTCAAATAAACAGTTTGATTGATGGTCTGACCTGGGGGAACAAACTCTGAATGAACTACACCCTTGGCATCAAAAAGGCAAATCAGCATTGTTTTGATGTTTGATTTGACGTTGGGGGGGGGGGGGGGGGGCAGGGTTACGATGGCTTCACTATCGCTTTGTTTCTGCGTTGTAGCCATAGCATCATGACTCAGCACCAGTAATGACCAATGACAGAAAATCTGGATCAGTTTCAATCTGTTGTTTCAAAGCAAAGTACGTTTCAACTTGAGATTCCTTTTGATTATCAGTCAGAACCTGAGGAATACCAGGGTGTATACATGGACAAGAAAAAAAAATTCCCAGATTTTTCCTGGATTTCCCGGTTGAAAGTACACATTTTTCGTGTTAATTGACAGTATGCTTTTCCTCGGCACTGTAAAACTTAATCAATTCTTCGAATGTTTATGGTTTTATACACCGACGTAGAATTTCCTGGCACTTTAGAAAACAAAACTCGAGGGAGGGGGGGCAGGGGACACGATTCGGAAAGACCTTTGACGTGCAGCAACATGTACACTGCATATTTTCCTGTTACAAAGGTATAAATTCGAATTCCACCAAACACCACATGTTACTTTCTGAAGCATAGAAATCGAGATTGCAACGCGGTTTTGTAAGCCAGTCATAGCTCATGTCATGTGATCTCACCAGCTGATGGCAGCATAGGACATGTGATGTAGTCAGCCAATAGCAATATCACTCTTAAGTAGTGCGAACACACAAATAAGAAAAGATAATGATTTAAATTAATATACATAGTGTTGCTACAAGAAAAACAAAGCTTTCACATATAATATTGGTCCCGAAGATTAATAAGTTGCAGGAGAAGCTAAGCTTCCACATATAATGATCTTTTTTTGCATGTTTTACACTTTAAGATACATCACACAAACGTGCCAGTGAATTTTTTAATAACGACGTAAATGTCTGATCTTCCAGGCTCGAAATTCTTCTAGATGGTCATCCTCAAAGAGTTGATTTTCGAATGAGAGTCAAACGCTCTGTGATTTAAGAAATTCATCATACATTCTTGCACATAGTTCATCTTGCGTAAAAGTAAATTTACTTTGAAAGTAACGCTTTTCAAACCACCATTCGCAATATTTTCACGTAACCTGTTAGAAATTGGTACGGTTCAGCAATTGCCAGAGAGCACCAGATAACAGGCATCACAGCGCTTGCGCAGCTACGATGATGCAGGAACCTCGCATGTTCGTACGTGTAAAACATTAAAAGATCTTGCATTATGTCATAAAAGAAACAAGGCATCAGAGGATACTTCAAGAGCATAGAAATTTCGTGAACCATACTAAAATGCATAATTCGGCTTAAAGTGCACATTCGTACGTCCGCATTTGGATGTAAATTTTCTTGGACTACCAGTACTGTATTATCTCATGTTTGGTTGTTTATTCTGGCATAATGCCATACGAGCTAGAAGATGGCAAATGTGCACTTGAAATGCTACAAACAGTTGAAACTACCCAACAGTGTGAAATTAAACACCTTGTTTCAAATAAATTGACTGCCTCAGTGCAAAATATTAATAAAAGCCAAATCTCTTTAGCAAACCGACAAAAATAACTTCATTGTCCTGCAAGGCGATTAATGCTTGGCTGTCAGAAAGGTGGAAATAAAACCTGAAACTAATAACATATTTTAGACTTCCATAATTATGCGAACGTATTTTAATTCATTTGATACCTCCCGGCCACAGAAATCCGTTTTGTTTTCATTTAATGTGAGAGTAATAAATGAAGAGAAAACAGCAAAATCACTAAACGTAAACACGGGTCACATGGAGACTTCCCACTACAACTCAGACTGCTCTGTGGATCAGCCCCGGATCTCTGATATTTCCGAACTGGGGCAATATTAGATAGTGGCGCCCAGCCACACATCTGTAGCCAGAAGCGAGAGAAAGTACTACTCATACGCGACTCAACTGCGCATGCACAAGAGCCCGCCCGCTACTGCTCAAACGAATCTAACGTAAACAGCTGTCACGTCGCACTCATCGGAGGCAATTTCTTGTTAGGAAGCATTGCATAGTCTTCCCAAAGCCTTTGACACACTTCGCTTTTGGCAAATGCTTGTATGGGCACTGTGTTTTACTGTCGTATATGGCATATTTCCTTTGTCACTTAAGTTTTATTTTCGTTTTTTTTTTCTTGTTCACGTTTTGTTGCTGCAATATTATTCTGCAGAAGCAGGATACAGTAATATCCTTTGTTAGAGTATTGGTTCTTACCAGTCAAAACCACAAAAATTTAACTGAAAACTAAAACAATGAAAAATTCCCGGAATTCTAAAAAATTCCTGGGTTTTTCCTGGTTTTCTCCCGGGTGAAAAAATTCCCGGGTTTTTCCCGGATCTCCTGGTTGTCCCGGGTCGTATACACCCTGCACATTTGGCAGCAACCCTTTTCATTCCCAAATCTTCCATTAAAATTTGCTGAACCAAGCTCCAAGATAACCCACTAATCTCTAACAGCTGATCAATTGTCTGTTGATGGTCAGTGAGCTCAAGCTCTCGAATTTTTTCAATGTTTTTGTCAGTTCAGGCAGTCGAGTCCATAAAGAGGTTTGTCATCAATTGATTTAAATTGTGTAAACCACTCGTACACTTGGCTTTTGCCCATAGCATCATCTTAGTAAGCTGCTTTCAACATTAAAACAATTTCAGCAGCATTTTTACCAATTAGAAAACAAAATTTCACAGCTGTACATTGTTCACTTAAACTTGCCATCATAAAAAATGGAACAAGAACAAAACAGCACTAGCAAAAACAATCACAGCAGATGAACAGAAAAAGCCAGGTCGACAACACAGGCAAAACTGAACTGCCAATGAATTGCACTATACACACCTAGCGGTGGAATGTGTACTACACAAGCTCCGCCCACGGAAATGTTATTCGTTTTTTTTTTTTTTTTTTTTTTTTTTTTTTTTTTTTTTACCTCTCATATAGTAATGTATATGTGCAGTAGTGTATATATCAGGATTTTTAATGAACATTTGAATATGTATTGTAACTTTAATTTGTTTAATCCTATTGTTCCTTATTGTAATATCATTACATAAGTTACTTTTAAATTGAATATATTTTACACTATTTCACATAATATTACTGTTCATGCGGTTTTTATTTAATCATGTTACACACAGAATGTTGTATTTTATCTTCAGATAACTATTTTAGAAAACATTTCTGTGATTATATCTTTCGATAATATGGGCTAAAACCCATCCCAATTAGTTTGAATTAGTGGGGTTTCACCATACTATCAACTACAAAACAAACATTTGTCCCATATTATGTTTCTCAGTTTAACAATGTTATAGCAACACTTCAGGAAGATGTTAAATCCCAAGAAAAATCACAAAGCACTATATACCAGCTGGACACAGCCACAGTTCACAATTTTAAAATCACTACAAACATCTTTCATAAACTAACACACAAGAATTATATGACATTTTGTTATTTATAAATAATGGTTCTTACAAGTTGATCAATAACATTGTTTTTTCTGTACACGGAAAGCTGCTTAAAATTCCTACAAGTCACTTACCATTTATAATGACTAGGTAAAGTTAAGTTTTGTTACATAAAAGACCTCTAATATATCTCACACATTTTTCCCCAATAGACATTAGTTCACTAATGCTATTTTAAAGAAAACAGACCCCTCCATGATGCAAAGTGGTGTGTCAAGGCCTTATGCTTACCCATCTAGCAACCAACTACTCAGATGGGTTATGTGGACATGGACCTCACAGGGAACAAATTGGAAATTTATGTAAGGTCTTATGAGACCAAACTGCTGCGGTCATCGGTCCCTAAGCTTACACACTACTTAATCTAACTTAAGCGAAAGACAACACACACCCATGCCCAAACAGACAAGGTTGTAATTTCCAGCCATACTGAATAGTAATTAACTGTGACTGTTTCAAAAATACAAAAAGGTTATCAAATACCATTACGAGTCACACTCTTGAGCTACCAGTGACTGGTAGCAACATTTGAAAACCTTTACAGGTATGAATGTGCTCCATCTGGCAACAAGGCCAGAAGTCAATGGCCCCACAGACCTTTTCTCCTCCATGTGCCACATAACGGAAAGTCGTACCTCCAATGTCCTGATGCCAAGGCAGTATTTAGGTCAGTGCCTAGGCTACACTTGAGAGTTCGCTCCGAGTGATTTTCTTGGGCCAGGCACTGACTGCAAAAGCTTTTCCACAGTCAGGATCTCACTCGCGTGTCACCAATAAGGTGCTAAAAATGTCATCCATGTCAACCTTCATCTCCAGAAGCGGCTAGATATGGACCTACATCATTTGGAGCCACTACACTAAAGAGAAATGGCCTCTGACACCAGCAATTGGAAATTGTAATGTTGTCTTTGTTCTTCATCAACAATACTCTGGACTTAAACTTTTGCTCATCCTCAGGGGACTTTAACTTTTACATGCCCCTTTCAGACTTCAATTGTTGCACACTTAGTGAATGGACATTGGATTTTGGAACTTCTAGTGTACTGTAACGTTTTCAGGTCTTTAGACTACAGGAATTATTACTGTTCTTTCAATATTCAAGAAGTTACTTGTGTTCAGTTACTGTGTTCCAAACTAACTCCTGTTAGGAATAATTGGTTATATTAGTTACAATAAACTTCATATTCATTTTTATACCTGGGTGTTTTTTCTGGGCCACCCTCAGTTGGCATTCCAAAAACATTAGCTAACAAAGGTAGTGAAACTTGTATGCATAAAGCATCAATATATACAGATATGCACAAATTGTGACATAAATGCAGGGATTTGGAACTAATCAGAATGAAAGGAAAGGTCATTATGAGTCTGGATTAATCAGGAATTATTTATCTATTATCAAACGAAGCAAAACAAAACTTCAAGCAGAAATGCTGAACTCAAGTTTCAAAACATTCCTTTACAAGGAGGATCCAGGGCTGTCCCAATTTAATTATCACAAAACCGCAATGATAATTTACATAGATATTATTGTCACCCGTGAAAAACCCAATTTGCACTTTTTTCACCTGAGGTCCTGAAAGCCATGGACAAAAGCAACTGGATGGATGCTTTATTTTTCTGAATTCTTGACAGGATTTGGCTCAACTTGACACCAAAATGTACGGTAACATTGGGACATCAAACAAAATTGGCAACTGGTTTGAGAATTTCTTGGTGAAGAAAATGCAGCATGGCATAACGACAACAGAAAAGACTTAGCTAAGAGAAGCATGTTGGGCCATTTATTGTTCGTGTTGTATATAAATAATGTGGCAAATAATATTAACAGAACATTTTCTTCTTTTTTTATAATGAATTACTGTCTGGGAAAAAGTTGTTCAAATATCCTATCAGATCTTGATAAGATTTCAAAGTTTTGTAAATTATAGATTGCAGCAATCAGTCACCCTATTTAAATTTTATTGTGCAGATCTAGATTTCGGGTAGAAGCTAGCCATTCTCAATGCCCTATTATTTTTGCTCAACGCATGGGCTCCATCCACAGTTCATTGAATACTACTCAATATTCAATGAACTGTGGATGAAGCCTGACCAACAGGGAATTACATGCATTGAGCAAAAATAATAGGGCATTGAGAATGGCTAGCTTCTACCCGAAATCTAGATCTGCACAATAAAATTTAAAAAGGATGACTAATCGCTGCAATCTATAATTTACAAGTCAATATAACAGTCGCTGAGTGCAACAGCTTTCTGAATGGAAGGTAACCTGATGTAGATTTCAAAGCATTATGCAGACTGGCAACTTGCTCTGACTGTTGAAAAATATGCACTTCATACAACATACATGACTAAAATATCAATGAGTCTCATTTGAAATAAGTCAATTCATAAAATACCTATGTGTAACAATTTGTGGGAATATGAAATAGAATTACCACATAGGCTCAACCTATAGGCTCTAGAAAGGAAACAGATTACAAAATACACATGAAGCCTATCCTAGAATATTGCTGAAATGCATGCAACCCAACCAAAGTGGACTGATAGCAGGTATTAAACATATGCAAAGAAGGACAGCATAAATGGGTACAGGTCGCCCAATTCATGCAAGCGTCTCTTTAGAAATGACAAAAGTTGGAACTTATAAAATGATATGGAGACAGAATGCCTGGCCAGTACTTAACTATAGTAATTAAAGTCCAGTAATGCTGAAACACACCCACAAAATTAAAAAAAATCTTTTCTAGCTTTCAGAACCATTGTTTCCTTCATTAAGGGGGAGGGGAATCAGATGAGGAAGATAAAAAAAAAAAGTGGGGCAGAACACCGTAGAACGAGAGAGATACCCACCTATTGAGGGGATGAAAACTGGCAGATGTAAAAACCCAGATCATCATCTATCTGCTGAAAGCCCATTTACAATGTTTCGAGAACTGGTATGAAGCAAGTAATCTAGGAATATAGTATAGCTCCCTACTTGTCTAGCTCCCTACTTGTCACCGCTGCAGGGATCACAGAAAATTGCCAGCCGCTGTAGCTGAGTGGTTCTAGGCACTTCAGTCCGGAACCGCACTGCTGCTACGATCGCATGTTCAAATCCTGCCTTGGTCATGGATGTGCGTGAAGTCCTTAGGTTAGTTAGGTTTAAATAGTTCGAAGTCTAGGGGACCATAAGTCCCATAGTGCTTAGAGCCATTTGAACCATTTGATCACAGAAACAAGGTGAGACAAATTACAGCACACACATGGATATTTAAGCTGTCATTCTTCTTGCATCCATATGCAGATGCAATGGGAAGAAATCCTAATATACTGTAGCCTTTACCAGGCTACAGATTAGCTGGCTGTTTCTCAAGGAGTTCCTTGCGGGGTGGGGGAGTGGCTCTGTACGTAAAAAACAGTATTTCATTTGAGTCCATAGACGTATCACGACACTGCACTGAACAGATATTTGAAAGTTGTGCAGCATTAGTTGAATTTAGTGAAACTAAACTTCTAATTGCTGTTGTTTATAGGTCCCCTAACTCTGACTTCAGAGAATTTTTGCTTAAGCTAGAGAGGGTTCCTGATTCACTTTGTAGGAAGTACCAGAAAGTAGTTATATGTGGTGACTTCAATATTAATTTTTTAAATGATTGTGCAAGAAAAAGGATGTTGGTAGATCTCCTAAATTCATATGATCTGATGCAAACTGTGTTTTTTCCAACTAGGGTGCAGGGGAACAGTAGCACAGTCATAGACAATATTTTTATTCATTCTTCATTACTAGATGGGCATTCTGTTAGTAAAAGGGTGAATGGCCTTTCAGACCATGATGCACAAATTTTAATACTAAAAGGTTTTTGTACTCAAACCACTGTCATATTTAATTACAAACTATGTAGGAAAGTTAATCCAACAGCAACAGAGAGTTTTTCAAAAAACTTGTCAAGGAACAAGAGTGGCAAGATGTTTATAGTGCCGATAATATAGATGATAAATACAATGCATTCCATAACACATTCCTCATGCTCTTTGAGAGTTGCTTTCCATTAGAACATTCTAAACGGGGTACTAGCAGTAATGGACAGCCCAGTTGGCAGACTAGTGGGATAAGGATATCATGTAGAACAAAGCGGGAATTATATCAAACTGTTAGAAGTAGTCACAATCAAGCTACAGTAGCCCATTACACACAGTATTGTAAGGTGCTTAAAAATGTTATTAGCAAGGCAAAAAGTATGTGGTATGCAAATAGAATAGCTAATTCACAGGATAAAATTAAAGCCATATGGTCAGTTGTGAAGGAAGTGTCTGGTCAGCAGCACAAGGTTGATGATATAAAGTCAGTTCGCAGTAATAATATTTCTGTTACTGATAAATCAGATATATGTACAGTATTTAACAACCATTTTCTGAGCATTGCTGGTGAATTAAATAAAAATTTAGTTTCTACCGGAAATCATATAAATTTCTTAGCAAACGTCTTTCCGAGATTGACGTCTGAAATACTCCTCTGTGATACAGACAAGAGGGAGATTGAGTCAATAATTAAATCACTGAAGACTAAGGACTCTCATGGTTATGATGGAGTGTCTAGTAGAATATTAAAGTATTGTGCTGCATATGTTAGCCCTGTATTTAGCCATATTTGTAATTTTTGCTTTAGGAATGGTCAGTTTCCTGAGCGATTGAAGTACTCAGTAGTAAAGCCGCTTTATAAAAAGGGAGAAAGGATAATGTAGATAATTTTAGACCTATTTCTATGCCATCAGTGTTTGCAAAAGTTATCGAAAAGGCTGTGTATGTAAGGCTAATTGATCATTTTATATCACACGATTTGCTATCAAATGTACAGTTCGGCTTTAGAAGTCGTTTGACAACTGAAAATGCTATATTCTCTTTTCTTTGTGAGGTACTGGATGGGCTAAACAAAAAGTTTCGAATGTTTGGCGTATTTTTTGATTTAACAAAGGCATTTGACTGTGTTGATCTCACAATATTGCTCCAGAAGTTGGACCATTACGGAATAAGGGGAGTAGCTCACAATTGGTTCACCTCTTACTTTAGCAACAGGCAGCAAAAGGTCATTATTCACAATGTTGATAACGGCTGTGATGTGGGATCTGAGTGTGGTACTGCCAAGTGGGGGGTGCCCCAGGGATCAGTGTTGGGGCCACTCTTGTTCCTTATTTATATAAATGATATGTCCTCTAGTATTATGGGTAACTCTAAAATATTTCTGTTTGCTGATGACACTAGCTTGGTAGTAAAGGGTGTTGTGTGCAACATTGACTCGGTTTCAAGTAGAGCAGTACATGACCTCAGTTCATGGCTTGTAGAAAATAAACTAACATTAAATCAGAGTAAGACTCAGTTTTTACAGTTTCTAACACACAATTCAACAAAACCTGACGTTTTAATCTCACAGAATGGGCATATGATTAGTGAAACTGAACAGTTCAAATTCCTAGGTGTTCAGATAGATAGTAAGCTGTCGTGGAAAGCCCACGTTCAGGATCTTGTTCAAAGACTTAATACTGCCATTTTCACTATTCGAACGGTATCGAAAGTGAGTGATACTTCGACACGTAAATTAGTCTACTTTGCTTATTTTCATTCACTTATGTCATATGGTATTATGTTTTGGGGTAACTCTTCCCATTCTAGAAGGATATTTTTGGCTCAGAAACGGGCGGTTTGGGCAATAAGTGGTGTGAGTTCACAAACCTCTTGTCTACCTCTGTTCACGAGTCTGGGTATTTTGACATTGGCCTCTCAATATGTATATTCCTTATTGTCATTTCTTGTTACCAATATTAGTTTATTTCCAACAATAAGCAGCTTTCACTCGGTTAATACTCGGCAGAAATCAAACCTCCACTTGGATCGGACTTCCTTAACTCTTGTGCAAAAAGGTGTGCAGTATACTGCAGCATCCATTTTCAATAAGCTGCCACTCGAATTCAAAAATCTTAGCAGTAATCCACGTTCTTTCAAATCGAAACTGAAGAGTTTCCTCATGGGTCACTCCTTTTATTCTGTCGAGGAGTTCCTTGAAAAATTAAGCTGATTCTCATTGTATTGCTGATAGCGTTTGTTTAAACTTATGGACTGATTTTCTTTCAGGTTCATGAACATTTATTTTTATCTGTTATTACTTTTATGTTGTAAGTTCATGTACTGACACGTTCCATGACCTTGGAGATTTGCTCCTCAATTTGGTCCTACCGAACTTGACATGTAAATAAATAAATAAATGGGAAGTATCTTCTATGATGCACTTCACAGTGGTTTACAGCATGTGGATGTTGATGAAGATGAGTACCATATTATCAGTTACTATTACACTATTTTGATGAAATGATGTCCCATCTTCTTTTCCTTCCGTTTCCTCTATCCATCTTCTACTCCTTCCCCTCTCCCTATTCTTCCCCTCCATCTCTCCCTCTGAGTTCATCCCCTACTCACCCTCTCTGAGTGCAACTCCTTCTCCACCCTCTTTCTGCTCAGCCACACCCATCTGCTCATATAGCTCCTGGGATGCATTCCAGTATTACCCACATGATATGCCTGTTCTGCAAAGCAGTGTAGATGTCACGGATTACCAATCCTTTTCACACTCATCTGAGACAGTAAGTAGCACATATACCAAATTTGGTTGAAATTGATCTTGTAGTTTATGAGATGCGGAAACACACACACACACACACACACACACACACACACACACACACACACACACTTCATTTTTCTCTGCACTGAAGTAATTTACATAAATGAATTGTATGGCGTCAAGCTTAAAACAGTAAATTATTTAATCTAAAAACTAACAAAAAATATCAAATTTATGAAAATCTGCAAAATAAATTATTTGATATGCATTAACAGCACCTCAAAATTGTTTGCTCAAAAATTTAAAAGAAAGAAAAATTACAAGCATTTTTGCTACTCTTAACAATCACAAAAGAATAACTCTGCTGTGTAATTAACTGAAATATCAAAGAAGGCATTTGGCATGCCTAGATGATGTCAGCAAAGGAATTTGAAGGAAGGGAACATTAGGATTTAATGACTCGTTGATGCCAAGGTCACTACAGACAAACCACAAGCTCGGCTCAAGGAAGGATGGGAAAAGATTGTGGTCACATCTTTTTCAAAGGAACCATTCCGGTATTTGCCTGCAGTGATACAAGGAAACTATAGAAAACACAAATCTAGGAAAAAATGTGAAGTGCCATCCTCCCAATTGTGAGTTCAGGGCCTTAATCACTCAACCAACTTGCTCTGTACAAAAACTTGAGGTTGCAGCAACAGAAAACCCAAGATCTATTTTTGAAGCAAGCATCTGGACGTTGTATATACTACAGTACCTGCACCAGTAATCAAACAAAACAATAGTAGCATAGAAACTGTTTGTCATTGAAAATCATTTGCATTGTGGAGTGACAGATAGTTGAAAAAACAAAAGTCTGATGTATGAGGTCATACTCACAAGTCCTATTCTCTTCCCATTCCAGTCAACAACATATGTTATTCGGCCATCTCCCAAAGGCCTCCCAGTCTCTTGATCAATAACATTTGACATCAGCCATGGAAAAGTAGTCTGATTCACCAATTCACCAAGAACTTCTAGTCCAAAATCTGAAAGTAGTACAGTTTTGTCATTTATTTTCACTTCAGAATAACAATAAACCACAAAAAATGGAAACACATTGACTGTAGCAAAATGTATAAGCAGCAAAAACTGTATTTTACTGCAATTTTTTTTTTTGTTACAACAGAATTCATACAAAAACTCCATCAATTGATCCATGGATGACTCTCGATCTACCCTCACAGCTTTGCTTCTGCCACTATGACTCCTACTTTCTAAATTTTGCAGAAATTCTCCAGTATATCTTGTGAAGGAAATGTTCTTGTGGGGTAATAGCTTAGACAGTGCATAGGGGATTGCTTCCAGAAGGAATTTTCATTTTGTGATGGAATGTATGCTGATCCTGTAAAGTTTGGAAAATGGGAGAGAGATGTAATGGCAGAAAGGTGTGAGAGCAGTTCGTGAGTCGTATCTGGGTAGCTCACTTGGCAGGGCACCATACCATAAAAGGCAAAAGTTCTTCATCCAAATCCTTGTCCAGCACACAGTTTCAATCTATCAGGAAGTTTCATATCAGCCCACTCTCCACTGCAGAATGAAAATTCATGATAGACAAATTTATACATTACAGCATCCGTGTAGTCCCAGGTCTTTTGACACCATTTGTTTATGTAAGAGTTTTAAAATTATTCTCCAGTAATAAAATATTATTTCTCTTTGGAAATACCAACCAGAATTGTTTTCTAAAGATGAAGCTCCCATGAAAAATAATTTTACAGGAGTACAAAAATGTTCATTCTTTCTACAACGGTACTTTAGGTTTTATATGAACAATCATTGCCAGTTTATATCACTGTGGCGCTGTCATCAGGAGTATGAATGTAAGTTGTCTCTCAGAGGTCATTCTTTATCTGGCATTCCTTATCTATGGGAGAACAATCCAACACATTGGGAATACAGTTTACTGATGGCAGGAAGAAATAGTGTCAAAGATTTAAAAAATGCTATGACAATGAATATTATGGTTGCTTCAAAACAGTTATCCTGTGGTAACTTTTCAGTAACTCTCCCTGGAAACTCAGGAAGCCATAAGGATCAGTGAGTGGTGCTTTGTAGATCTTATGTACACTGGACATTAGAATAATGGCAGCTTTTTACTCTTTTTCTCCATGAGATGCCTGTCCTCCACAAACTGGCTTGTGGCAGGCTAGCTTGAGTGACTTGCTGAGACTTGTAATGTCTCTGTCACCTGTCAGTGTCTTTGGTCTGGAGGAGAAGAGTCAGCTGCACTGAAATGTCGGTATACCATTATGCAGAGTATGCACACAGCCATCACAGTATCTTACACCTGTATCTCGTTGGAAGAGATTGAGGAGATCAACTGATATACATTTGCTGTGGATAATAATGAGTTATTTATTCTCTTTCTTATTACATCCAGTTGTATGTATTGTTGTTTATTAATCACCATCAGTTAGGAAAAAATGTGTTTTGCAGTTGCACGATATGTCAATTGTCATCATGTATGCCAGATGATGTTGACTTAAATGCTTTACCATCGATAGCAATAACAAATAACATTAAATAAAGCTGTGCGAGGGGCATATCACACTAGGAAGACTAAATAGTGCATATAGTGCACATTTAGCTTGAGAACATCATGTTGTGATAGTTGTAGTCATCAGTCCAAAACCTGGTGTAAAGCAGCCCACCTCCTCCACCCCGCCCCCTCCCTCCTCCTCCAACTCGCACTTCCCTCCATTGCTACATAACTGTTCCTTGAGGCCTCTGGTTGTGTTCTATCAAAGAATCCCTTCCTTTAATCTAGTTGTGCCATTATGTTCTATACTGCTCAACTTGATTCAGTACCTCTTCAATAGTTAATATAACCATCTAAACTACAATACTCTTCTGTGATACATTTCAAAACTTCTGTTCCCTTCATGTTTGTATTGTTTATCATCCAAGTTTCACTTCCAAGCAATGCTTGCTACACTCTAAATACATTCCTACAAAAAATATTTCCTAACAAATTTATACTTGAAGGTAATACAGGGTGTTACAAAAAGGTACGGCCAAACTTTCAGGAAACATTCCTCACACACAAATAAAGAAAAGATGTTATGTGGACATGTGTCCGGAAGCATTTAATTTCCATGTTAGAGCTCATTTTAGTTTTGTCAGTATGTACTGTACTTCCTCGATTCGCCGCCATGATTTCATACGGGATACTCTACCTGTGCTGCTAGAACATGTGCCTTTACAAGTACGACACAACATGTGGTTCATGCACGATAGAGCTCCTGCACATTTCAGTCGAAATGTTCGTACGCTTCTCAACAACAGATTCGGTGACCGATGGATTGGTAGAGGCAGATCAATTCCATGGCCTCCACGCTCTCCTGACCTCAACCCTCTTGACTTTCATTTATGGGAGCATTTGAAAGCTCTTGTCCATGCAACCCTGGTACCAAATGTAGAGACTCTTCGTGCTCGTATTGTGGACGGCTGTGATACAATACGCCATTCTCCAGGGGTGCATCAGCGCATCAGGGATTCCATGCGACGGAGGGTGGATGCATGTATCCTCGCTAATGGAGGACATTTTGAACATTTCCTGTAACAAAGTGTTTGAAGTCATGCTGGTACGTTGTTGCTGTGTGTTTCCATTCCATGATTAATGTGATTTGAAGAGAAGTAATAAAATGAGCTCTAACATGGAAAGTAAGCATTTACGGACACATGTCCACATAACACATTTTCTTTCCTTGTGTGTGAGGAATGTTTCCTGAAAGTTTGGCCGTACCTTTTTGTAACACCCTGTATATTTCATGTTTTCAGGAAGCTATTCTTGTAACTACTAGCCTACATTTTATATCACTGGTATCAGGCTGTGCGGAAGTTGGATGTCCCCCAGAAGAAATGGAGGATTGATAGAGACATAGTATTGCCACAAAGCTGCACTTGCTTAGTGAGCGTGCCGTCCATCTCGCCACATGAATATGCTGGCCAACAGTGCTCCTCACGGCTGGTATAAATATGGCTGTCCAGCAAACCATCAGTCAGTTCTATACTTCATCAGATATTGTCAATTACTGTCAATGATGTATTACAGACTACATGGTGACAACCTCGCTTGACACTTGCTTCTTCTCTCTGGTTGTGTTTTGGATTGTCTCTGTTTTTGACCTGCTGATATCGCTGTGATGAAGGTTTTCGCTTTGCATCACATTGTTGTACAGGTTGCTTTCGGCTTGTCCTAGTCCATGTCTCATCCACCATCAGTCAGCTGTCTTTCGCTCAACCACCACTTGGTATTGTGTTGTCTTCCATAGGTGGTCCTTCTGCCATGCGGCTTCACCTGTATCTCTCTTGGGTTCTGAAGCATGTGCTGATATTCACGTACTCAAGGGCATAGCAATATTGCCTTTGGTTTTGCCATTCTCTGTTATTTTGCTGCCCAAACAGAAAACTTTGTTTATCACTTTCAGCATCTCATTTCCTTAACTAATTCCATCAGATTTAATTCAACTGTACTCCATTGCCCTTGTTTTACTTTTATTTATGTTTGTCATATAATCTCATTCCAAGACACTATCCATTCCATTCAACTGGTCTCCCATGTCCTTTGCCACCTCTGATATCACTTGTACACTGTCAATGGCAAACTTAACAGTTTTTATTTCTTCTCCTTGAACCTGAATTCCTTTCCTAAATTTCTTGTTCAATGTGGGGTGCAGGTGGGGGAGGTGGGTACAGCTATGTCCCATTTCCCTCTCAACAACTGCCTCCTTTTCGTGTCCTGCAAGTCTTAGAACTGTAATCTGGTTTCTGTGAAAGTGGTAAATAATCTTTCACTCCCAGTATTTTATCACAGATAAATCCAGAATTTTGAAGAAAGTATTCAGGTTGTAATGGGACATCATCCTCCAGCATTCCCTTTCCTCAACAGTAGTTGTTGATACTAGTATTATTATTATTAATTTTGGACAGGTCAATATTATCTCAGTTGCTTTTCTGAAAACTTTCACATAATTTTATACACAGTATGTTATATTTTGAACTAAAATTTACGAAAAGGAATTACTTTATACAACCTTTCAGTTTCGATTTTATAATCAATAACTCCCTGTTATTAATTATGCAATCCTGTACTGTTTACTATGTTTATTTCTGGATTCATTTATGAAATAATAATTGAAATTAATAATGTAACAAAAACTGGTAGCAATTCATTTGTTAAGTAAAATTGTAAGCTCTTTGGAATATTGTTATTTTCGCAGAGTCTAAGAGTCGTAAGCTTGCTTCTGATGTGATCAGATGTATCTTTGTGCTAACAATGTAATTTTGGCTTTGTTAATGTGAGAAATCAAAATACAGTATGATATGCTAAAATGTGATAAAATCAGTGGAAATATATTTACATAAAAAATTCTGCAACAACAATCTCCCAATTTATTTATTTCACACCAACCCTGTGGACCTGATACATTTTCAGCTTCAAGAATCAGCCCCCTAGACAAGAAGAACTGGAGCCATCTCAACATGACAAGCTAAGTAAACTTGAAAGTTTACTGTAATCTTCTTACTTTGCTTATTAATTACTTGGACTGGGTATTGTTTGATGTGGACAATACATGGAAGAAGAAAGGAGGGGGAAGATTACACGACAATATTGTCAAAAGCTACAAAAACTAAAATTGTGGGTTTGCCTTTCATCAACTTATCTTAGAAGATAGGTTGTAGGGCTAGTATTGCTTCACATACTCCTGTTTTTCCCAGATACTGTTGTTCTCCCTGTCTGTAGATAATTTGTGTTAGTATTTTATAACAACTTATTAAACTGATGGTTCAGTTATACTAAAACCATTCAGTAACAGCTCTCTTCAATTATTACATTCTTCTCAAAGTCTGTGAGCATTTCGCCTATCTCATAATTCTACATACCAAATGGAAGTCTTTTATGGTTGGATCTCCAAAGGATCACAATAATTCCAAAGGAATGTCATCTATTCCAAGTGTTTGTTTTGCTTTCTTATTGTCAAATTGTTCTCATAGTAATGACATTGAAATTCTTTGGGTTATACAGCCCTTCTGTTTATTTCTTCTATCTTTCATCATTCTCTACTTTGCTTAGTACTGGCTTGCCATCTGGCCACCTAATGTTCATGCAGCTGCTTCTCTTAAGATTTCTTTAGTTTTCCTACAGGCAGCATATACCTATCCTACAGTCAAGCATGCTTCTTCACCATTGCACTTCTCCCCTAGCCATTCCTATATTTTTAGTTGTCTATATATCATTTCACTAGTTACATTTGGTGGATTTTTATATTTTTTTCTTTTCATTAATCAAATTTAACACCACCATTGTTATCCGCATATTTCTTCTGGACCTTGGCTTTTTGTCTAATTTTACCTCTCATGCCTTCACTCTTTCATATCTCAAAGCTAGCCATTCCTTTTTTAATATACTCTGTTTCCTCCATTTTAATCAGTCACCACATATTGTTCTCTTCCCCGTCACTGAGCTGTTATTCTATAATGTACTCACTGTGCCTAACCCAACAGCATTAGCATAACCGCAAATGAAACATCATGAAACATCAGTAATTAATTCAAGACAAATCTGCATCTGACATAAATCATTTAGGGAACAAAAACCTGTTTCACATAATTAATGAACAGTTCACTTTGTCAAGAACATTTTAAAAGTGACCCAGACGACGTAACAAGAAAGTAGTTCACATCAATATCAGTGCTTGACAAACTGCTTGAAAAGATGGTACTCACTCAGATGGAGATTTGAGAAAGTGAAAAGATGGATTCAGAAAAGAAAATTCAAGATAGCAGCAATGGGAACTTATTTCTAAGGAGAGATAAGTAAGAGAAATGGCAAACTTTAGCGTGTTAAGGTATAAACAACAACCATGGCAAACACAACAATTAGGTAGTAAATCATAAGTACAGCCTAAAACTGATAAATTTGTTATTTTTTATCACGGAAATCATCTCAATTGATAGAGTAGACAGAAGTACACAATCTGGTTGCACAAAGTCTTCGTAAGTTTGAAACAAGTGAGGTACAAAGGTGTCCAATAGATGGCACTTTGACAAAGATTTAACGTCAAGAGTAATTTCTTACTCTGGATGTTGCCAAGCTTGAAGTCAATAGGACTTGTCATACAAGTTTGTATCCTTCATGTGACCACAGAGAGATAAGCAATTATCTCAACTCCCTGCCCACAAAACAGCAATTTATTTCATACAGGGAGGTGAGCAGTATTAACTCAGAATGCACAATATTGCAAAAACAACACCCAATAAGAGTTGGCAGGCTACAGAGATAGTTCACGGTAGAGACCTGAAGAAAAATGAACTTTAAACTTTGCACAGTCATCCAAATATTATCTAACATATTTAGGAACTTTCAAGCTGGTCCTTCATATGAAAGCACATGCACTGAGGTGACAGAAGTCACGGTATTCCTCCTAATATCGTATCAGACCTCTTTTGGCCTGGCATAGTGCAGCAACTTACACTGCTCGGACTCGACAAATCGTTAGAAGTCCCCAGCAGAAATATTGAGTCATGCTGCCTCTATAACAGTCCATAACCGCAAAAGATTTGCCAGTGAAGGATTTTCTGCACGAACTAACCTCCTGATTATGTCCCACAAATGTTCAACAGTATTAATGTCGGGCAAGCTGGGTGGCCAAATCATTCAATCAAACTGTCCAGAATGTTCTTTAAATCAATCGCAAACAACTTACGTGGCACACTGTCATCCACAAAATTCCATCATTGTTTGGGAACATGAAGTCCACGAACTGCAGCAAATGATGTCCCAGTAGCCAAGTTTAACCATTTTCAGTCAATGATTGGTTCAGTTAGACCAGAGGATCCAGTCCATTGCATGTAAACACAGCCCACAGCATTATGGAACCATCACCATCTTGCACAGTACATCGTTGACAACTCGGGGTCCTTGGCTTTGTGGGCCCTGTGCCACACTTGAACCCTACCATCAGCTCTTATCAACTGAAATTGAGACTCACCTGACTTGGTCAGGGTTTTTCAGTTATCTAGGGTCCAACCAATAAGGTCAAGAGCCCAGGAGAGGTGCTGCAGGTGATGATGTGCTGACAGCAAAGGCACTCGCATTGTCATCTGCTGCCATAGCCCATTAATGCTAGATTTCACTGCACTGTCCTAACAGATGCATTCATCACGCATCCTGAATTGATGTCTACGGTTATTTCACACAGTGCTGCTTATCAGTTAGCGCTAACAACTCTAGGCAAATGCCACTGCACTCGGTCGTTAAGCAAAGGCTGCCAGCCACTGCATTGTCCACGGTGAGAGGTAATGCCTGAAATCTCTTCACACACTCTTGACAGTGGGTGTCTTGGAATATTTAATTTCCTAAGGACTTCTGAAATGGAACACCCCAGCATCTAGCTCCAACTACCATTCCACATTCAAAGTCCATTAATTCCCATCGTGCAGCCATAATCACGTCAGAAATCTTTTTACATGAATCACCTGAGTGACAGCTTTGCCATTGCACTGCCCTTTTATACTGTCATCTGTATACATGCATATCACTATCCCATGGCATTTGTCACCTCAGTGTAAAATAAATAGTAGTATTCACTGCAAAAGTTACAAGTCTATGGAGCATCTGGAACTTTTTATAATTTGATTCTTTTTGTTACATATACATTGATCGTGACTGGGCCAAATATCTCACAAAATAAGCGTCAAACGAAAAAACTACAAAGTCTGAAACTTGTCTAGCTTGAAGGTGGAAACCAGATGGCGCTATGGTTGGCCCGCTAGATAGCGCTGCCATAGGTCAAACGGATATCAACTGCATTTTTTTTTTTTTTAATAGGAACCCCCATTTTTATTACATATTCGCGTGGTACGTAAAGAAATATGAATGTTTCAGTTGGACCACTTTTTTCACTTTGCGATAGATGGCGCTGTAATAGTCACAAACATATGGCTCACTGGTAACAGGTAGGTTTTTCAAATTAAAATACAGAACGTAGGTATACATGTACCTTTGTGAACTTATCATTTCTGAGAACGCATGTTGTTACAGCATGATTACCTGGAAATACCACATTAGTGCAATAAATGCTCAAAATGATGTCCGTCAACCTCAATGCATTTGCCAATAAGTGTAACGACATTCCTCTCAACAGCGAGTAGTTCGCCTTCCATAATGTTCACACGTGCATTGACGACGCGCTGCCGCATGTTGTTGGGCACTGTCGGTGGATCACAATAGCAAATATCCTTCAACTTTCCCCACAGAAAGAAATCTGGGGACATCAGAGCCATGAACGTGTGGGCCATGGTATGGTGCTTCGACGACCAATCCACTTATCATGAAACATGCTATTCAATACCGCTTTAACTGCACGCGAGCTATGTGCCGGAAACCCATCATGTTGGAAGAACATCGCCATTCTGTCATGCAGTGAAACATCTTGCAGTAACATTGGTAGAACACTACATAGGAAATCAGCATACATTGCACCATTTAGATTGCCATCGATAAAATGGGGGCCAATTATCCTTCCTCTCATAATGCCGCACCATACATTAACCCGCTAAGGTCGCTGCTGTTCCACTTGTCGCAGCCAACATGGATTTTCCGTTGCCCAATAGTGCATATTATGCTGGTTTATGTTACCTGTTGGTGAATGACGCTTCGTCGCTAAACAGAATGCGTGCAAAAAATCTGTCATCGTCCCGTAATTTCTCTCGTGCCCAGTGGCAGAACCGTACATGACATTCAAAGTCTTTGCCATGCAATTCCTGGCGCATAGAAATATGGTACGGGTGCAATCGATGTTAATGTAGCATTCTCAACACCGACGTTTTTGAGATTCCTGATTCTCGCACAGATTAGCCACAACAGCATCTAAAACACCTACTTGGGCATCATCATTTGTTGCAGCTCGTCGCTGATGTTTCACATGTGGCTTAACACTTCCTGTTTCCTTAAATAATGTAACTATCCGGCGAACGGTTTGGACACTTGGATGATGTCATCCAGAATACCGAGCAGTATACATAGCACAGGCCCGTTGGGCATTTTGATCACAGTAGCCATACATCAACACGATATCGACCTTTTCCGCAATTGCTAAACAGTCCATTTTAACATGGGTAATGTATCATGACGCAAATACTGTCTGCACTGGTAGAATGTTATGTGATACCACATACTTATACGTATGTGACTATTGCAGCGCCATCTATAACAAAGCGAAAAAAGTAGTCCAACTAAAACATTCATATTCCTTTACGTACTACACAAATATGTAATAAAAAATGGGGGTTCCTGTTTAAAAAAACGCAGTTGATATCCGTTTGACCTATGGCAGCGCCATCTAGCGGGCCAACCACAGCGCCATCTGGTTTCCCCCTTCAAGCTAGATGAGTTTCGTTCTTTGCAGTTTTTTTGTTGGATGCTTATTTCGTGAGATATTTGGCCCAGTCACTATCAAAGGAAAAGAGACCCATAAATGTGTAACATTTTAATTTATGCATATGATGCAGTTCAATTTTAGATACTTTTACAAAACTTAAATAAAATCATGAAACTAGTTAGAACTGCATTATAAATAAGCTGTTTGGGAATAATGACACAACGTTTTGAAATGATTTTTATGTCTCTATAAATCACTGCTACAGATCATAAATATCTACGTATGACATTGATGTACTCTCCATCACAGGTGTGTGTGTGTGTGTGTGTGTGTGTGTGTGTGTGTGTGTGTGTGTGTAAAGGAAAGGTGACTGTGATTTACTGTCCCATGATGAAAAGGTAATTAGAGTGACTATAAGCTTATGTTAGAAAAGGATGGAGAGAGGTTAGACATTATATATACCGTCATCAAACATCTGACATCCATTGCTGGATAAAGGCCTCCTTTAGACTTTTACATGCCTTCTAGAACCAGTTGTATACAGTTCTTTAAACAGTTGGACAACCTAACAACAGCCTTGCAGTGCATTTAGTCCCTTACAAAGTTTGTTGCCAACAATCACAGTTTAAAAAGACCAGTAACATTAATAACTACAAAAGTTGAGAGAGAGATTGAACCTGGTTAAGTATAAATCACAGCATGGAAAAAATTCATAGCTTAAGACAAATGGACAGTATATTACCATTATTTTCAATTAAGAAAGTACAGCTTAAGCACTCATCACTGTAGGCTTCCTGCATCATTTGGTGTTCCTCTATAAAGGTTTTCTTGAGTTTCACACAGAATTTAATGTGGATGCGTTGTATCCCTAATTCTGCCATCTCAAAATTGTGCTACACAACATTCTGCTCAATATAGCACTGAACAGGAACTAACCGACATACAACAATGAAGCTTCTGACAGTTACACATTAAACACAGGCTTGTGCAGGAATGCCAACCGCATTTCCCTCCAACACACCATTGGTGGGAAATTACAACTGTTCTGGAATTAGTATGAAGGCTTTCACGACCGGATGACATATCTTCTGGTAAACCTTGCGGGATGTAAGGTCGTGGTCCATGAAACTCTTCAGCTCCTAACGTTTCGTCCAGTGCTTCGCTGGACATCTTCAGAGGGGTGTTTCTCCTCCGGTGAGTCTTGCCGACTCAAGACTCACCGGAGGAGAAAACCCCTCTGAAGATGTCCAGCGAAGCACTGGACGAAACGTTAGGAGCTGAAGAGTTTCATGGACCACGACCTTACATCCCGCAAGGTTTACCAGAAGATATGTTCTGGAATTTTTTGAATAAATCTCGTACGTATATTCATCATTTTCCAAGATGATGAACTTGTTGCTTTTGAACCAGTATACTTCCCTATGTGATGTAACTTCACTCCTGATGCATGTTACTGTCAGTGCTAAGTCACCAGACAAATATCTCGATGGAAGAAGTACTCCAATGTATCACTGCCCAGCAGCAAGCTTTTGCGGAACAGCAGCAGGCTTTCACCACCGTTATCAATCATGTAGCATCTGAGTGTTCGCGGCAGGTTACTCTCCCATCAGCACAACAATCCCGTCAGCACAACAATCTGGCATATGATGAATTGGCTGAAGGTTGGGACTCCTGCGAGACATGGTTACACCAATATTTCAAGGTTTTTGTGTGGGCAATGCAAATCTGTGTAGGGCTTTCTTTCTTTCCTGGCTCTTGCTATGCATTTATAAGCTGTTGTGCCAACTTGCACCTTTGCAAGGCCTGCCCAGGTTATCATTTGATGAAATTTGCAAGCTTGTATCATACTATTACCATGACAGAATGCATGTCATTGCAAAGCGAGTAGAATTTTACCATTTTCAGAAATGCCCAAACCAATCTTACAAAGCCTGGGATGCAGAATTACACGGGTTGAGCCACTGTCATAAATTTGCCACTAGTACCCATCATGAATCCTACACTGATCATGTAGTGTGTGATATTTATCCTCTGACCCCGGATAGGGAAGTCTGTGAAAAAGCACTTCAATGTGAGAATCAGACACTTACAGACATGCTCAATGCAGCAATGTCTTTGAAGTCTCACAGGCTGCAAACAACCAGATTGCTGCATGGAGGGAAGTATTGGAAGTTGCTCAGTCAACCCCTGTTAGCCACACTGCAGGTGATCAAGATGACAGGGAATCCATTGCAGCAGTACAATCTTCGACTCAATGTTGCATGGGACAGTGTTGGTTACGGCCACAGCAGCAACGGGCTGTGTCACAATAGCAGCCACATGGCCCCCCTTCTGTCTTGCCCATACCGCTTCATCCAACATGAGCATGTTGCATGCTTTCAAAAGAAACACCACATTGCATCGGTGTGTAACCCCTCTTCAAATGTGGTGGACACAGTATTGCCAATGGACATAAACTGTATCTCTACAATGACTGTCTCCCCGAACAAATTGTTTATTGACTTGCATGTGTTTAATAAATCGCTAAAAATGCAAGTGGACACACAGCTGCAGTGAGTTTAGTAAATGCACACGGACTTCAACTCCCCTCCCCTCACACAGGTTTTATGGAAGCTGGTTAGCTACAAAAACAGCAGATTCCAATCCTAGACCAGTTCTCCGCTTCCATCTCCTACAAATATGTTGCTTGCCTTCTCACCATCCTTGTTGTGGATCATTCCCATACTGCAGACCTGTTCTGGTGAGATGCGTTTAATGCTTTCGGTTCCTCCATTGCTGACGATGTAGATTAGTGCCAGATCAAGTTCCATAGCAACAAGTGGTGTCCCTTTGCTCTCTGTTTTGTCTCTGTTTTCCCCTGAGGTTGGTAGTGGTACCAGTTTCCACAGTACCACAAAAGAGTCCACCTGTTCTCGTCCCCCACCCTCCCCCCCCCCCACCCCTCCCCCCCCCAGGTGCGGCAGGTGCCTGTCGCGTTGCGCGACTGCGTCAAGTCTGAATTAGACAGTTTAATGTCATTCAACCTATTTCTTCCAGTGCATGGGTTACACCACTGGTCATCATTAAGAACCCGATGTGTAAGCTTTGTCTCAGCGGCGACTTCTGTGTCATAAATTAATGCACAGTCCACGATAGATACATACCGTTTGCCCTGCCCTGACAAGCAGCTTGCAAAATTATCTGGTGGCAACTACTTTTCCAAGCCTGACTTGTGAAAAGCGTACCTCCAGTTCCCCTCGGATAACGTCACTACACGCCTTCTCCTTGTCAATATACCTTTCGGCCTACACCAATACAGACACTCGCCTTTTGTGTCGCTAGCACACCCGCAACTTTTCAGCATTTTTTAGAACTGCTGATAGTCTCTATGCACGGCTGCATCAATTACCTTGACAATATCGTTGTTTTGGGTACTTACATAGAAGACTATCTTAGAAACATCCGATCGTTTTTTTCTGTTTTCCAATCTGCAGGTCTCAAGTGCTATCATGCCAAAACTCAATTTTTGCAGCTGCAAATTGAGTACCTAGGTTTTGACGTTTCTCACACAAGGGAGGGGGTCAAGCCATTGCATCACCATGTTGACCCAACTGAAGCACTGGCACAGCTGACCTCCTTTAAGGAACTGCAGATGTTTCTATGTAAAGTTGCGTACTACCATAAGTTTTTACCTGATGCATCCACTGTTGCTCAGCCCCTGCATGTGCTTTTGTGTAAAAGTGTGCTTTTTTTCTAGTCCCCAGCTTGCGACCGAGCATTCTCTTTGTTTAATTCTAGCTTGAATCTGCCCTGTGTCTGCCCACTTTTCAGCCTAGTCAGCATCTGGTGTTGGCTACAGATGTGTCCCAGCACGGTGTTGGTGTGGTGTTGGCACATAAATACTCAGACGGGTCTGAATGACCCATTGCTTATGCTTCTAAGAGTGTAACTCCCATTCAGCATTGGTATTCTCAGACTGGAAAGGAGGCCTTAGCAATTGTATTCACCCTCAAGAAATTTCACATCTTCTTGTATGGTTCTACATTCCATTTAATCACAGATCACAAGCCATTGATTGTTCTTTTCATCCCTTCGACACCTGTGCAGGACAAGGCAGGGGATCATTTGCAGGGGTGGGCTCTCTTCCTCTCCCTTTATCATTATCAGATCCGCTACAGGCTGACAGCACAACATGCCGACACCGATGCCCTTTCTCGCCTTCTGATTGGGCCAGACCTGGCATTTGATCAGGACAAGTTGTTTTGTTTGTATTTATATACTGAGAACCTGAATGTGGTCAATGGTTTTCTCATCATTAGTGCCACGATAGCATCAGCTGTGAACACGGAATCCGTAATTAGTCGGGTCCTCTCTTTCTGCAGCACGGTTGGCTGGAAAGACCCCCGGGTCGTGCCTCAGATCCCTTGCGTAATTACTTCTCCCTCCAGCATTACCTTTCTTTGTTTGATGGGGTTCTTTTGTAAGCTACAGAGGATACTGCTCCCAGAGTTGTGATGCCTTATGTCACAATGTACTGTGACTTCTGCATGTTGTTCAAGGGGGAACCTCTCGCACCAAGGCTGTGGCCCCCCCTGGTACTTATATTGGCCGGACGCAGACGGGGACATTCCACAGCTTGCGCTCACTGTGCTCAGCAGCCAGCATCCCCGTGGGTGTTTTTTTTTTTACCCTGGCTGATGCTGCAGTGTCCATTGGAGCATCTACATGTCAATTTACCTGGTCCCTTCCTAAATCAGTTTTGTCTAATTGTAGTGGATGCCTGTTCGAAGTTTCCCTACGTGGCACGTCATCCATCCACATCCGCAGCGGCCAATACTTCGGCCATGTCTAAGATTTTTGCAATTAAAAAAGAGGGATTTCCATATACGATGGTTACAAATAATGACCACCACTTTGTTTCTCGAGAATTTGCATCTTTTTTTTAGGCTAGTGATGTTTGCCATCTCACAGCTCCCTCATTTCATCCTCAATCTAATGGTGAGGCCAAACGCATGGTTCAAACTTTTAAAACTTGGATGTGGAAATATGTATCGGGCAGATCCCCTGAAGCTGCTTTAGGGCATTTTTGGAGTTACACTCCAAAGAGGGACAAGCACCCAGTGGAGCTGTTGTATTGATACTAACCACAGACCCTCCTTCACCTGCTAAATCCAACACTGCGTCCACCAACGTTGCCAGCTCTGTGATTCTTCCGGCTTTATATGTCTGCCTGGGCTCACGGTTTCGGCTGCCGGCCGAACTGGGTTCTGCCACCATCGAGCATCATAAGAGCTGGTGCCTGTGTGTCATTTGCACTCCTGACAGGCAGATGTCCTGTCACTCTGACCAGCTGTGGCCATACATGGTACGGTCTGTCCCAATAGGCCCACTGCCTCCCCCACCCCTGCCCTTGTCGTCAATGTCTGTTCCTGTGTTGCAGATGGTCCGATTCACACCGCAGTGGGGGTCGCTGCCTGGCAGATCACTGTCTGCCCCACCCCTTGACTGCTGTTGCTGGTGCAGCCCCGCTGCACCTGATGCCGCAGCCACCGCCGGCCCCGTTGCTGAGTCCTGTGCGGCCATCGTCTCTGACGTCCCTGTTGACACCGCCAACATCGAGCGCCAGTCTCAATGAGGATGTCACTATGGAGATGCCAACCCTCGTCCTGCCCTATGGCCTCTTACGAGTGGGGAGACGGCATGCCAACCCACCCCCTCATCACTTCTGTCCCTACTTGCCAGAGACTGCCCACCACATGCTGAATCAGCCGCTGTCATTGGTGAATGGCACAGATGTCAGTGTCGTCATAGGTGTTTCCCATGACTTGTAATCTCAGTGCCTTGTGAGATAAGTGCTTTCTTTATGGTACCATTGCTTTTTTGATACCAATGTGTCATTTCTGTACCTTGCATTTTTTCTGTACCATATATATTTCTGTGCATATGTATGTGGTTTTCCCGCCCCCTAGAAAGGAGGAGTGATGTATCTTCACTCATGACACACACTATTTCAAGATGGCATGTCCATACAGTCAGAGGCCGGTTATAGAGGCCCCTTGGCTCGGACCCTGTTGTGCTCTGGTGAGCCACCAAAGAAACAGTATTATTTAAGCGATCTCAAATGAGTGATTGGCCTATTCTGTAACCTGTATTACTTTCGTCCAGTGAAGGTGTTCAGTGCTCTGCACAACCTGTACTTCATTGTGCCCTACGTGCTGCTCTATAAAATACTATAGTCCATAAATCGTGTTTGTTCTTGCAATAGTACTCTTCTTAAATAAATTGTCATAATCTACAATTTCTCATTTCTAGCCTCATGAATCCGTTTCTTAACACCTACATAAATATTTTTTCTCTAGGCATCTAAGATCACATAAAATACTGAAGTACTTTAAGGTCATTGCAGCCAGTAAAATTTCATTATTGTTTGACAATGTATATCTAATTTAATTTTTCCATTTGTTTTTCTGTTTCATTCAGTAAGAGCATGTCACATAACTGATGGTGAGCCTTCCAGAATTTGGAACCAGTGTGGATTAGTGACCGCTATAGAATTGGGACTACCAGCGTCCGTTGTAAACAAATAAAGTAGAGCAGAAAATGCATCTTATAACACAGACAATTCCAAATTCAGTTTCCATATGAAAAACATTGAAATATTACTGTATCTCATTGCTACCGATCAGAACCCCTCGGAGAGCATTAAAGATAAACACCAGTCCTAATTGCCTGATTGTAAAGTGACCTGTTTCCAAATTACACACAAAAATAACCACTATTTCAGTATACATATAATTCAAAAACGATGCTTTGCTGATTAACATTGTTCTTATGTGAAAAACACAATATAAATGTGAAATTAATACTGTAACTAATCGAAAGAAATGTAGCACATGGTCAGGATGTACCAGTAAACCTATCATTATAAAATTACTACAACAATTTAAATGGAACATATAAATAAAGCACGTTAATTGAATCTCCGATATATGTTAGCACTAAAATTCAGGCACTAGTTGATTTGTTATAAACAAATTTAGAAATGTAATTGTTACCTGTAACATAATTAGTCAGAAAATGTTATATTAACTCATAACTAAGTTGAAAATAGGTTCACCTTGTTCAGCACTGTGACTGTAAATTTTTAGCAATGTGTGTCTCATATTCGGTTTAACTTTTAATTGTGATTTTACCTAAAATTGTAATTTTCATTGTAGGTAATTGTTAACAAAAGTATAAATAGAGGTCACGCTGGCGCCTTGGAGCACTCGTTTTTTGGCTAGGGTTGTGAGCAAATGTATTGTAGGCTCGCTCGTTTGTTGATTGTTGTGAACTCTGTGTCGTCTGACGTCAACTTTGGGTACATGTGATGTAACCGGTACAGTTCACCAGGCTCAGACACCAGAGTCCTGGAAATATATTGGTGTTAAAACTGCACTGTACTTTGGAATTTATTTGGGAGTCTACTGCAATCCTTTTCATAGGCTGCAAAGCGACAAGACGAATCCAGGAATTTTACAACACCCCGAGAACTAAACAACTCTCACTGTTGGTAGAAACTAGAATTGACGTGAAAACAACAGCACATCGACTGGGCATTTCACTCAAAAGTCAAAACTTTTGCAACGCGGAGGTGGGAAAATACAAACATCTCAATGTGGTGGAGGAGCTGGGATCAAATGGAAGACTGAGCAGAGCACGACTCGCAAGAATTCCATGTACAAGAGGCAGGAACCATAATCTCGTACGTTGCAGACTGCGCCACGGACGTCGCCAGGAGCAAAAGTGATATTCTGGAATGACATCGCGAATGAATCAGATAAGTACCCCTTTTAATTCTGTTTTTCTTTCATTGTGTGCGTGTGACAATTTCACCTGATAGGCAGGAAAGTGTTTTGTCTAGTGTCTAGGCACTTAGATCAAAATGAGCGAAACTCATTTAAATCAAATAGGCATGACCACGCGGTCAGGCCGTCAATTTCATGCTTCAACTCCAAATGTACACTTAAACAGTGAAGCAAATTCCGTGAGCAGTAGTTGTTCGCCTTTTCATGGTTTTTTGGGAGCAAATCAGCAACCAAATTTAATTGATCAGATATCTCAATTGTTGAATAACAAACTAGAATAATTGGTAACTCAAAATAACCAATTAGGTAGCAACATTAAAGAGGTCACAGAAAAGCTGGACCAAAATTTGAAATCATTGAGAGAAGAAAAAATCGCAACAAATACCAAAGTACAAATTGTTGCATGTGACATAGAAAGGGTAGAAACCAAAGTTGACTGGAGGCTTTCACAATCTCTGAATTTAAAGAAACAAACAAAAGCATTGAATTAGTTAACGAACGTGTCAAAAACATGGAAGTAGTCGTTTTAAATGAATTAGTGAACCGAAAAGACGAGTTAAAAATGTTGCAGGAACTCATTGTTTCAGAAAAAGAATTGGTAGGGGAAAGATTGAAATTAAATTCTGAAGTAGTTTCTGATAAGATATCTCGTATTGACAAGAAAGTAGAAAGTGTAACAATAGAACTGCAATCAGTCAGCTCTGAAGTTTCAAAACTGCAAAATAATATAATGTCCAGTTTTGATTCAAACCAGATGTTTGTGCATAGTTGTAACAATATTAGTTTAAAATGTTACCCAGGTGATGTGAAATTGCATCCAGTAGACTTTGTGCATCAGTGCAAAGACAGTTTCCAACCTAACATGCCAGAGTCTGCTAAAGTTAAATTTGCGAAACGTTTTTTGGATGGTGAAGCCCTTACATGGGTGAACCAAAACATTAATACAAATACTACGGCTTTTGCTGATTTTGAACGCCAATTCTCGGCAAAGTTTTGGTCGGAAAACAAACAGGCAAGAATAAAATCTGAATTTCTTAACGGTAGCAAATATCACACAGGTCTTGCAATTAGCATGCGAGAATTTTGTGAAAAAAATTAAAGACATTGTCACATTTGAGCAAACCTTTGGACGAACTGATACAGATTGACGCACTGAAATGGCGCCTACCACACCGTTTTCAGTGGGGACTTGTATATAGGCCAGATAACAGTGTTGACGAATTTTTACGTCAGACAAAATTGACCATGCATGGCAGAATGATGACAGACAGTACAATCAAAACCTCAGAAACACTCACAATAGGAATGGGGGGTCACAACAATATAATGGACACAGAAATAATAACTGGCATGGTAACCAAAACAGTAGTTACAACAGACACGAAAAACCATCAAGAACAGAGAAACAGTAACCAGTTTCACAACAGCAATTCCAACCAGGGAAACAGGTAACCACCTCGTTGGGAGCCTGTCAATTTGAGATGAATAGTTATGGCACAAACCAGGCAGATAGGAGGTTAAAGAGACGGAAACGTAAAAGCAATCATAAATGTAATGTAAATAGGGACTACTACTTAGATGATACTAGTTATAAGCAAAACTTTTGGGATCACATGTTGAGTGAATTGAATAATGCACATACTCAAGTAGGACCACAGTTTAAACTTAATGAACATGACTTAGCATTAATTGATGACACATTAACACCTGATGTAGACAGAACTTATTATATGTATGGTATCACTAGCTTGTTTTCTGATGAAGGTAAGGATAATGGGGTATCTATATTAGTAGAAATTGGTAGCCAAAATGAGGAAATAATACCTGACTCTGATAATGAAACAGGTAGCGAATTCAGTAGTGTAACTTCAGATGTTGAACACTTAGTAGTTAAGGCAGATGTGCATGCAGAGGCACTACCCACAGGTTATTTTGATGATTGTGATAAAGATAGTGTTGTGAAGGACGATGTATCTGATGATATATGTACACAAGAGGAATTAGATGGCATTATTTATGTTGAAGTTATTGATAATGGTGTTGCAGCTGAAAGTAACTCTGAATTCGAAGTTGGTTCATGTGAAGATATTAAGAGTGCAAGCAATGTATTGGTACCAATTTGTATAAAAGAAATCTTAAGTAAATCTACTAATAAGAAAGAACAAGCTAAGTTGATAGGTGAGAAGATTTTGGAATCTATTATCAGTGAAAATGACGTTTGTTTAGAAAATAATCAGATCCATCCATGAAAGATAATTTTAAGTCTAGTTAAAGTAAGGTATCTGTCTCATGTGTATTTGATTCCAGTCATAATGACACTCAATCTTGTGTTGATTCCAACATTGAAACCTGTAGTGAAGAAGTATGTAACAACATCAATACAACTGAATTAGAAAGTGACTTGTTGGCAGAGAATGTGAATAGTGACCCAAACATTACCTTAGGTAGTCCTTACGTAGAAATAAGCATTAACAATTGGTCAGGACTTTGTTTGATTGACACTGGCAGTCCCATTAGTAGTATCTCAGACAAGTTGAGGAACAGGATAAAAGACACTGCAAGTTACATCAAATTTCCAATCACAGGTGTACGGATTAAAGGTGCCACTGGCAAGTTTAGTAAGTTAATAAATAAACAAGCTTTAATTACACTTTCTGTTGGCAATGTTAATTTTGAACATGGTTGTTTAGTTATTCCAGATCTCAATGAGCAAATGATTTTAGGGATGGACTGGATAGTTAAAGCAAAGGTGAGTTTTGATTGGCAAAATTCAGAATTACTGTTCACTCAACCAAAGACCAGTATTCAAGGAAAAGTAGCGACCCTGTTAAATTCAAGTACAAGCAGTAGTAACCATATTAGGGAAATAGTTTATCCAGAGTGTAGCCATTACATGGAGGAAGAGGAAAATAGGGATCACAATAACCACAATTTGGTTGATGATAGTTACTCCCTAACCATATCAGAAAAGGTAAAAGAAGCAAATGACTTGACTGAGTCTGAAAAGCAGGAATTAGAAAATTTTCTCTGGGAAAACTGTAACATTTTTTGTGATCAACCTGGTAGGGTCAAAGATTATGAATGTCATTTGAAGTTAAAGCCACACGAACCCTTTTTCATTAAGCCTTATGGGGTACCCACCTGTAAAAGGAAAGAAGTGGAGAGGGAACTCCAGAAAACGCAAAAATGGAGAGTAATAGAGAGAAGTCACAGTCCATATAACAGCCCGATGGTCTGTATTTCAAAAAAGGATGGTGGTGTTAGGCTGGTATTGGATTCACGTCACCTGAGTAAGTTTATAGAAAGAGAAACAGATCATCCTGAATCCATGGAGGAACTCTCGTACAAATTCAATGACACAAAATATTTTTCTAGCCTGGATTTGACCTCAGGTTTTCATCAAATCACATTAACACAGGATTCAAGGCAGTACACAGGCTTTTTATATAATGGTAAATGTTTTTATTATTGTGTTGTTCCGTTTGGGCTGAATGTGTCTGTAGCCGAGTTTATTCAAGCTTTGGATCATGTGATTGGAAGTGAACTACTATCTAAACTAATTATTTATGTGGATGATATATTAATAACCAGCAAAACTTGGGAGGAACACCTTAATACTTTGTACAAATTAGCCAATAAGTTCAGACAAGGCGGTATGGCCCTTAAATTAAGTAAATGCAAATTTGGAGTATCAGACTTGACGTTTTGAGGCCATATAATTAACAGAGAAGGCATTATACATGACAGTGATAAAATTTCTGCAATTGTCCAGTTTCCATGTCCAAAGAACAAGAAACAGCTGAAGTCTTTTTATGGTCTATGTAATTTTTATCGTAAGTATGTCAGCACCCAAGCTTTAAATGCACCGTGTTTGAGAGAGCTATTAAAAAAGAACACCATATGGGAATGGACAGATCAGTGTCATGCAGCATTCGATGAGATCAAACAACAACTAAATAACAGTCAATTACTCCACAGACCTGACCTTTCACTACCATTTTGCCTAATGACAGAAAGTTCAGATTACGGATTGGGTGTACATTTGTTTCAACAGAAGGAAATTGATGGAAAAATAGAACATCTTTCAATCAGTTTTGCCAGCCGAGGTCTGCAGAAACATGAACGTAATTACACAGTGACTGAGAAGGAACTACTTGCCATTGTATGGGGTTTCACTAAATACAGGAACTATCTAGCAAGCCATAAAGTCATAGTTTTCACGGATCACAAACCTCTATGTTATATTCAAGACTGTAAACTTTTCAATAGTAGATTAACTAGGTGGGCCATATTTTTACAACAATTTGATTATAGCATTCAGTATATAAAAGGGGATCAGAATATAATTGCTGATGCTTTGTCTTGATTACCTGTGGGGGGTGGTCAGGAAGAAGAACTATTGGATAACAAAGTGTTTAAAATAATGTACATGGGAGGGATTAAGGGTGAAGAGGAAATTACTAACATTTGCAGTCAGCTTAGGAGATACCAGAACCAGGATGATGATTTGAAACTTGTGAAAAGCCTTATTGGTAAAGAGGGTTATGAAAAGGTTGGCATGTATTATCAAAACTTTAAAGGTATTTTATTCAGGAGACATAAAACTGACTCTGACATCTGGAAGGTTTGTTGGCCTAGACAATGTGTTGATGTTTTAATTAAGTACACACATGAGAGCTATGGACACTGTGGAATCATGAAATGCACTGACAAACTTAAGGAAAATGTCTATTTTAATAATATGTTTAGAAGAGTAAGACAGGTTATACAAAATGTGATCGGTGTCAAAGATTAAAAGTCACAAATCAGAAATACCAAGGTTATTTACAAGGTATTGTGCCAAAAGGCAAATTGGAACTGATAGGAATTGATTTGTTTGGCCAATTGCCGAGAACTAAAGAGGGTTATACATATTTGTTTGTAGTTGTAGACTTATTCACTAAACTAGTGAAATTGTATCCACTAAAGAAGGCAACAAACAGGAAAATCTTAAACTGTTTCTGTAATGATTACTTCACACAGATTGGAAAACCAAAAGCCATTCTTTCAGACAATGGGAGCCAATTTACATCTAATGTTTGGAAAGATTTCATGAAAGATGAAGACATTAAGCACGTCCTTATTTCTGTTTATTCTCCATCTTGTAATACAACTGAGCGCTATATGCGTGAAATGGGCAGGCTTTGTAGAACTTACTGCTCTAAAGATCATACAAATTAGTCAAGTTAGATATGTGATTTTGAAGATGTTTTGAACACCTTACAACATACAACAACTGGCTTTACGCCTTATGAAGTCCATTTCAACAAACACCCACCAAACATCTTGTATGAATTGATTAATTTCCCTGTCTGTAATGAGTTAACACCGGACAAAAGAATGGAAATAGTAAAGAATAATTTTGAAACACACTTTGCCAAGAGAAAGCTTAAACATGATTCAAAAGGAAAGTTTACACAGTACAATGTAGGTGATCTAGTCTTAACCAAAAGTTATGAGAAATCCAAGGCGATCAATAGAGAGATCAAGAAATTTTTCGATATTTACATTGGTCCATTTGAAGTTTATGAAAAACCACAGCCAAACGCCTACCGACTTATCTATCCCAAATCAAAAAAGCTACTTGATTTAAGAAATGTCACTAAGTTGAAACCTTATGTGCAATAATTGCAATCCCTCAGGTGGGTACACAATCTTTGAGTACTATGCGTGTGGCTTATGCAAGGTGCCCCAGCTAATGTGACATTTTCTTCTCGAAAACACTGATGCCACATTCTACGATACCTTTCTGACACACAAACTTCCGACAATATATACGTTAATTTTTTGTACCTATGTTTCCTTATATTTGTTATGTAAGGTATTTTCATGTGATTTAATTTGTAGTATAAGATACATTTTGTTTTGATTGAGTAATCTGCATCATCAGATGTATTGATAATTTGACATTTACATCCTACCGATTGTGACTATTACTGATATGTGAGGACTATGATTTGCCAGGAAAAACCAATATGTATTTTCTAGTGAGGAACAGTTACACATCTTTACAGACAACAGACCATACTGTATTTATATCAGCTTATGCAGAAATGAAAGGTGGATTGTGTGAAGATACACTAAGCTTATTAATGCATACTCAAAGATTTTATGGTACATTTGTGCAGTTAAGAACAACTATATACATCTTTTCACTGTTTCTATCTTATATAGGTTATCCACAAGGAAGAAATTACTATGTTCTGCTTCTCATACTGTTATACGATTGACAACTGAATTAATGTGTTACTATATATAAGACCACATGAGATGTTGAAAGACTTTATGATTTATGAAAGGGTTGAAGTGATTTATGCTGTTGAGAAGGGATTATCACCATGATATACTATATACATGTTTCACTAAGCTATGTACACACGAGAGAGATGTTGAAATTGATATGAATTGTTGAGGATTGTCTTGAAATAAGGTAAGTGATGTGATTTGCATTTGTATTAAGGATTTGAGGTTGCCGACTCATTCCTGTTTCTGATTCACATGAATTGATGTTTACGGTTTATTGATGGAAGATGGTTTGATTTAATATTGCATTTTCGCAGGGGTATTTGGATGATGATGATGATGATGATGGTGATAGGTTTAGGTTACATGATATGCAATGCTGCTGAGGTGGTTGGTGGTATTCAACCCTCATTTCTTAATGGTTTTGATGATTCATTTAATTGAGAGGATTGTGATGTGCAGTCACACATAACGGAACTAATGAATCATTTGAATCGCATGAAGTAGAACTCTTATACATTTTGATTGAAGGAAATGCTGATGTGAAATTAAACTTGAGAGTTATTCTGAACAACTATGACAATGCATAGCACACAAATCACATTGAAAAACTATTATTTTACACTACTCACATCTCGCAAGACACAATCTGGAGACTAGTTTGGTATTGAGGGGTAGGAAATGACAACTTTAATAGACAAACTGAGGACTTTGACGAAATGAAATATAAGATTTCATGTGACAAGGTTCTGCATTTTTTTTACAGAATCTTCTTACTGCAAGGTTGCTAACTATAGCACAATTACATTTTCACTTGCTTAAGTGTATCTTGCCACTTTCAGGAATTTTATTGGCGTAATACTTATTTTGTCACAATTTATAAAATCTTGAAGCTGTTTCGCAGTGTTAATTTGATCTGACTTTCTGGATGTCTGGTAAACATTTTGAAACGTTATTGCATTTGATGTACAAAGCCCAGAAATATTGACTATACATAGTATATTCAGATACTTGTGACAACAATCCGGATTGGATATAAATGAACAGTTTCTATACTGTCACAATATAAATATACAAATATAATTTTGAATATTCATGTTTGATAAGATTTGTAAAATATTTTATGGTATTGCAAACTGTTATGATAAATTTTATTCTTCTGTCTTTTATATGATAATATTATTCTAGAACATGTCATATGGAAACTTTAAAAGTGCAACATAATCGATCCAATCAAATTTGTGATTTGTTAGCTGAGTTGTGTCTGAGTGTTTGAAGGAGGGAAAATTAATGGACACTCTAGAAGTGACAAAAACAAGGACGCTCTAGAAGTGATAGTTTCGGAAAAACATTCATTCAGAAAATTTGATGTAAATATTGATTTTGTAAAAGTTTGGAAATTTCTTTGTAATCTCATATTTCCAATTCTTGTTTCCTTGATGTATATGCTTGTAGCTATTTGGAAAATTTATCTATATGTAAAGTTTCATGATACAATTTTGTACCTTTTAAGATATATGCAGTTTGTGTTTGTTTGTCCAACTAGTATTGTATCACATCAATCGCACTAATATTTCTGTGAGAAGAGTTTCATCTATCAGGCTAGGCAAATCTCTTCGGGGGGTATTGAAATATTACTGTATCTCATTGCTACCGATCAGAACCCCTCGGAGAGCATTAAAGATAAACACCAGTCCTAATTGCCTGATTGTAAAATGACCTGTTTCCAAATTACACACAAAAATAACCACTATTTCAGTATACATATAATTCAAAAACGATGCTTTGCTGATTAACATTATTCTTATGTGAAAAACACAATATAAATGTGAAATTAATACTGTAACTAATCGAAAGAAATGTAGCACATGGTCAGGATATACCAGTAAACCTATCATTATAAAATTACTACAACAATTTAAATAGAACATATAAATAAAGCACGTTAATTGAATCTCCGATATATGTTAGCACTAAAATTCAGGCACTAGTTGATTTGTTATAAACAAATTTAGAAATGTAATTGTTACCTGTAACATAATTAGTCAGAAAATGTTATATTAACTCATAACCAAGTTGAAAATAGGTTCACCTTGTTCAGCACTGTGATTGTAAATTTCCAGCAATGTGTGTCTCATATTCGATTTAACTTTTAATTTTGATTTTACATAAAATTGTAAATTTCATTGTAGGTAATTGTTAACAAAAGTATAAATAGAGGTCACGCAGGCACCTTGGAGCACTCGTTTTTTGGCTAGGGTTGCGAGCAAATGTATTGTAGGCTCACTTGTTTGTTGATTGTTGTGAACTCTGTGTCATTTGATGTCAACTTTGGGTACATGTGATGTAACCGGTACAGTTCACCAGGCTCAGACACCAGAGTCCTGGAAATATATTGGTGTTAAAACTGCACTGTACTTTGGAATTTATTTGGGAGTCTTCCGCGATCCTTTTCATAGGCTGCACAGCGACAAGACGAATCCAGGAATTTTACATCACCCCGAGAACTAAACAACTCTCACTGTTGGTAGAAACTAGAATTGACGTGAAAACAACAGCACATCGACTGGGCATTTCACTCAAAAGTCAAAACATTTGCAACGCGGAGGTGGGAAAATACAAACTCTCAACATGTTGTGTATAGATAAAACCAAAGTCATGTCTGATCCTCCTCTATAATAGAAAAGTATATACTTGTTCATGGTAGCCATAATGCAGAAAAATAATCATCTGAGTGAACAACATTTCTGTATACTGCTTTGGTATTGTGGCAATTAGCAATGATACATTTTACAGAGTAGACCTTTCTCTGTCTCTGAGAAACAAGGTAGCATGTAACTCCTTAGCATGGCTGGCATCTTTGCATTCATACTTAACTACCTCAATGGAGTGTTTTGGCAGCATTGTAGCAAATCCAACTTGGCAGAGTTCTTTCACGTGACAGTTGTATTGGGTGGTCATAATTACACTGACAGTGTTGTGAGTGCAGACTTTATACATATCAGGGTGCTGAAATATTTAAAGTATGTTCATTAATCAGTGCATTAGCAGATTATTCAGAAAAAAAACAATAATTTCACTTTCTGACACCAGGTGGACATATGCTTCTGTACACAGTCAAAATGTAAAATGTTTCCTATTTTGACATCAGTATGCTGTTTGTTGCTTGGTGATGCATGCTGATTTCCTCTGTGCAGTGACTGTTGGTGCATACGGTTAAGCTGGTTGTTTTATCAGAATGGCAACAATAGCAGCACTGCATAGCAAGAATATTTCCAACACAAACAGTTGTGAAGAGGCCCCATGTCAATTAATGGATTAAGAATAAAATCAAGAAACTTGAAGCAATAGTTGAATTAGGTAGTGCAGAGAGAAGTAGTTGTTGATGAATCTGCTGTAGTTGTAGCTGACTGGGCAGCGCATGCTGCAAACTCTGCAGCTAGTGTTCAAGCTGCGTCATGGGAACTGTCTCCCGTGGTCAATACTTCAAAAGATTTTGCAGCATATTTTACAATAGTGTCCCTACAAGATTCAGAAAGTGCACCAAATGAAGCCCCAAGATAGGCTACAACACTGTGACTTTGCCCTTCTCTTTTCTGGCAAGTATGGAAATGGATGACGTGCTCAGGGAATGTTCATTGGACAGACGAAGGACATTTTACTCTGCATAGTGCCATGAATGCCCAGAACTGTCACATAAGGGGATCTACTCTGCTACATCTACATCTACATTTATACTCTGCAAGCCACCCAACGGAGTGTGGCAGAGGGCACTTTATGTGCCACTGTCATTACCTCCCTTTTCTGTTCCAGCCGCGTATGGTTCGCGGGAAGAACGACTGTTTGAAAGCCTCCGTGCGCGCTCTAATCTCTCTAATTTTACATTCGTAATCTCCTCAGGAGGTATAAGTAGGGGGAAGCAATATATTCGATACCTCATCCAGAAACACACCCTCTCGAAACCTGGCGAGCAAGCTACACCGCGATGCAGAGCACCTCTCTTGCAGAGTCTGCCACTTGAGTTTGCTAAACATCTCCATAATGCTATCACGGTTACCAAATAACCCTGTGACGAAACGTGCCACTCTTCTTTGGATCTTCTCTATCTCCTCCGTCAACCCGATCTGGTACGGATCCCACACTGATGGGCAATACTCAAGTATAGGTCGAATGAGTGTTTTGTAAGCCACCTCCTTTGTCAATGGACTACATTTTCTAAGGACTCTCCCAATGAATCTCAACCTGGTACCCGCCTTACCAACAATTAATTTTATATGATCATTCCACTTCAAATCGTTCTGCACGCATACTCCCAGATATTTTACAGAAGTAACTGCTACCAGTGTTTGTTCCGCTATCATATAATCATACAATATAGGATCCTTCTTTCTATGTATTCACAATACATTACATTTGTCTATGTTAAGAGTCAGTTGCCACTCCCTGCACCAAGTGCCTATCCGCTGCAGATCTTCCTGCATTTCGCTACAATTTTCTAATGCTGCAACTTCTCTGTATACTACAGCATCATCCGCGAAAAGCCGCATGGAACTTCCAACACTATCTACTAGGTCATTTATATATATTGTGAAAAGCAATGGTCTCATAACACTCCCCTGTGGCACTCCAGAGGTTACTTTAACGTCTGTAGATGTCTTTCCATTGATAACAACATGCTGTGTCCTGTTTGCTAAAAACTCTGCAATCCAGCCACACAGCTGGTCTGATATTCCGTAGGCTCTTACTTTGTTTATCAGGCGACAGTGCGGAACTGTATCGAACGCCTTCAGAAGTCAAGGAAAATAGCATCTACCCGGGAGCCTGTATCTAATATTTTCTGGGTCTCATGAACAAATAAAGCAAGTTGGGTCTCACACGACTGCTGTATCTGGAATCCATGTTGATTCCTACAGAGTAGATTCTGGGTTTTGATACTCGAGCAAAAAACATGTTCTACAATTCTACAATAGATCGACGTCAGAGATATAGGTCTATAGTTTTGCGCATCTGCTCGACGACCCTTCTTGAAGACTGGGACTACCTGTGCTCTTTTCCAATCATTTGGAACCTTCCGTTCCTCTAGAGACTTGCGGTACACGGCGGTTAGAAGGGGAGCAAGTTCTTTCGCGTACTCTGTGTAGAATCGAATTGGTATCCCGTCAGGTCCAGTGGACTTTCCTCTGTTGAGTGATTCCAGTTGCTTTTCTACTCCTTGGACACTTATTTTGATGTCAGCCATTTTTTCGTTCGTGCGAGGATTTAGAGAAGGAACTGCAGTGCGGTCTTCCTCTGTGAAACAGCTTTGGAAAAAGGTGTTTAGTATTTCAGCTTTACGCGTGTCATCCTCTGTTTCAATGCCATCATCATCCCGGAGTGTCTGGATATGCTGTTTCGAGCCACTTACTGATTTAATGTAAGACCAGAACTTCCTAGGATTTTCTGTCAAGTCGGTACATAGAATTTTACTTTCGAATTCACTGAACGCTTCACGCATAGCCCTCCTTACGCTAACTTTGACATTGTTTAGCTTCTGTTTGTCTGAGAGGTTTTGGCTGCGTTTAAACTTGGAGTGAAGCTCTCTTTGCTTTCGCAGTAGTTTCCTAACTTTGTTGTTGAACCACGGTGGGTTTTTCCCGTCCCTCACTGTTTTACTCGGCACGTACCTGTCTAAAACGCATTTTACAATTGCCTTAAACTTTTTCCATAAACACTCAACATTGTCAGTGTCGGAACAGAAATTTTTGTTTTGATCTGTTAGGTAGTCTGAAATCTGCCTTCTATTACTCTTGCTAAAGAGATAAACCTTCCTCCCTTTTTTTATATTCCTATTAACTTCCATATTCAGGGATGCTGCAATGGCCTTATGATCACTGATTCCCTGTTCTGCACTTACAGAGTCGAAAAGTTCGGGTCTGTTTGTTATCAGTAGGTCCAAGATGTTATCTCCACAAGTCAGTTCTCTGTTTACTTGCTCGAGGTAATTTTCGGATAGTGCACTAAGTATAATGTCACTCGATGCTCTGTCCCTACCACCCGTCCTAAACATCTGAGTGTCCCAGTCTATATCTGGTAAATTGAAATCTCCACCTAAGACTCTAATATGCTGAGAAAATTTATGTGAAATGTATTCCAAATTTTCTCTCAGTTGTTCTGCCACTAATGCTGCTGAGTCGGGAGGTCGGTAAAAGGAGCCAATTATTAACCTAACTCGGTTGTTGAGTGTAACCTCCACCCATAATATTTCACAGGAACTATCCACTTCTACTTCACTACAGAATAAACTACTACTAACAGTGATAAACACGCCACCACCGGTTGCATGCAATCTACCCTTTCTAAACACCGTCTGTGCCTTTATAAAAATTTCGGCTGAATTTATCTCTGGCTTCAGCCAGCTTTCTGTACCTATAACGATTTCAGCTTTGGTGCTTTCTATCAGCGCTTGAAGTTCTGGTACTTTACCAATGCAGCTTCGGCAGTTTACAATTACAATACTGATTGCTGCTTGGTCCCCACACGTCCTGACTTTGCCCCGCACCCTTTGAGGCTGTTGCCCGAGGCCATCTAACCTAAAAAACCGCCCAGTCCATGCCACACAACCCCTGCTACCCGTGTAGCCGCTTGCTGCGTGTAGTGGACTCCTGACCTATCCAGCGGAACCCGAAACCCCACCACCCTATGGTGCAAGTCGAGGAATCTGCAGCCCACACCGTCGCAGAACTGTCTCAGCCTCTGATTCAGACCCTCCACTCGGCTCTGTACCAAAGGTCCGCAGTCAGTCCTGTCGACGATGCTGCAGATGGTGAGCTCTGCTTTCATCCCGCTAGTGAGACTGGCAGTCTTCACCAAATCAGATAGCCGCCGGAAGCCAGAGAGGATTTCCTCCGATCCTTAGGGACACATATCATTGGTGCCGACATGAGCGACCACCTGCAGATGGGTGCACCCTGTACCCTTCATGGCATCCGGAAGGGCCCTTTCCACATCTGGAATGACTCCCCCCGGTATGCACATGGAGTGCACATGGGTTTTCTTCCCCTCTCTTGCTGTCATATCCCTAAGGGGCCCCATTACGCGCCTGACGTTCGAGCTCCCAACTACCAGTAAGCCCACCCTCTGCGACCGCCCGGATCTTGCAGACTGAGGGGCAACCTCTGGAACAGGACAAGCAGCCATCTCCGGCCAAAGATCAGCATCAGCCGGAGAGAGAGCCTGAAACCGATTCATCAGACAAACTGGAGAGGCCTTCCGTTCAGCCCTCCGGAATGTCTTTCGCCCCTGTCACACCTCGGGATGACCTCCCACCCACAGGTGAGGGATCAGCCTCAATGTGGGCAGTATCCCGGGCAGCCACAGTCATAGTCCGATCGGGGGATGCGTGGGACAAGCTGGCCATCCCCGACAAACCCCCATCCGGACCCCCACAGTGATGCCCATTGGCAACATGTGCAGTAACATCCATTGTATTCAGCTTATGTGACTGAGTGGTGAGGTCTCACAAGCTCCTTCAATGTCGGTCCATTTCTCTTCAAGGAGATGACATCTCACAGGCCTGCCACGTGTACAGTGACATCTACACATTGTAACAACCTCCTTGTGCAACATGTGACTCCAGCTTTCCAAGAGCACAACAGTATCTGCACACTATTAACATATAAGATGGGGCAACACCACAGGTCACATTTGTTTCAAGAAACCTTTGGTAATGACTGCATCATATCTAGGCAATTTGAAGACATGTGGCCTTCCAGACTCCCTGGACGTCTGAAAGACTGTGTCTATCAGAGACGTATCCAGATTCTTCGTTATCTGAAAGACAGCATAGTACAACACATCATTCTGATTAACCAGATATGCTGAAAGCAACTGTCGACCATGCCACGTCATGCATGCAACAAGTTGTCGAGTAAGGAGACCATACTGAATACGTGTTGAAATTTGTGACGATATCCTAATAAATATGCCAGAACCATAATTATCACGTGTTTCATCATTCATCCCCTTTTCCTGCGCGCACATCATATTCTGACTGTTTACAGCATCATATTTCCACTTTGTAGCAAAAAGTGGAACTTTTTTTTCGCGTACTCCATGAGCGCACCAATTAATGGAATACCTACAATGTTCCAGTGTCCTGCAGTACATACAACCTGCACTGCAGCACTCAGAACACCAACAGTTTAATTACAACCACTTGGTATATGAAAAGTGGATCCAGACTGAGAAGTGGTCTTCTTATAGTATAGAAATGTGCTACCATGAACAGCATGATAAAGGGTTTTCAGTGAGAAAGAATGACTGTAACAGTGCTGAAGTGGGTAACACCTCTAGTGTTTGAGACAGATACACTGCTAAAAAAAAAGTATGGAATACTATCTTAAAATGTAGTCTATGATACTAGAGATCTCACTGACATAGGCACTTCATGCACTACCAAATTACAGCCCATATACTGGACGGTGTTTACTACTGGCATGCTTTGTTGCCATTTCCTAGTCACATAAAGATACCAGTGCCGCAGCGGCACACCGCAACCAGTCAAGTATCAACAACAGCTTCGTTCAGTTTGTGTTTAGCACTGCAGTAACATTTTGATAGAATCAGGATCGTGGCTTTACTTTCGACAGGTCGTACACAGCAAAATATTACTGATCAGTTACAAGCCACTCAAAGTGGTGTGTTTAAGATGTGGATAAAGTAGAGAGATGGGAAATGTGAATGACAGAACTTGCAGTGGTTACCCTCTTATGACAAAACCAATGCAGGATTGTTTCCTCCAACTGTCGGCTTGCATGTGGCCGAGATCAAGTTCCAGAAATATTGGAAATGACTTTTCCTAGGCAACAGGGATTCGTATCTCAGACCAAACAGTCTGTAGAAGATGGCATCAGGGTGGCCTTCATTCCAGAAGACCAATGAGAAGTTTTGCAGTGAACCAACAGAACTGATGCAATTGAAGGGCCTGGGCTCTTGCACATCAACATTGAATGGAGTAATGTCAAGTATACTGATGAGATCAGGACTGCAACTGGACACTAGATGTGTTAAAGGTTTGGAGAAGTGCTGGACGACACCAGGAATTCTGATACGCACAGAAAGTCCATTCATTTGCAGGTGGAAGTGCAATGTTCTGGGCCGCAATAATGATGAGACAGCAGACCATTCTAATTCCCATCTACAACAATTTGACTGATCTCCGATACCTCCAAGAGGTACTACAAATGATTGAAAGGCCCAACAGACATCAAGTAGGTGACAGCTTCATCCTCATCGATGACAATGCAAGACCGCACCGTGTTCTTGCAGTGTCTCAGTATCTTGAACGATGCAACATCAACTGAATGCATTGGCCAGCACAGTCCCCAAACATGAATGCAATTGAGCATGTATGAGACCTGCTGAAGGACACTATTGCACAACACCCAAATCTACGTGACAATCCTCAGAACTTCACTGAAGCTGCCCTTGAGGAGTGGGACCTCATACCAGAAGATATACTTGTCGTCTCATCCAGAACATGCCTTGCAGAGTGCAGCAACTCATCTGTGTGTGGGGAGAATATATTCACTACTATCACCATGAGACAAAAATTTCCACCATTTTTGTTTTCAAGATGTACACTTAGGAGACAGCCTGCTTTGGTTTGTAATGATTTTTTGTAGCTGACCAAAATTGTTCTTATTTTCAGAATGAATTATGTTTATTTTGTTAATATGGTATTGTACAAAATCTGAATGGGTGTATGAGGTATGTTCAAAAAATTTCGGATCATTTGTAATTTCGCAGCAATGATGCATTGGAGCAAAATGCAGTTTTCATCCCTGCACACGCCTATGCTTAATGCGTAACTGGCGGAAGTTTCATTGCTGTATGTCTGTTAGTTATTGTTAAGTGCTGTAATGAGTAGAATGCTGGGTCACACAGTTTGCAAATTTTGAGATGGCAGAGTTCGAGGAGAAACGAATCTCCATTAAATTTTGCATGAAAGTCAAGAAAGCCTTTACAGAGACATACCAAATGATGCAGAAAGCTATGGTGATGAGTGCTTAAGCTGTACTCAATGTTGTGAATGGTTCACATGGTTTAAAAATGGCCGGAAGGAAGTTAAAGATGAGCCTTGTTCAGGACGCCCTTCAACATCTTCTGACGATGCTCACACCAGGAATATCAATAAAATTATGCATACCGATCAAAGAATGACTGTCCAAGAGATTGCAGAAGAACGTAGCATTTCAGCAGGATCATGTCATAAAAATCCTGAAACAGCATCTTGAAATGCATCATGTTGCTGCAAAGTTTGTCCCATGGCTCATGAGTCAAGACCAGAAAGAGCTTCGCCTCCCAACCTGTGAAGAGCTTTTGGATCACGCAAAAGGGAATGAGATGTTCCTTAAGAGAATCATGGCTGGTGATGAGACGTTGGTCTATAGTTATGATGAGACCAAGTTTCAATCTTCACAACTGGTCAGGAAAGGTTCCAAAAAAAGCTCATCAGGTCAGGTAAAATGTCAAAGCCATGCTGATAGTATTCTTTGACTTTGAAGGATTAGTTCATCATGGATCTGTGCCACAGGGACAAACAGCTAAGCAATGGTATTATCAGGACATGTTGCGATGCCTGCAAGAAAACGTGAGAAGGAAACAGCCTGAAATGCAGTGAGAAAATTCATGGCTCTTGCATCATGATAACACACCTGCAGATACATCCCTATTGGTGTGTGACTACTGCACAAAAAAACAAAAGCACTATGCTGCCTCATCCTCTGTACTTTACAGACCTGGCTCTTGTGGGCTCTTTTTTTATTTCCAAAGGTGGAAATTCCACTGAAAGGATGAAGATTTACAATGGTGGAGGACATAAAACAAAACTCACAGATAGTGCTTTGTGCAATCCAGCAAGAGGCATACCAAGACTGCTTCCAGAAGTGGAAATGGCATTGGGAGCAGTGTGTCAGTTGCGTAGGAGAGTATTTTGAAGGTGGCCATGGACAATAAGTAAAAGATACGCGTAGAAAAATTTTGTGGACAAAATTCTGGAATTTTTTGAACAGACCCCATACTATAAGAATGCATTGTAATAAACTCTATAATACCCCAAACTTTTGTTGAATGTGTAGATCTGAAGTAAGGACAATGTCAGTTACTATGTCCTAAGGCAGATTATGGTACAAGCCTGAAAAGCTAAGGCTCCATGAGGGGAAAATGACAAGGTAGGGGGGAAGCGAACAAAATGGAGGGGGAAGAGGAGGAGGAGGAGGAGGAGGAGGGGGAGGAGGAGGAAAAGAAAATCAAGTATTCAGATAGCTTAATATTTAGAATGAATTTTCTCTCTGCAGTGCAGTGTGTGCTGATATATCGGCAGAAGTTGTGAGGACAGGTCGTGAAATGTGCTTGAGTAGCTCAGTCTGTAGAGGACTTGTCCACAAAAGGCAAATGTCCCAAATTAAAGTCTTGGTCTGGCACACAGTTTTAATCTTCCAGGAAGATTCAGCTTAATAAGTATTTGTTATGCCATATCTACTGCATTATCACCACCATGGTATTATGAGCGCACGTCCGCATCTTGGGGACATGCCCACTAGAAGGCACATTCACCAAAGTACAAACAAAGGCACAACCACCAGCTGAAGCTGGCCAATGGCATTAGCCTCATGACAAGATTAAGCTTTTAAAAAGGCAAGGTCAGTCTAAAATGACCTGGTTCATGTTCTCATCTAGCAGCATCAATATCTCTTGCTTCTTCAAACTGTGTGGTAATCAAAGAACTGTGTACCGTCTTGGTATACACTTTGGATTAATCTTGTGAACTCTGCTTGCTTTACTACTGTATATAACTTTATCATGCCTACTTCTATTTTGTTCTGACACTGCTGAATGGTTGAGCCCAACATTCCACTTTGCAATACTTCTGGAATGGCTGCTAATGCATAAAAATGATCTAACAGTGAACTCTCAGCCTATTTCCATTACATTCCAATAGCTGCAGAACAACTCCACCTTGTCATTTTTGTCTTGTTAAGTACACTCCATTCTTAACTCTATTACAGTTTTAGTCACAGGCCTCAAACAGAGACACAAATCACTCACATTGTGACTGAAAGATACATGCATCGATACCACAGATAGCTGTATATCAGTGGGCAGAGGATGTGTAAGGACTGTGTGCATCATTTAGAAACTCTTCCATTTCACATTCAGCCATGTAACTAAGATCATCTTTCTAATGGAAGGCACAGCATCACAGAATAGGAGTGTCAACCGGTTTATCTTCATTAAGACATGCACAGGATCCTTACTGGCAATGTTCTCCTTTTCCCCCCTTTTCCTGTTTCTGCCTGTGGGAAGTTGTGCTCTAGCTGAAGGACTTGACTGCTCCCTATGAGAAGATTTTAACTATCATAAGCTACATGGAACAGCCATCTTTAATACCTCAGGTACCCGAAACAATACCATTTGGTGGTTTGAACATAAATGTTTAAGCTTGTCATTCTCACTTATTTTGTATTTGTCTCTTGGCAGAGGAATCAGCGAAGTTTCAGTTTCAACCACTTTGTTCTCTTTGGCCGCTGACTGACGAGAATGTTAAGTAAAACACTGTACACTTCTGTTGATAATGAACTGTTTGCCTATGGCCTTGTGCCCATAATGGGAGTGAATCCCCATGACCCATTACTTCTTCACATGTACTTCCATATCCTCATCACAATCATTTTAGAGTAAGTTCTATTCTCAAATTTCATCACATGTATTCTGGATTTATTTGTGTATAACTTAATTTTATTGAATATAGCTTATTAATATTTAAATTTGCTATAAATTATGGAAAATATATTATCTGGAAATGAAAATTCCATGGTGTCAGCACGGAGGCTCCCAACAAACAGAAGATTTTTCCTATCTTGTTACATAAAGTACAACTTTCTGCGAGGTAACACCACTGCAGTTTTATCATTTGCTTCTTATGTGACAGACATGTGGTTTCATTTTGTTTCTGCTCACATTTCATCCATCAAAATAACAGAAAAAAAATCTACAGTTGGTATTTTACACGAACATGTTGACTGCTGCACGCTTAGTTACGGATGTTTCACTGCCAGGCCAGGCGCATAGTGTTAGGCATAAAGCTCTGCTGTGGCTGCCACCGGCCCTATGGTGTCAGGCATGTGATTCTGTTGTGACCACCAATGGCCGCATGTTGGTCAACATGTTAAACAAGATTAATTCCAGTTTTTGTTTTCAGAAAACTGTTGCTTCTTTGCAATGTACCTTTGACCGGCTCACATTAACACCCCACTGCTTTTTTAATAATTTTTTTAAAATTCATTTATTCAGTTTTATTTGCTCCCAATCTCTTTATCTTCAGATGAACTTTCCAAATATAGTACAGGTAGATAAAGAGAGTAGTCAAAGGGAATTACACACATCAACATAAAGATGACAGTGAACATGTTCCAGTTTCAACATAATGATTATTAATTCCAAGCTGCTTTCAGACACTTAGTACTTTCCCTCATGGTAACTTTTGGTAATAATTTTTTCCCCAAAGAGATAAAAGTAAAGGCTCTGCATATAATACCAGGGCCAAGAGACAAGTTGGGGCAATCAAATTTCATTTTACAAATATGAATATGGTGGAAAATAATTCTGGAAAGCTAAAACAACAGTTAATGTGGCTACTATACAAATAACATTTTATTTATCAAGGAACTATCAAGGTGAAAAGCTGGAGACATTGCTGCTCAAAATAGTCATTCCTTCACTGAGTAATTTTTAATGATTACGGTGTTCATGCGACTTGTTTTGTGTAAAAACTTACATTGCTTGAACAACACAATATGATTAGTACAAACTTTGGGTTTGTGTGTAATCAATGAACTTCCCAAAACTTTAAAAGTTTGTAGACCAGTAAATTATCATTCCTGTTAATATCAATTAAATAAATTATCTTCTTCACAATTACTCCTGTGGTAGGTAGCTTTACACTAAGTTCTACTAGTACTGTAAAATTTAGCATCTCAGCAAGCATTAATTTAAATTACCAAAATCATGGTTTCCAAATACAGCACAATGTGTGCCACACTCGTTCAGGACTGGAACCATCTGCTCTCCTTTTGTGAAGGAACTCACTGAAAGAAAAGTCATTATACAATTTGTAAACATTACCACACTGCATAAGTACAAAATTTTGTCAGATTTATGAATAACAATAAAAACAAAAAAATATTACTTAATGGGAAGACAGTAGATTGATATGAAACAATGAAAATGAAATGATCGTGTGGCATTATTGGCCAGGGGATCCCATCTGGGGTTGTTCGGCTGCCTGGTGCAAGTCTTTCTATTTGACACTAGTGGCTTGGATGTCAATGAAGATGAGAAGAAATAATTAGGACAACATAAACAAGAAGAAATAATTAGGACAACATAAACATGCAGATGCTCAAACAAAGAAAATATGTGACCCACCCTGGAATCAAACCCAGGACCCCACAATCCAGAGGCAGCAACACAGATGACTAAATCATGAACTGTGGATTATGAAAAAATAAACAAATGAAGTTGGCAGAATGCTTAAGAGTGCTGTAGAAGAAGAGATTGGCAATAAATTCTTATTCAAGAAAGAAGCACAGATGGATGTTGTTCCACAATTTAGCCACAAAATTCTACACAGTTGGTCTGTAAGTTTTGTGCCCTTCACTTCTGTACAACTATTTAATACAAAGTAGTAGTGGTATTTAAATATAGATTAAGATGTATGTAAAAGCCTATCACACAAATAGTCAGCTTATAACCATACTTTCACTGTGAAGATGTATCACATCTGCACAGCAAATGAGTCCTTTAACATCACTGTGAGATACTACAAATGTGATTATGGTGATAACTATGCTAAATGAAAACCTAACACCTCATTATTGGTTTTGAGACCATTAAGCAAATATACAGTGTGCACAAAAAAAACATGAACAATGATTAGTAAGATATGTAGGACAGTAGTTTTGGCATTTTTCAAGACAGAACCCCTCTCCAGAAGTGGATACATTCTGCACTGTGGGGCATTGAAGGTTGAGAATAGTGACTTCCAAGCTTCTGTAGTGATCTCACAGGTTACTCTGCACCTGTCTACTGGCAACACCATGAATATACAGCAGTCAGTAGATCACTATCTGTCGTGGTCAAAGGATTGGATTTTGTGCCATTGTCAACATGTGTTACATGAAATAACCAGCGGGATGGTAATAATATATGTGATAGTAGTTATTCATCATCTTGTTCTACAAGGCAGTAAAGAGTCTTATCTCTAGGCGAAGTGTATTGTTTATTAAGTACTTCCATACTGATGACTCCAACAGAAGTATTACGGAGCAGTTACAACAACAACAACAACAAATGGAACAATTATAGCAACAATGACAACACCAGCAATAACTGATAAAACCACAGCAGCACATGGAAGAGATCCACACACTGTAACAGCGACATTAGGAGCAGCAACAAACAAGGCTGGAAGCAGAGGGACAACCTACGGTGCAACTACAGGTGTTGCCACAGTCGTACATCCAGGAAAGTTGGTGTCCAGGCACCCTGGCGTTGTCTGCTGGTATCCCACCAGCAGCCAACACCTGTTCTACAGCCTGCAGCTGCAAGTTCGCTGAGTCTTATCATCTGCTGCCACCCTCTGGGACTGTCCCAGCAATGTAAGTGAACTGCATGGCACTTAAAGCACCAACCCTCTAGACAATTGTCTGTCACCATGGTTCACACACATAGAATGATTTCATCATCACTGTGATAAATATGCATATGTGGCGGCACTACTGGATAGCCGGTCCATCACAAGGTTAGTGAAATAGTGACTGGAAAGTACAAGGTTTAGGCGAGCTCATTCGGTAGGTTTCCCTCACCAACTCGCAATGCTTAGAATAATTGTTGCGCAGGGAGGAAATTGGTGACAAGAAACTGTCACAGTTTCTATAACATCTTCGCACCTTGGCCAGATCAGCGGTTCTGGATCCACTCCTTTGATCTACACTCCTGGAAATTGAAATAAGAACACCGTGAATTCATTGTCCCAGGAAGGGGATACTTTGTTGACACATTCCTGGGGTCAGATACATCACATGATCACACTGACAGAACCACAGGCACATAGTCACAGGCAACAGAGCATGTACAATGTCGGCACTAGTACAGTGTATATCCACCTTTCGCAGCAATGCAGGCTGCTATTCTCCCATGGAGACGATCGTAGAGATGCTGGATGTAGTCCTGTGGAACGGCTTGCCATGCCATTTCCACCTGGCGCCTCAGTTGGACCAGCGTTCGTGCTGGACGTGCAGACCGCGTGAGACGACGCTTCATCCAGTCCCAAACATGCTCAATGGGGGACAGATCCGGAGATCTTGCTGGCCAGGGTAGTTGACTTACACCTTCTAGAGCACGTTGGGTGGCACGGGATACATGCGGACGTGCATTGTCCTGTTGGAACAGCAAGTTCCCTTGCCGGTCTAGGAATGGTAGAACGATGGGTTCGATGACGGTTTGGATGTACCGTGCACTATTCAGTGTCCCCTCGACGATCACCAGTGGTGTACGGCCAGTGTAGGAGATCGCTCCCCACACCATGATGCCGGGTGTTGGCCCTGTGTGCGTCGGTCGTATGCAGTCCTGATTGTGGCGCTCACCTGCACGGCGCCAAACACGCATACGACCATCATTGGCACCAAGGCAGAAGCGACTCTCATCGCTGAAGACGACACGTCTCCATTCGTCCCTCCATTCACGCCTGTCGCGACACCACTGGAGGCGGGCTGCACGATGTTGGGGCGTGAGCGGAAGACGGCCTAACGGTGTGCGGGACCGTAGCCCAGCTTCATGGAGACGGTTGCGAATGGTCCTCGCCGATACCCCAGGAGCAACAGTGTCCCTAATTTGCTGGGAAGTGGCGGTGCGGTCCCCTACGGCACTGCGTAGGATCCTACGGTCTTGGCGTGCATCCGTGCGTCGCTGCGGTCCGGTCCCAGGTCGACGGGCACGTGCACCTTCCGCCGACCACTGGCGACAACATCGATGTACTGTGGAGACCTCACGCCCCACGTGTTGAGCAATTCGGCGGTACGTCCACCCGGCCTCCCGCATGCCCACTATACGCCCTCGCTCAAAGTCCGTCAACTGCACATACGGTTCACGTCCACGCTGTCGCTGCATGCTACCAGTGTTAAAGACTGCGATGGAGCTCCGTATGCCACGGCAAACTGGCTGACACTGACGGCGGCAGTGCACAAATGCTGCGCAGCTAGCGGCATTCGACGGCCAACACCGCGGTTCCTGGTGTGTCCGCTGTGCCGTGCGTGTGATCATTGCTTGTACAGCCCTCTCGCAGTGTCCGGAGCAAGTATGGTGGGTCTGACACACCGGTGTCAATGTGTTCTTTTTTCCATTTCCAGGAGTGTACATGGATCTCACATTTGCTGGAGATGCATCATACCATGCTCTCAGCAATGCTAGAGGTGAACCTGACTAAGCTGGCATAGATCCACAGCTATTAACTACAACACCCTCCAGAGAGAGACTGCATGACATCACCTTGCAGTTCGGTGAGATGAAATGATGGGTCACAGACCTCGGCATATACAAACAACAAGTTTGCATGCCATCACATGGCTAACATGCTAACATAGGGTGGGCTCTTCGCACTCACCAAAATGGAACAAATGCTTTTACCACCACCACTTGGCAACAGCAGGTGCAGATCTTCATCTGCACTGCCGTATTCCTGGATGGGAATGCAAACCGCAGCCTCCCACACCCACCAGTGCCAGCAGCCACCAGCCAGCAGCAGCAGCCTGTGCAATTATTGTGTCATTTAGTGGTAACTGAGATGCAGTTTCTGATGGCAGGTTGTATGTATGTGTGTTCCCCAGGTGCCTGCTTTCGCAACTGCGACTATGTGTAAATCATGATTTATCAGCTGCAAATGGTTAGCTCATAGCTACATGTGGTCTCATGACTTTAAATTTGAACATTGGTTAGACTTGATTTCCTGTTCTCTTATGACCCCATCCTGGATGTGTGGAATGCTTCTATTTTGGATTGGGTTAAATCACTGTAGGCTGGATGCCACAGTGCAGAAGTCCTTCGGTAGGCTTCCTCACTGCATAACTGCCACTGGTGTGCCTGCTACACCTGTCCCTATCAGCCACATGATCCGCCGGAGTGCCATCATAGCCCTGCCACACAATAGTGCATCACATCAGGACTACACCAGGTTCTCTTGTTTTCTAGGTGCCCAACAAACTTCACATTGCAAAACCAGAATTCAACACAATGATCCAAGCAGGTATGGCATGACCATCAGAAAGCAAATGAACTTCTTTCCTCCACTTGCACCTAAGCAATCATTTGGCTGGCATCCTTGTGGTGACTATAATGGACTCAACACTGTGACAATTGCCAACCAGTATCCTATGCACTTTTGGAGATTTTGCATGATAAATGGTGGGCTGCGCTGTTTTTTCAATGCTGGATCTAGTAAAAGCCTATAATCAAAAACTTGTGGCAATAACTGCGCCCTGTAGACTATTTGAATTTCTATAGATGTCATATGGCCTAAGGAATGCTGCACACACTTTTTAGCACTTCATCAATGAAGTTTTGGGGTAATGGACTTCTGTTTCACGTACACTAATTATGTGTCATTAGCATTGTCATACTCAGAAGAACACAAAAGATATCTACACTTAGTACTCCAAACACTTGGTGACCGTAGAATCCTTATAAACCTGGCTAAATGCGTTGTCAGTGTCATTGTAGTGATCAGTACATATGCTGAGTGCATCACCACAATTACAACTTAAACTGCCCTAAAAATGGTGTGCGAAGTATGTTGGTACCTTGGGATGATAAACTTTTACCATGTTTTTTACCCTGAGCTGCTGAGACACAGGTGCCACTCCACGCAATCCTCTCCAACCCCCCAGTGTGTGGTTCCATACCTGTCACTTGGACTGATGAACTACAGGCAGCATCTGAAGCCTGCCAGACAAATTCCAAGCCAGCCACCCTCTTGGACTTGTGCACGCAATTGCTGATGTCCTGCTAATGATTTTCTCAGATGCCACAATCCGCACGGTCAGTGTCATGCTACAACAGAATATTAATGGGTACTGGCAGTCTTATGGTTACTTCTGCACAAAGATGGTTCAAATGGCTCTGAGCACTGTGGGACTTAACTTCTGAGGGCATCAGTCCTCTAGACTTAGAACTACTTAAACCTAACCAACCTAAGGACATCACACACATCCATGCCCGAGGCAGGATTCAAACCTGCGACCGCAGCAGCAGTGTGGTTCTGGACTAAAGTGCCTACAACTGCTTGGTCTCCACAAAGATCACAGTAGCAATGCTCGTGGCTGCCAATCTACACTGCACTTTTAGCACCTTATGAAGCAGTTAAATACTTCTGGTTCATGATGGTTAGACATGTAATCACTATATATACAGACCACTGGCCACTAACTTTTGCATTTTTGCAGCTGTGAAGTAACTATCCCCCAATGCGAATCAGGCAACAAAATTTTAATTCACAGTTTACAATGGACATTTGGCATGTAAGCAGTTCAAAGAAAAGTCACCACTAATGCTTTATCTAGAGTGGAAGGCTTTTCCACACCAGTGGATTTCGCCAAGCTGGTGACAGTACAAAATGAAGATGAGGAGCTGCTCAGACACAAAATATTCCAGCATTTGTGTGGCTTGCCACTGGAAGACAACGAAGAGCTGATATACTGCAGTGGACCGAGAGAGGCTGTACGTACCAACCCTACCAGGACTCCACTATGAGGGCACTAGCAACACATGGTTTCATGTGGCCTCGTATACAGAAGGACTAACATATATGGTCTCACACCTGCATTCCAAACTAAAAGTTCAAAGTAACACAGCACATGCAAGCTCCGCTCAGACCATATCATTTATACAGATTAGAGACAGTAGAAAGCCTATAACACTAGCTCGGGGAACATCACATTTAATTTCTGTTTTACTGGATGACTTTCCATCAGTTACTATGAACTGTGACCTTTTCGACAGGAAATCATGAATCCAGCTGAGACGATTCGCAATTTGATTAGAAGTTGCTTCCAAGGAACAGTGACAAAAGCCTTCTGGAAATCTTCTGGAATCAATTTGAGATCCCCTGTTTATAGCACTATTATGTAGGGTGAATAGAGAGCTAGTTGTATTTTACAATAATTATATTTTCTAATGTTTGAATATTTCCACCATTTGACTGAACAACTTCTTTATTTTATATTACTATCATGATCTTGGCCTTAAGCCATTATCAAATATAACAATGTTGGGTATAATTAGACTTTGAAGAGTGAAGTCATCGTTAAGCTCTATTGAACTTCCATAGTATATAATTTGGGCTATGTTCACTGCACATATAATTATTGTACTGGTGTTCATTCTGTGGCTCAGTTGTTTTATACTTGGAAAACTTGTTTGCTACCTGTCTGCTGTACATTTCATTGATTTTGTACTCATCTACATGAAGGGGACACCTAGGTCAATAGATCTTGATGGTGATTTCACTTAACAGAGTCTACTTATACCCAACATTGTTGTACTTTATAATGGCTTAAGGCCAAAATCATGAGAGTGATATAAAATAAAGAAGCTTTACAGTCAAATGGCAGAAATATCATTCAAACATTATTACATGATTGTGGCCCAAAAATATGAAAAGATATTTTCTGAATCCGTGCCATCTATTTATCAATAAAATGTTTCCTTCAACGTAATTCAAAATGATCAACCACAGTTTATGTTCCAAAACCCTACAGCAAACTAGCGATAGTGATATAGGTTCGAATTCAGTGGCATGATCCTTTCTTGAGTATTGGTGAGATCTGTGCAACTATCGAGTCTTTAGGTACGGATGTTTTGTTGAGCGAGCTGCCATATGTGATACCGGAGGACTTGCCTTTATTGAGTGAGTCAAGCTGCTTCACAACACAGAGGATATCCACTGCTAAGTAACCCATGTTGGCAGCAGCTCTTGATTCGAATTTTGGAACATTTACTACTTCTTCTTTGGTGAAGGAATTTTGGGAAACTGTGTTTAGTAACTATACTTTAGGGCCATTTTCATTAGTAACACTACAGTGTGTGTGTGTGTGTGTGTGTGTGTGTGTGTGTGTGGAATCCAAATGGTGCAGTATATCTGCATTAGAACTGGCTGCTTCTTGTTATGTGATGAGCTGTAATTGTACCTTGTCCAATAGGAAAGGAAAACCATCTCTGAGATAAATGGTAAATTGGTTCTGTAAGTCTTTTTGGCATTAGATATGACCCAATAATATGATAACGGACACATGAATTTTTGGTTGCTAAAGACGAGTGTCATGCAATTCACAATGCCATCTTGAGTGAATGTGCATTCATAAGTAAACAGCACCTGAGTCCAGAATTGTGGCTGGAAATAACATTGCAAAAACTGCACTCATCATCAGTGGTCCTCAACAATTATCCCCTGCAGTTCCTACACATGGTATTAGTCAACCACAATTCATTGGACCTGCGAATGAAGGTGCTTCAATTGGCTTATCATGAGACAGTGAATAATCAGGGTTGATAGCATAAGCACAACTGACGTGAATGCACTGACTGTGCAATGCATTCAGAAGGCCTACTGTATGGACAGAAAATTTCTCAGTGCCACACAACACTACTGTCTATACAGGTAAATGTAACAAGTATATAAAATGAACTTTGCTGTATGTACAAGTTACAATTTTGACAAAATTCTGGGAAAGAAAAAAACAGTATGAACTTGCAGTTTTACAGTCTACGTTGTCTTCTCTCACTAGCTGCAAGCTTTGAATGATAGAAAATATTCATGTTGGGGAAATGTAATCCACAACTGTGATACATTATATGTAAACTAAAGGCAGAGGGGGTGGGAAGGGAAGGGAAGGGAAGGGAAGGGAAGGGAATATCAGCTGCATCGGGGCATTACGTGGGATCAGTGGTGGTGAGCACAAATGTGTACTGCACCGGGATTCAAACCCAGAATGAACTTAGCCACACACAAGCAGCCCGTTGGCGTTTCATTACTTGTTTACTGCTACATGCAGTAATGTTGTCAAAAACATTTGTGTCCTGGTAAACACAACTATCCAATTATGATGATATGAAAGGACAATGTGAAAATGAAGCACATGTGCAGGAATGTCAAAAGGAGCAGCCCGTGAATCCGTCTTACACTGATTAACAGAATGCATAACTCAGTGGTTCCTAACCCAAAGGGGGCCACAGGCAGTGGGGCACTGGGCCGCCGACAGTGTGACACTGGGCCGTGAACACTGATCGAGAGCTGAAGACAAAATAAAAATTGTAAGGAGCTTCTGGGATTTCACTTGTCTGCCATCAGGATCTGCAAGTATAGAATGAAATAAAAGTTGAAATGCCCAGTCACTATACAATAACACTCACAAGGAAATGATCCATTTTGTTATGTTGAAACCTGTCCTGTTTTTTCTCACACAGGAAGAAAATGTCGAAATAAGCTAGTAAGACGGACTGCCAGTCTCTCTCTCTCTCTCTCTCTCTCTCTCTCTCTCTCTCACTCACTCACTCATTCTTTTTAAATGTTGAAAATTACCAATATCATGTGCCACCAGGCAGCTTGAAGCACGTACCCTTATACGCTGTGCAACAGGGTTGGTGTGTGACCTTGGATAGCTGCTTATGCCATAGGTGCTTAAAATATCATAATCTGATTATAATTTGCTGAATTGGGAGTTTCTCGGTCACAATTGTTCACAAGGATGTCTCCCGTCAATTTGCTCTTTTAATATCCACACACAACAGGAAGGAAGGAAGGAATTAGTGTTTCACAATTTTCAGAGTACATTGAGAAGTCAATCTACATAACACACACATTCTTATAGCTGACATTCAACACCTCTGGTATCACTTGCTGTCTCCAATAGTTTTATACAAAACTGCAAGAGAGGGGGCATTAACATCAGCATTTTCTGTGTGCAGGCACAGTTTTAAAGAGATTTGGTAATTGCAGAGACATAATGGAAATTGTACGGATTATATGAATGCATAGTGTCCGTTCTTTCGGACATGTTTGAAAGAACAGACACCTTGCGGAATCCACAACTGTGATACATTATATGTAAACTGAAGGCAGAGGGGGTGGGAAGGGAAGGGAAGGGAAGGGAATATCAGCTGCATCGGGACATTACGTGGGATCAGTGGTGGCGAGCACAAATGTGTACTGCACCGGGATTCAAACCCAGGATCTCCTGTTTAATAGGCAGGTGTGTTAAACACTGCACCTTCAGGTACACAGTATAACTACAACTGTGCAGACTAATTCAGCACGCCTCACGGCCAACCCACATTCCTACCAAGTACCAGCTATCCACAGTCCCTGTCCATTTCCTCCATGTTCGCTACTCTGAGATTCCCACCGGAGATCAGACATACCTGTGCATCAGCACTGAAGAAGAAGGATCCATTGTTCATCTATGCTAATCAATTATATGAATGTGTGGTGTGTGCTATTTTGGACCACACATTCATATAACTGATTCGCCTAATTGGACAAGGAGTACACCTTCTTCAGTGCATATGTACAAGTATGTCTGACCTGCAGGAATCTCAGAGATGCGAAATGAACAGGGGCTGGGGATAGGTTGCGCTCAGTGGAAATGTGAGTCATCCGTAAGGCATGCCGAGACAGTCTATGCAGTCGCAATCACACTGCGTCCCGACTGGCAACGATGGCAAGAGCACTGTTTGCACTGTCACACCACAGATGAGTACGAACACAACCTTTTAAATTCCTAGAACAATATTTCCAACTACATTGGTGGAATCATGGGACAGTCATGGCACTGTGGCATCCTATATGTGTGTAAATCCACTTTCAGTCAAGGATTGTGTCTCATATCACAAGAGCTGTGCCTGCTGTTATTAGTTACTGCTAATTTACATCAATATGGACGCTTGGTTTGGGATGGGACTTGCCGTAAGACAAAGCAGTCAAGTGATGAAGGAACTTCCACATAAAATTTTGTAAGTTGTGGGAATGTTGAGTCCAAGTAATATCAAAATAGTGAAGAAGACAAACATATTTTCATAAATACAGTCACCATTTTTTAAAAAACTCTAGATTGTGTATTCTGGTGCTGAGTGGGAGAGCAAATGCCTCAATGTGTGATTTGTTTCAAAACACTGTATGAGCAACAACAAATGTATGAAACTATTATAACTCAAAATGCATCCCTCATCTAAAGGTCCTGAATGCATACAAAAGTCTCTCGATTTATTTCAAATCAAGAAAATATTTTTGTATGACTAAATCCACCATGGAACAGGCTTCAAAACAGAACATACTAAATAGAAGAGTTTCTTATGAGTTTTCTTTGTTAACTGAAAAGGAGTTAGCTCACACTGTAGGAGAAGAATTTATTATACTCACAGCAAAATTAATAAGCAACACTTTGTTTGAAGAAAAATGCACACAAAATACAAAAAACTCCATTATCAAAAACAACTGTGAAGAGAAGAATTGATGAGGCATCAGAAAATCTGAAAGAAGCCACCATAATTGCTTTGAAACAAAGCAAATATTCTTTGCTGGAGATGAAAGTAAAGAAAAGCTGGCCAGGCTAATTTATTAGTGCCTGGAGTGTGGTCTCAGCTCTCTGAGACTGCAGACATGTGTGCAAGTTGCGTTTGTGTGTGTGTGTGTGTGTGTGTGTGTGTGTGTGTGTGTGTGTGTCTACTGCTGACAAAGGCCTTAATGGCCGAAAGCTTTAATTGTGTGAATCTTTTTATTGTGCCTATCGTGACTCAGGATCTCCGCTATATGGTGAGTAGCAACTTTCCTTCTCTGGTATTGTTACATTCCATCCTGGATTTTCCATTGCAAGAGAAAAAGGGTTATTAAGACTTAATGTCCTGTTGTTGTCAGTCATTAAATATGGCTCAAGCTTGGTTTGGGGAGAGGAGGAGGGGGGATTCCAGATTGCCTGATGTATTTTAGGGAAACAATGGAAAACCTATATCTACATGACCATATGAGGACTTAAACTCCAGTCTTTCCAAATGCAAATCCATTGTCTTCACTGCTGCACCACCTCATTACAGTCCTCACCTTGCTTCAGAAGAGGTATTTGGTGTAGTGTCCTATTTTTTCACATTCAACTGAACAGAGGAGGGGGGGGTTTCTTCTGTGAACCCTGTGAATAGACACTCCATGATGAAATGGACCTCACAGTGAACAGATGCTATTATGAACCGTAAATAATGCTGAATTCAGATCCCATGTGTTAACAGGGTAGTCACAAAATTTTTTACTGTTTGAACCAAAGTTCTTAACTTTCACTGTAAGTAATGTCTCTTTGATGATGTCACAGCTCGCAGTTGATTCTGCAAATGTTCAGACTAGTCAGGGCTATGTCACCTCCTTAGATTTGGACTGAGAGCAATCATAAGTGGTTTTAAAAGACCTAATCATGATCTTTTCTTCTTCTGCTTTATAATCCAGCTGTACTTTATCTCTCACTACCTGAGAGGCTGCAAGATTTTCATAAGCCCATTAGCACTGGAACGTGCACAGAGCTCTCTGTCTGCCTATGATTGCAAGATGGTAGATCCCACTCCACCAGAGCACAGGTCTTCATACATGGCATGAATCCTTTGAAACAGATGTACCGGCTGCTCGGTGGATTACAATCAATGTGTAAGCCACCCCTTCCAGCACTGCATCTTTACTGTCAAACACAGCCAGTTGGCTGTGCCCATTCAGCCTTGCTGAGCATCCATTTTGGCAGCTTCCTTCTAGGGATTTGTTTATCTGTTAGTTATGTCCAGATCAAGATGCAATCATTTGAGGGCAAGTTGTCACTAAGCAGCATCAATGTGGACTGTAGAGTGTATCAAGAAACAGATGAAAAATAATGACTTACTTTTAGTGTTGCAAGATGTAATCTGCCCCATGTCAGAAGACTCTCTAAGTTATGCTCTCAACAGCTCTACCTCGGGGCAAGTTGTGGTGGAGCTGAATAGCATATCCTGTGCAACGTAGTTTCCATAAAGCAGCAGTGACTGAAAGAGCTGTGTACTGTTCAGAGCCTCACTGCCTACAGCTGCATTAGACATCGGTAAAGGGAACATATGGTCACCTATTGCAATGCTTGCACTTCTTCAGCAACTGCTTGTAACCTGGTTAAAAAGTTGAGGGGTTGACGTGCAAAGTGGTGTGCATTGTTGAAAAATATAGCCACACCAGCTTTAGCCCTCATGCCACTGAGTCAACCTTTTTGCAGATACCACAGTCTTTTAGCACAGGAGCATCAGTGTGTTTCCTGTAGACAAACAAAAAGGTTTAAATTCCACTACAGTATGATAACTAGTTTTTAGCAATGTTTCTTTCCATCAAACTGTTGTGCCTATGGTAGAGTGGATTTTTGTTGAGGGACTGAGAATAATCCTCAAATTCTATATGGTCATCATCAGAACCATGAGAGAAAACCAGTGTTGCTCAATCTGATTGCTTGGAACTGGTTTTTCTCAGTTTTTACTTTTTTGCAAACTTCTCCTTCTGTAGTCTACATGGGCATGATGTTGGCAACACTCCATTTACTTTTGCTGTGGTTTGGACCATGCCTAGCCAGCAATGTCTCTTTGGCAAGGTAGGAGGAGGGGGAATGGACGTATAAAGGAAATCACTGAGGATGCAACAAAAATGGTATACAAGAAGAATGGACGAGCCTGAACTACCAAATCAGCTTCAGAATATGGCAAGTTGAATAACTGTTTAATGCCAACTATTGCCCTCCATTTAAAATATTTAAGATTGACCTCAAAACATCCTGCCAGGAGCAGTTTCATGGCAGATTTTTAACACATTCAGAAAACAATTAACAAAATAAATTTCAGTGAGATGTCACTTGAAATGCTGAAACTTGGTTTATCTATTTATGTTTCGATCATAGTTTTAAATATTAGACTTTTTATTACTTAGTGTTTTCGTCGTTTTTCAAAAATAAAAATAAAATTGTACAAATGATTACTACCTACATTGAAGCTCTCACACATCGCTATAAAGATTTCCTTGTGGATCTGTCAGATGTTGGATGCACTTTACAGACATGTGATGTAAATTTTTCCTGAGTAGGTGGTCTCTACAGGGTAAGACTCAGATAAGCAGCAGTTTCTTGACAGTTGTTGCCTTGTGCTGCAAAAGAATTTCCTAACTCTACAAGAAATAGAGGGGACAAACTTTTGCCTTATTGCAAATTTGTTGTCTCTTCACACCATGGTTCATGGTGTGGGTTCCTGTAGTCATGTCCTAGTTCATGAACCATGGGCAACGTATGAGTGGCCAAGCAAGTGGTCCCGACAGTCGGGATACCAGTTACTTTGGAATAAGGCTGGGCATCTCGGACATATTCTGAGTCGTGGTCACCTTTGTGCTCATACGGCAAAGACTACAAAATCCACCGGTTAGTCCCTCAGCCGTTAGGGGTAAAACCCAATGGGACTCGGGGCAAGTAAGGCTAGCAACCTGCTTCCCTGGTACTTTAAATATGATGCTGGCAACAATCAGAGCAAAATGCCTCGGACCTTTGGAGGTGACGGAGTCCCACCTCTAACTGACAAACCAGGGACTCCAAAGATACGACTTGGCAAACAAATGGTAATGAGATGGGGAGCTATTAATATCAATGGGGGCTACTGTGGGAAGAAGGTAGAGCTGGCAGAGGCTGCAAGTAAGATGGGGCTGGACGTTTTAGCTGTTAGTGACATTTGGGTAAGGGGTGAGAAAGAAGAGGAAGTGGGAGAATACAAGGTCTACCTGTCAGGAGTCAAAGCAGGAATAGCACAATGGGGTGTAGGGCTTTAGATCAGGAAAGAAATGGAACCCAGCGTAGTTGCAATAAGGTATGTAAACGAACGACTGATGTGGATAGATTTGACAGTGTCTAGCAAGAAAATTAGGATTGTGTCAGTATATTCGCATTGTAAAGGGACAGATCAAGATAAGATGGATAGTTTTTATGAGGCACTCAGTGATGTAGTTGTTAGAGTAAAGGACAAAGACAGTGTCCTGCTCATGGGTGATTTTAATGCCAGGATTGGGAATTGAACAGAAGGGTATGAAAAGGTTATGGGTAAATTTGGAGAGGATATGGAGGCCAACAGGAACGGGAAACAACTCTTGGATTTCTGTGCCAGTATGGGCTTAGTAATCACAAACTCCTTTTTTAAACATAAGAACATTCACCGGTATACTTGGGAAGGCAGGGGAACAAGATCTGTCATTGACTATATAATAACAGATCAGGAATTCAGGAAGGCTGTGAGGGACACACGTGTATTCAGGGGATTCTTTGATGACACTGATCATTATTTAATCTGCAGTGAAATTGGGATTGTGAGGCCGAAAGTGCAGGAGGTCAGGTCCATTTGTAGGAGGATAAGAGTGGAGAAACTTCAGGATAAGGAAATCAGGCACAAGTATATAACAGCGATCTCAGAAAGGTACCAGTTAGTTGAATGTAGTCAATTACAGTCATTGGAAAAGGAATGGACAAGGTACAGGGACACAGTACTAGAAGTGGCTAAAGAATGTCTTGGAACAGTAGTGTGTAAAAGTAGGATGAAGCAAACAGCTTGGTGGAATGATACAGTCAAGGCAGCCTGTAAAAGGAAAAAAAAGGCGTATAAAAAATGGCTACAAACCAGAACCCAGGTGGACAGAGAAAGTTATGTTGAAGAAAGAAACAAAGCCAAACAGATAATTGCAGCATCCAAGAAGAAATCGTGGGAAGACTTTGGAAACAGGTTGGAGACTACGGGTCAAGCTGCTGGAAAACCATTCTGGAGTGTAATTAGCAGTCTTCGAAAGGGAGGTAAGAAGGAAATGACAAGTATTTTGGACAGGTCAGGAAAACTGCTGGTGAATCCTGTGGATGCCTTGGGCAGATGGAGGGAATATTTTGAAGAGTTGCTCAATGTAGGTGAAAATGCGATCAGTAAGGTTTCAGATTTCGAGGTAGAATGGGATAGGAATGATGATGGAAATAGGATCTCATTTGAGGAAGTGGAAAAAATGGTCAATAGATTGCAGTGCAATAAAGCAGCTGGGGTGGATGAAATTAAGTCGGAACTCATCAAATACAGTGGAATGTCAGGTCTTAAATGGCTACACAGGATAATTGAAATGGCCTGGGAGTCGGGACAGGTTCCACCAGACTGGACAAAAGCAGTAATCACACCAATCTTTAAACATGGAAACAGAAAAGATTGTAACAACTATAGAGGTATCTCTTTAATCAGCGTTGTGGGTAAAATCTTCTCAGGTATTGTTGAAAGGAAAGTGCAAGTATTAGTTGAGGACCAATTGGATGAAAATCAGTGTGGGTTTAGGCCTCTTAGAGGTTGTCAGGACCAGATCTTTAGCTTACGGCAAATGATGGAGAAGTGTTATGAGTGGAACAGGGAATTGTATCTATGCTTTATAGATCTAGAAAAGGCATATGACCGGGTTCCTAGGAGGAAGTTATTGTCTGTTCTACTAGATTATGGAATAGGAGGCAAACTTTTGCAAGCAATTAAAGGTCTTTACATGGATAGTCAGGCAGCAGTTAGAGTTGACGGTAAATTGAGTTCATGGTTCAGGGGTAAGACAAGGCTGCAACCTGTCTCCACCGTTGTTCATATTATTTATGGATCATATGTTGAAAACAATAGACTGGCTGGGTGAGATTAAGATATGTGAACACAAAATAAGCAGTCTTGCATATGCGGATGACTTAGTTGTGATGGCAGATTCGATTGAAAGTTTGCAAAGTAATATTTCAGAGCTAGATCAGAAATGTAAGGACTATGGTATGAAGATTAGCATCTCCAAAACGAAAGTAATGTCAGTGGGAAAGAAATATAAACGGATCGAGTGCCAAATAGGAGGAACAAAGTTAGAACAGGTGGACGGTTTCAAGTACTTAGGATGCATGTTCTCACAGGATGGCAACATAGTGAAAGAACTGGAAGCGAGGTGTAGCAAAGCTAATGCAGTGAGTGCTCAGCTACGATCTACTCTCTTCTGCAAGAAGGAAGTCAGTACCAAGACTAAGTTATCTGTGCACCGTTCAATCTTTCGACCAACTTTGTTGTATGGGAGCGAAAGCTGGGTGGATTCAGGTTACCTTATCAACAAGGTTGAGGTTACGGATATGAAAGTAGCTAGGATGATTGCAGGTACTAGTAGATGGGAATAATGGCAGGAGGGTGTCCACAATGAGGAAATCAAAGAAAAACTGGGAATGAACTGTATAGATGTAGCAGTCAGGGCGAACAGGCTTAGATGGTGGGGTCATGTTACACGCATGGGAGAAGCAAGGTTACCCAAGAGACTCATGGATTCAGCAGTAGAGGGTAGGAGGAGTCGGGGCAGACCGAGGAGAAGGTACCTGGATTCGGTTAAGAATGATTTTGAAGTAATAGGTTTAACATCAGAAGAGGCACCAATGTTAGCACTGAACAGGGGATCATGGAGGAACTGTATAAGGGGGGCTATGCTCCAGACTGAACGCTGAAAGGCATAATCAGTCTTAAATGATGATGATGATGATGATGACGATTCACAAAGTGCCAATACATAAGTAATGTCTAATCATAAAGAGAAAATAACAAATTTTCTATCATTTAAATTATTCTCTTGCAAAGACAATAAACACTTATTTGATGTGATTTACCCACTCTTATATTTCACTATGATTTCTATTACTGAAAATTATTATTTCAAAGTGGTTTAGTGCGCTAACAATAGGCCAGCAGGGATATGTATACATAGCAAGTGAAAATATCATGGGTTACAACACACTGTTACACTGTTGCTGTGAACTACAGATAGTACTAGATGGCAGTGCACAGATCCTTTCTTGGGTTATCAACAATCCTAACAGAAGGCACAAAGTGCAAGGGCAGGACAGAATTTTTACACACAGTGCAAACAAGAGTCTGGTGCCACCAGCCTGACTAACTGCTAACCTTCCACCCCCTTGACATTTTCAAGTTCCAACCAAAACATGTTAACATACCATACAAAGCTGAAATACATACATAAACTACAGATAATTTAGGAAGAATGTATAAGTTGATTCAAAAAAACTATTTGTACAGTATTCTGAGCACCATTTGTACATGAAAGCAGCCACACTGAAAGATGATTCATGAAGACATAAAATCAGCTGTATTGAAATGTGTCAAATAAAACATCACAATAATGATGTCTGGAAAAAAAACACTATTCAAACAAAGTGATTTTCTGCTGAATGAGGTAAGAAAATGATGAATAAAAGCCTGCTTAAGAGCAGGAGTTCATCATTAGAAGATTCATATCAGTTTCAAACACAATACTTGTATTTTTCATTGGTCACATTACATAAAAAGAAATTTCCTACAGGGCAATACCTGTAACACAAAGATAACTATTTCCTAAAAACCCAACGATGCTCATTGCATCTATAGTAATGAGCAGACCCTCTGCAAATATACCAAGGGTCACACTGAGACCTCCACAGACCAAAATTACCCCCTCAACCTTGTACAGAAACAGATCTCCCAAATCATGCTTCTTCAGTCACCTACCACCTCCCACATATCCACCATCCAGCCACAAAGGAGCACTCCCTTCGTGACTTAGTATGACCCAGGACCGAAGCAACTGAATTAGATTCTCTGCCAGGGTTTCGACTACCTATTGTCATGCTCTGAAATGAGAAATCTCGTATCTACTATCCTTCCCATCCCTCTGACAGTGGTATTCTGCCATCCTCTGTACCTACGTAACATCCTTATCCATCCCTAATCCATCCCTGCTACCAAAATCGTCTCTCTTGGCTCATATCCCTTCAACAGATCTAGATGCAAGACCTGTTCCATGCATTCTCCTACTATCACCTACACCAGTAAGGACACAGACATCTATTATCCCATCAAACACAGGGCTATCTGTGATAGTAGACACACTATCACCTACACCAGTAAGGACACAGTCATCTATTATCCCATCAAACGCAGGGCTATCTGTGATAGTAGACACATGATCTACAAACTCAGCTGCAACCTCTGTGCTGCTTTCTATGTGGGCATGACAACTAGTAAGCTGTCTGTTAGCATGAGTGGCCAAGAGACAGCTGCACCACTTAGTTGCTAAACATGCTGTCCAACACAATGTGCTTCACTTCAATTACTTCTTCACTGGCTGCACCACCTGGATCCTTCATATTGTTGTGACTCGCCGATCAAAGTGTCGCCGCGCAATTACGCGCGTCCTCTACGTGCGGCGCTGTCTGCCAGCCATGCAGCAGCTGCGCCACCTAAGTGGCCAGCCAGGCAGCGGCTGCTAGACTTGGACTCAGTGCTCATTCGAATGTTACTGTGTTCACATGTATCGCTTGTCAACTTGCTCTGTGACTTATATGTGTTGTGTCGTTTTGAAATATATGTGTTCAACTTGACGTTATAACAATTGGCGACGAGGATGGGATTTTTCCTTGTCACCGTTGACCCATAGGTTTCCATGGTTACTGTCGAGCAACTACTGCAAGGTCTCATTGAACAGCAAACGCTTCTAACATCGGCGATTCGCGATTTCGTCGCGGCGTCAAATGCGGGGCGTTTCTCATCGTTGGCTATACCTCCTTTTCCTCCTTACGACGAGACGGCAGAAGACTGGTCTTATTATGACAAACGTCTTCGACAGCACTTCTTGGCATTTCATGTCACAGATGAACAACCATGTAAGTCTCTGTTCCTTTCCTGGATTTCACCTCAAATGTATCGGTTGTTGTCGCAATTGGCTCCTTTGAAGGATCCTGCGTCTTTGTCCTTTGCTGAAATGTGCTCACTTCTGCCTGTCTATTTTCAAAAGCAAACGCATGTGGTAGCCTCTCGTGTTGCCTTTTATAGTTGTCAAAAACAGCCGCATCAATCCTACTGCGCTTGGGCTGCTGAACTTCACGGCCTCAGTCGAAAGTGTCAATTTGTTACTGACGTTCACAAAGAATCCTATGCCAATTCCATAGTACGGGATGCTATTATCCGGTCGGCGCCCGACAAAGAAGTTTGGCAACGTGCCCTTCAGTTGGCAAATCTGACTCTAGGTGAAGTCCTCTCCATCGCGCAGTCTTTCGAAATTTCTCGCGCCGCTGGGGCGCAAATAGAGGCGTGGGGTGACGTCGGGGAAATACAACCTCTGTGCGCTGTTGATGACACGTGCGGCACGTCCCCACCGGCCGACGTGGCCGCAGTGCACTCCCACGTGCAGCCTCGGCCTAACCGTAAACAACCCGCTAACAAACTGCAGCAAAACCCCCGGCAACTTCCGTCATGTCCACGATGTTTTACGAAACATTCACGCGAGGATTGTCCCCAACGTTGGGCTGTGTGTCACAATTGCAAAAAGAAAGGTCATGTGTCTTCCGTCTGCAAATCCGACCGCATACATGATGTTCATGAACATAACGCTGATTCTGATTCTGTGTTGTCTGTCAATTGCACTTCTTCCCTTTCAGGGAAGTTGTTCCTCACTGTCCAAATTCTTGGTCGAGATGTTCGCATGCAGGTGGATACCGGTTCTGCTGCCACTATAATTAATTCTCAGACGTATCTTCAGTGGGGTTCTCCACTCCTGTCATCTGTCACTCCACAATTACGGACGTACAATAAAAAGAAGATTTCTCTCTTGGGACAAATTAATGCTGAGGTATCTTATAAATCCGTCGTTCGCACTGTTCCCATATTTGTGGTCGACCAGAGTAACGCAGAGAATCTTTTTGGTTTCGATGCCTTTCGCGTTTTTGGGTTCTCCATAGATGACTCTGTCAATATCATCTCTGATGCTATTCCTTATGCTCAATTGGATTCCTTGTCGACGGCATTTTCGTCCCTTTTTTCTCCTGGGTTAGGCCGTGCAAACGACTTTGAAGCTCATATCACGCTCAAACCCACTGCTCGGCCTACGATTTTTCGGGCTCAGCCCATTCCTGTGGCCCTTCGTCTCACTACTTCAGGGGTCTTGCTTCCTGTCACTTCCAGTGAGTGGTCCTCGCCTGTCGTTGTCGTTGCTAAGTCAAATGGTGATATTCGTCTCTGTGGCGATTTCAAAGCCACTGTCAATGCTCAATGCCTCATCGACACTTACCCTATGCCCCGACCTGAAGAACTGTTCACTAAACTTGCTGGAGGCCAGTATTTTTCTAAACTTGACCTGGCAGAAGCTTATCATCAACTTCCTCTCGAAACTGCTTCCCGGCAGTTTCTGGTCCTTAACACGCCTTTCGGCCTCTATCAATACCAACACTTGCCATTCGGGGATGCTAGCGCCCCTGCACTCTTTCAGCGATTCTTGGAACAATTATTGCTCCCTGTCCCTGGGTGTATCAATTACATGGACGACATTGTTGTCACTAGCTCCACCACTGAAGAACATCTTAAAAATCTCCGCACACTTTTTCATGTCTTACAGACTGCCGGTCTTAAGTGTAATCTTCAGAAATCACAATTTTTTCAGGCATCTATCACGTACTTGGGGTTTCTACTCTCTTGGGATGGTATTCGTCCACTTCAGCAAACTGTCGCTGCGATCGATGCCCTTCCTCGCCCTACATCTGTTAAGGAACTGCATGCCTTCTTGGGGAAAATAGCACACTATCAAAAGTTTTTACCGTCTGCGGCTTTGGTGGCTCAGCCGTTGCATCGCCTGTTGCATAAAAACGTGCCTCTTCATTGGTCCGCATCATGCGATGCGGCTTTCCAGAAATTGAAGACTGTGCTGAAATAGGCCCGGTGCCTGGCTACTTATCGACATGGCCAACATCTTGTTCTTGCCACGGACGCCTCTCAATACGGGGTCGGTGCAGTCCTTGCGCACCGTTTTTCTGACGGTTCAGAACAACTCATTACTTATGCCTCCAAAACGCTCACGGATGCCCTACAAAAGTATTCTCAAATTGAAAAAGAAGCTTTGGCCATTATATATGCTCTTCCTAAGTTTGGTGTTTTTCTCTATGGCTCCAAATTTCATCTAGTTACGGATCACAAACCACTTGTTTCCTTATTTCATCCATCAACGCCACTTCCCGACAAGGCTGCACACCGCCTCCAGCGTTGGGCTCTTTACTTGTCTCGTTTCAATTATGAGATTCATTTCCGGCCAACGGCTCAACATGCAAATGCTGATGCTCTGTCTCGCCTTCCCATGGGTCCTGATCTAGTATTCGATAGGGACGAACTTTCGTGTTTCCACTTGGATGTTGCCGAGCAGTGGGTTGTGGACGGGTTCCCCATCACCGGGGACCGGCTGGCGGCTGCTACGGGTTCTGACCCTAGCCTCTCCCAGGTTTTACACTGTACTCAGAAGGGTTGGCCAGATCGCCCGTCCGCTAAGACTTCTGATCCGTTGCGGAACTACTACGGCTAGGGATAGTGTTATCCTCCTTTCCACCGACAATACCTCGCCGCGTATTGTGGTACCTGTGTCTTTGTGTGCTTCGGTCTTGCGCCTCCTTCACCAAGGGCACTGGGGTGTGTCTCGCACAAAATCTCTGGCGTGCCGTCATGTGTACTGGCCTGGTATCGACTCTGAAATAGCACACATGGTCACTGCCTGCGGCCCTTGTGCGTCCAGGCCGCCGCCCCAAAGTCATCTTTGTCACCGTGGCCTTCGCCTGAGAAGCCCTGGGAGCGCATTCATGCTGACTTCGCGGGACCCTTTTTAGGTACTTATTGGCTCCTCGTCATTGACGCCTACTCTAACTTTCCTTTTATTGTCCGTTGCACGTCGCCTACCACCGCGGCAACCACAAGTGCTCTCGCCCGCATTTTTTCTTTGGAAGGCCTCCCCTCTACTCTTGTTACTGATAATGGTCCGCCATTTGCCTCTTCCGAATTTGTGGATTTTTGTGCTTGTCACGGCGTTATGCATGTCATGCCCACGTCGTTCCATCCACAATCACATGGTGAGACTGAACGATTGGTCCGCACATTTAAGGCTCAGATGCGGAAACTTCTGACTTCTTCTGCTGCTGATGATGCGCTTCTCCAGTTTCTGGCGTCTTACCGTTTCACTGCCACGGGCGACCACAGCCCGGCTGAGCTCTTACATGGCCGACAGCCCCGCACGCTACTTCATCTTCTGCGGTCTTCCACCTCACGGCCGCGGGTGCCTTCACTTGGCCGGTTCACCGTTGACGACCTCGTCTGGGTCCGGGGACATGGCAGGTGGCCAAAATGGAGTCCGGGCCGCATCTTACGACACCGTGGCCGATGCCTGTATGAAATCCAGACGGACACGGGTGTAGCAGTGCGTCATTCGGACCAGCTTCGGCCTCGTGTGCCGACAACGCCTGTTCCGAATGCCGCTACACCAGCTTCAGCTCTACCTGACGCTCGGGATCTTGGCATCTCTCAATACTCACAACGCAGCCCTCTTACCGTCATCGCAGTGCCAGCACAAGAACGGACACCACCAGGAGACGTGCCCATGCAGGAACCAGATGACCATCCTCTGTCGGAGCCAATCTATTGGCCTCCTCCTCCTACAGACGGCGACACGTCGCCCATGTCTCCTGTTATATCAACTGGACTTGCCGCAACGGTCAGATTGGTGCACAGGGCCCCAGCAGATTCGACTCCTATGTCTCCTGTCATCTCGACCCATTATCATCGGGGACACTTCCGTCCATACGGGAAGCCTCCTCCTCAAGACTTTACCGCCAGTCAAACAACGCCTATGGATGTTAGCCATCTCCAGGCCACCTCCATCAAGACCAGTGCAACAATTTCAAAAAGGGGAAAAGTGTTGTGACTCACCGATCATTCAAAGTGCCGCCGCGCAATTACGCGCGTCCTCTACGTGCGGCGCTGTCTGCCAGCCATGCAGCAGCCGCGCCACCTAAGCGGCCAGCCAGGCAGCGGTCACTAGACTTGGACTCAGTGCTCATTCGAATGTTACTGTGTTCACATGTATTGCTTGTCAACTTGCTCTGCGACTTATATGTGTTGTGTCGTTTTGAAATATGTGTGTTCAACTTGACGTTATAACACATATCAACACCATTTTTTTCTGAATAAGGCAGATGGGAACTCTCTCAGCAACACATGCACGTTCCCATAATCCCTCCCTATGCCCCTGGCCTCAACCTTCACTAGTCTCTGCCCTCCCCCTATCTACTCCCTCCCTGCTCCCACTCCAGAATTGCATAGCCTTCTATTCTGCCAATGTGCCCACCAGTCTTTTTCCTCTTCTTTACTTCTCTCCTTCTCTGCCCCTTCCCACCCTTCCCCCCCCCCCCCTCAAAAAAAAAACACGTCTCAGACACACACACACACACACACACAAACCTCCCGATTGCACCAAGTAACCCTACCCTGTCCCCACCACATCACTGCACATTTTCACAAGCAACACAACACCTTGCTCTACCCTTACCCCTATCTTCCTATCCATGCCTCCTGCCCACCATTAACTCCTATTTACCCCATCCACCCACACCAGACTGCTTCTCCCATCAGGGTCTGTTGGAGTCTGCAGTCAGACCGCAGGGGCCAGAGACTCGGCTCTTGTGTGTGTGTGTGTGTGTGTGTGTGTGTGTGTGTTTCTCTATATTTTTACATAATATATAATATTTTCTATATCATTAATGCAGAATGATGAAACCTACATTTAAATTTGTATTTGGCAAGAGGCCACATGCACAATGGGTCATAGTGCACCAGCACCCTTAGAGCATCTTCATATTTTCTTGTCAATGGTGTACAGGTATCTTGTCAATGGTGTTCAGGTAGGACAACAGTTTATAGGGTTTTTACCCTTATGGTTATTACATGACAATTATATGGATGACAGCAGCATTATTTCTTGACATCTCCCAATACCATAGGTAGAAACATTACATGAAACTCAAAGTCAACAGAAACATTATCATAACAGAGCTACAAAATGTATTGCCACCATGATTATTAGCAACAACACGTCTGGACAGCTCTGCATGTTAAAAGCACTGCCTCCAGGAAATGTCGGAGCTCTGGCACTAGACTGAATCTGCCTGGCAGATTAACGATGGTGGATGGTGTGCCAGGTAACTTGATAGCTGGTTTCCCACATCCCGTTAGGTGAATATCGAGTGGGACCCAATTCCTAACTCAGTTACATGATTCGCAAACATTTTCACTCGCTTTCACATAAATCACAATTACACACAAACAATTATCCCCAGGGGAGGAGGGGAGTGTAACAGGGTGCGACAGGAAGGGCATCTGCAAAACCCTAAACTAACCACACAAAATCTGTTAATACCAATGCCAACCCTGAACTGTGAAGGACACAAGAACACGAAAAAGAAGCGGCTTAACAACAGCCTTTAAGATAATATCAAAGAAATAATGTATATGTTTATCAGGAAAGTGGAGTACACATCAACTGTGGACAAAAATGTGTGCTTATTTCAGAACCTATCTGGAGCCTACACACAAACCCATAGCTCTAAAGTAATGTATATTACCCACCAACACAGTTCAACGCAAATTTAAAATGGATCCTTGTACAGATTTTGATAAACACTCCTTCTGTTCAGTAACCAGATCTTCCTCTTAATGAATGTAGGAAATAAAACGAATCAATGAGCTTTATGTATTCAAACAGTGACAGATGAAGATCTACACACCAAGTGGCAGCAGATGCAAGTATGTGGGAAGTCAGAGACTTGCTAGCTTTTGAAACCAGAGGCTGTTTTTAGTAAAAGGAAGTTGGGTGCCAGTCTGCAGCAAATATACAGTCCAAATAAAGGCTGAAATATTGAATAATGAGAACACAAACCCTACTCACCCACATATTTTATGACCTGCACTGCTAACAGTGTTAATCTTGGTGGTGCTGGGATTTCAAGACAATGTGAGTTCCAACTTTGTGAAATAAAAAGATTAACATTAACAGAGATTTTCATTTGTGCTTGGAACAACACAACAATACACATAATAAAAAAAATATTTTAGTGCTTTCCTCTTTCATAAAGAAAGAACTGTAGTCGAATTAAGTCGGGTGATGCTGAGGGAATTAGATTAGGAAATGAGAGACTTAAAGTAGTAAAGGAGTTTTGCTATTTGGGGAGCAAAATAACTGATGATGGTCGAAGTAGAGAGGATATAAAATGTAGACTGGCAATGGCAAGGAAAGCGTTTCTGAAGAAGAGAAATTTGTCAACATCGAGTATAGATTTAAGTGTCAGGAAGTCATTTCTGAAAGTATTTGTATGGAGTGTAGCCATGTATGGAAGTGAAACATGGACGATAAATAGTTTGGACAAGAAGAGAATAGAAGCTCTCGAAATGTGGTGCTACAGAAGAATGCTGAAGATTAGATGGGTAGACCACATAACTAATGAGGAAGTATTGAATAGGGTTGGGGAGAAGACAAGTTTGTGGCACAACTTGACCAGAAGAAGGGATCGGTTGGTAGGACATGTTCTGAGGCATCAAGGGATCACCAATTTAGTATTGGAGGGCAGCATGGAGGGTAAAAATCGTAGAGGGAGACCAAGAGATGACTACACTAAGCAGATTCAGAAGGATGTAGGTTGCAGTAGGTACTGGGAGATGAAGAGGCTTGCACAGGATAGAGTAGCATGGAGAGCTGCATCAAACCAGTCTCAGGACTGAAGACCACAACAACAACAACAAAGAAAGAACTAATTTCTATAGGCATTCAGATGCAATGTATATCCCATTTCCCCAATACTGAGTACTAGGTTTCTGTGAGAGACATCCCAGTGTCATTGTCCATGACCTTCATAAAAAAAATGTAGTCTTGAAGTTACACCTCAAATGAATGGTTCTTCACTATCATTCATGGCTTATTTTAATTGTCTCTTTACTTTCAACAATATATTTATCGTAACATTAACAGTAAAGTTGTTGTTGTATTTGAAATTCAGCATGGAAGAGGAAGAAGAAGATGACTTTTGCAGATATATTGCAGGAACTGAACCGGAAGACTCTTTAAGGACAGACGTGAACTATCTCGAGAAATTCTATAAACAAAGTTCAAGAAATGGCTTTAAATGATTACCCTAGGATTATGCTACAACCCCTTATGCATCACTCACATAGAGACTGTGAAGATAAGATTAGAATAACTACTGCACACACAGAGGCATTCAAACAATCATTCTTCTTGTGCTTCATAGATGAATGGAACAGGAAAAAAACCCTAAAAGCTGGTACAATGGGATGTACCCTCTTCCATACACCCTCACAGTGGTTCACAGAGTACAGAAGCAGATGTAGAAGATGCTGAATTTATGGTATTTTCAATAGCATGGTCAAGACTTCCCTTACTACATATGAAAACACACATCTGTTTTCAGGCAAAATGTTGGTACTGTCACTAAAACCTATAAAGATATATGCACTACACAAGCTTTTAGGACTAATAGTTCCTTCTTCGGAAATGAGAGAGGGATAGACTGGTGAAGGTTAAAACAGAATGCCAAGTGACCCAACCTCACAATGAGAGGGACCCATCTTTTTAACCTACCCGAATCCATCTTTATCTCCATCCTGAAGAAGGAATTATTAATTCAGAAAGCAAGGATAATGTATATACTTTTATATTTCTACCAACAGTATTTAAATTTCTCCTGAAAATACTGGCCAGAAACTCTGTCTCATAATGTTATAGCTCACTTGAGTGTCTTGTTGGTCCACTCAGAGTTCGTCGACTTCCTCTTTCCTAACACTAGAAATCCTGGAATTTCACAAACTTTTAAATGTGTGTTATATAGTTGCTATTATGAACAAGTATAGTGGGCAGGTCCCCAGGCAAGGTGAGAAAAAATGGTACTTTTTACCATCTGCATTACAGAAGGTGGTACTCTCTAGTTTTAAGTTTTGATGTCAGGAAAGCTGTTAGGTGTGTGGTTTGTAAAATGTTGTTGCCTGGGCTGGTACATTATGGATCTGAATGACAAGTTTACCATCCTTATGCCAAAAGAGGAGAAACCTGAAATGCCGAGCACCGTGTGTCTTTCTTTCTTTCTTCCTTTGTAAAGTATGGTGCAGTGGTGGAGTATGTCAACTGACAAAGTTATGGAGAGCTTATGAAAAATTCTCAGAGTGGTTCCTTCCTGAACTAGCAATGGTTTTATGTAGCACTGTCCAGATGACAACTCATGGCAATCCATTCAGTGGGGAAACTAGTTTGAAAATTATAGACTAATAATCTGTAATATGGTTACCTGACTCCTTACTTTTGTTATAGCTCCTCCGTGTGCTTTTTTGCTTATGAGACAACGTGAATGTTCAGCTATTGATTGGTTTTCATTTTGTATGAAACATGTACAGAATTTATCAAGTGTAGGGGCACATAGATGAAACTGGAATGGTAGTGAAAAATGGAAAAGTAAATATGAGAAGGGCACAAAATTGTGGGTAACTATTTGTGTGGAGCTTTTGTTTCTGGAGGAAGGGGGTGGGTGATATTTTTGAGGTTGTTTTTAGTGTAACTGGGGGGAAGAACAAAGAGGATGCTTGTGATGTTAATAGAAAGGTACATTAAGGAGTATTTAGACCATTTCAGATTATTTTACCATATGGGGATTTGGAGAGATGGGCAATTAATCCCTTAATGAGATTTTCACTCTGCAGCGGAGTGTGCACTGATATGAAACTTCCTGGCAGATTAAAACTGTGTGTCGGACTGAGACTCGAAGTCGGGAACTTTGCCTTTCGCAGGCAAGTGCTCTACCATCTGAGCTACCCAAGCACGACTCACGCCCCATCCTCACAGCTTTACTTCTGCCACTACCATGTCTCCTACTTTCCAAACTACACAGAAGTTCTGCAAATCTTGCAGAACCAGCACTCCTGGAAGAAAGGATATTGCCGAGACATGGCTTAGCCACAGCCTGGGGGATGTTTCCAGAATGAGATTTTCACTATTTGACTGCAAGTCAAAAACTTGAATTTAAAAGTATTGAGACAGGGGCCTGTATTAATACAACAAAGATTAGACAGGGGCCTGTATTAATACAACAAAGATGTATTGGAATGGCATTGAATCTATTTTGGGCATGGGTAAAAGGTGCTCTTCTATCTTGCAGAATTGCTGTTGGCTAAAGTGGGGTGGGTTGCTTGTGGAGGGAAAGGGGGTGGGCAGCATTTTATGATTGTCATGTTTCATTTCAAAACGAATGTTTTAACTTTTCTAACTTAATATTGGTTTGCTTATTGTAGGGAAATGTGCATTGGTTGGGACGAGAGGGGGATGTTTGTGGGAGTGGGATCTTGGGGGAGTATATGGAATAAGTATTTTATATAGTCCTATCTTATTCAGTGTTGTTTGATTTGTATGCTGAATGGTGTATTTTCTCACTAGTCTTTTTCTTTTTAGTTTGACATATTTTGTAGGTTTATTGTTAAAATGTGTTTCTCAATATTCGGTTTTAATTATGGATGTAATGGTATGTGTTTAGTGGGTGTCACAAAATTCGTTTTGGCTGTATGGGTAAATTGAAATTAATGGTACTAGATGAATGTTCATATTAACCTCCTCTTCCTCCTCCTCCTTCTTCATGAATATTGTTTATTTCTCATTTGCAAGTATCAGAGAGTTCATTTTAGCTACACAGGTAATGTGCAAAAAACACTAACACCCATATGTTATAAATATCTTGTTATGTTTTGGATACTGATGTCCTAGAGTTCATTTTAGCTCTATTGGTGAAGTGAATTTATCAATACCACAACTGTGGCATTTTTTTTTTTTCATTCCTGTATATGCCAGGTAATAAACCAGCTATTCTGTGTTATTTGGATAACTCATGTAACACGAGAGTAATGGATTTTTAATAAATTTTTGAATTTGTTTCATATCTGAGGGGAGAGGATGGAAGATGTATATCAAGTTTTGTCCATGCCAAAAGTTCCCAAGGTGCCTCAACAGTTACATACTGCCCTGCACTCCCGCATACTCACACATTCACATACTTGTGAGAGTAAAATTAAACTCTTGACATTGGGGCACAACTGGATCTATTTCCAACAAGAATAATGGCTAATAAAGTCAAACAAGTGCAACACATGCTGGCTCAAAATCAAATGACTTTATCTGAAAATGATATAGGAGGAATAGAGGATTGGCAAGAACAGTATTAATGCCATCACTCACAGGGATATGGGCAAGTGGTAGATCTGTTCCTGATTTGTACTACATAGACTTACTGACAGACAGAAGGCAAACAGATGGAAACTGATGATGATGCCATTGACATGTTCAGCCAAAAATCAATCTTATCATCAAATCATCTAACGGAATTACATCAGATGCGCCATTTAGATCTAAAACAGAGAAGGTAACCATCATGTCCACAGCACACAGCTCTCTACATCAAATGTATGTCAGATGCTTACAAGGCTGTGTTCCAATCGAATAAAAATGAAATCATCAATTTCTAAAAATGCTGATAACACAGATTGTGGCAACCAAAGCTTACTTTGAAAGAAAATGTTATTTTGCTTGTACTTTCTGCTTTCTTTATTTTATAATACCAATAATGAAACCTTTTAGGTGCACTTTGGATACTAGAAAAGACAGTAAGTCACCACTAAGGCATGAACAATATCTTGGGAGCTATAAGAAGCAGAACTCCAAATATGTATTAAAACTTATGATATCATATTCACAAGCATAACAAAACTAGGCAAACTCTAACAGAACCCTCATTATTTGATGCAAAGCACTTTTTTTCTTTTTTTAATTTGAAAACTTGATCTGAATGTCACAATATATATGGCTGATGGTAAACAGCTATTATTTTGACAAAAATAAGGCTTTTATGAATAAAAGTAGTTACATCACTCAAGACTAAGAAGGAAATATACCAAATAACCCATTTGGAGTACACTTCTAAGCAAACAGGATCTTACAGGGAAGACGTGACAAAAGGGTTGACAGAAACAAAAATTACTGAAAAAGTGCTAAAAAATGATTTAATGAGATATGCAAAATATTCAAACAAAACAGAAAAGGTGATATATAAAGAAGTGCCTTGAGTACAGGAACAGAAATGCGGATATTAAACTGCAAGCCACTCACAATCTTGGTTGTGGTGCCAGACTGATCTGTATAATTGTGTAGGCTTCCACGGCCAGTCAATCGACATAAAAGTTTACTGGGTTTGCTACCGCGTCATAATGTAAAAACTACTGCTGCTGGAGAAAAACCAATGTTTCGGCCACGATTGCAGTGGCCTTCTGCATTAGACCCAAAAGAAGGCCACTGCAATCGTGGCCGAAATGTTGGTTTTTCTCCAGCAGCAGTAGTTTTTACATTATGACGCAGTACCAAACCCAGAAAACTTTTATGTCAACAGACTGATCTTTAGTTTAGCCTGACATCAAGGTTTGGTTCACAGGTGACAGTTTATAGGGAGTAGGGAAAGCCAACAAATGTAAATAAGAAATGAATATTGTCTTCACAGATTGATTTGTAGTTTTAGTTTTGAGTTCTGTGATAACTATATTTCCTGCAAATTTCATTGTAATTAGCTAAAACAGTGAGTATAACTCATAAAAGCTTTATTACACAATAGACAAATCTCTCTCAAGTAATTTGGAGCATATTACATACATGTACCACACAGCAACTATGAAAAAATCAAGAGGAAGGAGGTATGTACTTTGTTACGTAACAATAGCACAGTGAAAAACACTCAAATAATTTCATATCATGATGCTTACATTTTAAAACTCTATGGTTTGGTGTCAATAAAAAACTTATAAGTTGGAAGCAATTACTGACTTAACTAGTAAATATTATAATTGGAGTAGAGTTAAAGGCTTACTGAATCTAATTAACATCATTTTTGAAGATATTTTCTGGCAGACTAAATATTACATGATATCAGTCCCAGTAATAAATAAAATATAGAGCATCAACTACTCCAAGCCAAAATAACTGTTTCTGGTCTTTTCAGAGACAAAGTTACTCATAAAACAGTATGGGAAATAGTTACTTAAATGATGATGATGAAATGGCAGAAAATTTTACAACTTGTTCAAGGCTGCCCTATATTTTATGACAGTGGCAATGGCATGTTTTGTGACTTGGATATTTTAAAAATTAAGTTATGCAAAATAAATAAAATCTCAAACGAGAAAATCAGTCTAAGGAACAATTTGGGTCAGGGACTTAACACGACTGCAAATAATACAGTATATGCAGTCGGTGCTTTGATAATAGAAACGTATCCCAGTGTTAATTATTGACTTACTTTTGTCAGCACAGTGGCATCTAATCTCAAATTTACTTCCATTAATCAGTGACATTACAGATGTGCAAATTATAGATCATCTACACATAGGCTTAGTGTGTGAAACTGAAAGGCGACAATGACGTGAAAAGTTGAGCTAAGGGCTATGCAAATTCTATTGCTTAATATTCACAGCACCACCATCACCACCACCCCTCACCCCTACAGCTGCTGCAAAACAGAGTGAGGTTCTAGGCACATCAGCATGGAGGTTCTCTATCTGCTCCCACATCAACATTGACTCTCCTACCATCCCCCCCCCCCCTCTCTCTCTCTCTCTCTCTCTAGGTTTAGCTGTGTGGATGGGATGAATGAGGCATTAGCCCCTACTAAAGGAAAAAAAATTAACTAATTTTGGGGGGGGGGGGGGCGCATGGAGATACAGATGTGAAAGAGAGGAGGATGTCATTGAGAACACACACACAAAAAGTACAAACATGGTGCAGATAAGATTACACTACCCAAGGCAGCTGCCAATAATTCTTCTAGGGAACATCTCCTGTCCATTTTCCACACTTGACTTCAAAATGTGGTACAACTGTCTATGAAACTTGGAAAGTTTCAATGTACCTAGGAAATCTTAGCTATAGTATAACTTGGTGACTTATCAATCTATTTAATGTAATTTACATTTTTTAATATTCCTGTAGGCCTATATGTTTCACATTTATGAAAGTTTTGTTTTAAAATTAACACACAGAAGACTTACGCATGCTTGGAGAAAATATATCACCACTGAACAGCACTAATGGATTAAGATGGCTGAAAGATTTAATTGCAGTACAGAATCTTGCTGCTCCTCCCACTGGTTCCGTTGCTCTGGACTCGATGTTATATACATCATTATAATGCAAAATCGTAATGGGAGAAGTAGCCATAGCTCCACCTGACAAGGTAGTGAGTGTTCTCCGACCTGCCTGGCGTACCTCTAGAGACGCCTACATTGGAGAAATATAATTAGTTATTAGTTACGATTGTGAAGTGATGTTGCTACACTTTCTAACATAACGTGTGTCTACATACAATATGAAATGTGGAACAACAAGATTTCAAAATACTTTTAGTAACAATAATTGCTAACCAAATTAAATGTGTATGTACGTTTACAGCTATTTTGTGCGAAACTGCGCACGAAAACTGCAGTGATGGCCAGCAATTTAAAATGTAATGCATTAAATAGTGGTGCAACTGTCGTAACATATTTTCTACTTATATCAACAAATATTAAGCGAATAAGGCAATAGCTGTGATGTGTGTGCGCTTAACTTAAGTGCAACTAAGTTCTTAATTGTTGGCGCTCTTAAAGCAGGTGTTGGAAACAGTGGCAAGAGAAAACTGTACAAAATGATGTGGTGCAGGCGAATTTTACTTTCATGCCTGGTATCTGACAACAATCGTCATGCAAAGTAGAAATTCTGATTTTTCTATGAAAACACGTTAACCTGTTTCAGCCATCCAACAACACTTCTCACACCCGACGAAACCTCTCCAGGTACATCAAATGAGGAAGACTCAACCAAATTACTCCACTTTGACCTCAATGCTGCCTGAGCAGCAAAGCCTGCCATTCTGAGGTGCAGCTTCCAAATTTTTAATGATAAACTACAAAAAAGATTAAATTTTCAAAGAATACATCTGAATTACTACGAACAGGACAAGATCTGAACTTTAGCACAAACATTAACTTAGTATGACAGGAATCGCTCTATAAGGTATATGCCAATCTTTATTTCTCCTTGAGTTCATATGCAGTTTTTCTACACTCTGGAAAACATGGGAGATGTGATGTTTTACGACTCCATGCGAAAAAAATCTTACATTTAATGCTGAATTGATAATTATCTTTATTTTGGATGCGAGAGTTCTGTTAGACGCAAACTGACAACCAACTATCCCTTGACAATTCGTAATATACACTCTCCCATAAACGTAAGTACTAAATTGTTTGAAATTCAACAGCACTGTCAAATTCTTGTTGGCCAACATTACAACATAGAATTCCCCACAGATACTAATGAGCACCTAGGAAATTTGAAACACAAATATTACTTACGCGTAGCTTAACTATGGACAGATCGACTACGTCATACAGATAACGCTACCGTATCCGTTTAAGTATTCGTCGACAGTGTATATGAATCAATTCGGGTCAGGGAACTTTTATTTAACAATTACTCTCTTCACAAACGCGCCAATGACTTTAGCCTATTCACAAATAAGTGCAGCGACAATTTTTCGAACCTGTTACGAATCTGTACATCTTCATGATATAGTTATTTACTTAGCATTTGGCTGTTATCACTTCACACAAGAAAACATTTAGCAACTATTTTTATTGTTATCAACGCGAAACAAAGAAAGTGAAATTTCGGGGGAAGGTAAAAACAAGAAGAGGGTTTTTGCATGCTTTTGTGAAAGGTAACATAAATGAGGGACGCAAATTCTATATTGCAGTTGGCAAGCTGTGATAACCTGATGAAACAGTCTTGTTGCATATGGAATAATCATTATCTACGATTATAAGCTAAGATTATCTGCTGAAGCCTGAAGGATGTTACTCCTTCTTCCTTTTTTATTCTTGTAAGAAGGCGAACGCCAATAACTGCACCGAAAATACTGGACGCTCAGAGACGAGTGTCATAAATCGCTTATTACTACGACATTTACACTCTTGATCGAACAGTACGTGAGCTATGTCTCAAATCGTTTCTTCCTTCTTACTGCCATTCACTGTACTGAAAACAGAAGTAGTGATCAGTCAAACTGACAAAAAAAATGAGCGTATGGCATTGTTGGCCGGGAGGCCCCATCCAGGGAAGTTCGACCGCCGATTGCAAGTCTTATTTCAATCAACGCCTCGCTGGGTGACTTGCGTGCCAGTGATGAGAATGAAATGATTATGAGGATAACACAACACCCTGTCCACAAGCGGAAAAAATCTCCAACCTGGCCAGGAATCGAACCTGGGCCTACTACATGGTAGGCAAGCACGTTACCACCCAGCCAAGCAGACGGGCATGTAATAATAATAATAATAATAATAAGATTTTAATTATTGTAGGTCATTACATCAGTCGATAATCCAAATAGGTAGTAAATTAGTTAATTCAATATATACAAAATACAACATGTTAGGCAGATAAATTACATTATTATATTAAAATTAATGTATTATATCCTCTCGCAGAATGGTTGGGCAACTAACCAATCAGTCTTTGTTTGAATTGAAGCTCATTACAGGCTTGATCCTTTGGTCAGTGAACAGAGGTTGGCAGTGTATTTCAGTAATTATCATAATGGTAACGAAAGGAATTAGAGTTGTCCTACAACATAACTTCACATGATATACACTGAGGTGACAAAAGTCATGGCACACCTCCTAATATCGTGTCACACCGCCTTTAATCTGGCGTCGTGCAGCAATTCGACATGGTATGGGGTCAACAAATCGTTGGAAGTCCCCTGCAGATATATTGAACCACGATGCCTCTATAGCCATCTTTAATTGCGAAATTATTGCTGGTGCAGGATATTGTGCACGAACTGATCTAAAGATTATGTCCAATCAATGTTCGATGGGATTCATGCCGGGCGATCTGGATGGCCAAACCATTCATTCGACTGTCAAGAATGTACATCAGATCAATCGCGAACAACTGAGGTCTGCTGATATGGAGCACTGTCATCCATAAAAATTCCATCGTTGTCTGGGAACGTCACCATGAACAGTTGGACACGATCTCAAAGTAGTCAATAATAAGTTCAGGTGGACCAGAGGACGCAGTAAAATGGCTCTGAGCACTATGGGACTAAACATCTGTGGTCATCAGTCCCCTAGAACTTAGAACTACTTAAACCTAACTAACCTAAGGACATCACACACATCCATGCCCGAGGCAGGATTCGAACCTGCGACCGTAGCAGTCGCGCGGTTCCGGACTGAGCGCCTAGAACCGCTAGACCACCGCGGCCGGCAGAGGACGCAGTACATTCCATGTAAACACAGCTCACAATGTTATGGAGCAACCACCAGCTTGCCCAGTGCCTTGTTGAAAACTTGGGTCCATGACTTTTTTGGGTCTGATTATGGAGCAACCACGAGAGTGCACTGTGTCTTGTTGACAACTTGGATCTGTGGCTTCTTGGGGTCTCCATCACACTTGAACCCAAACATCAGCTCTTACCAACTTAAACTGGGATTCGTCTGACCAGGCCACGGTTTTCCAGTTGTCTAGGGACCAATTGATTTGGCTACAAGCCCAGGAGAGACACTGCAGGCGATGGCGTGCTAGCAGCAATGGCAATCGAGTAGGTCGTCTGTTGCCACATCCCAATAACGTTAAATTTCTCCACAATGTCCCACATTGATTTCTGTGGTTATTTTACGCAACGTTACTCGTCTGTTAGCACTAACAACTCCATGCAAACGCCACTAGTCTTGGTCGTTATGTGATGGCCATTGGTGACTGCTTTGTCCATGGTGAGAGGAAATGCTTAAAATTTGGTATTCTCGGCATACTTTTGACACTGCAGATCTCAGAATATTCAATTTCCTAAAGATTTCCAAAATGGAGTGTCCCATGCTTCTAGCTCCAACTACCATTCCGCACTCATGGTCTGTTAATTCCCGTTGGCCAGACATAATCAGGATGGAAAACTATTCATGTGAATCTCCTCAGTACAAATCACAGCTCTGCCAATGCCAATGTACTTACCTTGTGTACGCAATACTATCGCCATCTGTATATATGCATATCACTACCCAATGACTTTTCTCACCTCAGTGCTATGCTCTGAAATAGCGAAAAACGCGATGATATAATATAGATATCGGATGCACAATTCCTGAAGCACCTTTACAAATAAATCAGTCTAGGCAATCTCCCATTAATATATTCTGTACATTGTCGCCACAGTAACTTACCAGCTAATGATATTCCTAAGTACCAAACAGACCTAGGATCATCAGCGAAAAGATTGATTTTCAAACTAAACACCATCTGTTGTGTTTGTATATTACTCGGCAAAAACATATTTGCTTTAACCCAAAACTACGTTTTGCTTGTATTATCCACATATTTTTAAAGACTGTTAACATAATTTACTGCGAAAGAAGGTTGTGACACCTGCATTTAATATTGTATTGGATCTCATAACCTAGGCTCATAACACAGTTCCCTGTCAGACACTTACTGTTCTACTTTAGATCTTTCATTATCTACACAGACAACTTGCTTACATTTATCTCAACACGATTTAAAAGTTTTAGGCTTTTGTTTCTAGCATCACAAAATTCCAGTTTGTATAGGAGGGATACATGTTCTACGCAATCAAATGCTGTCTTTAGATCACAAAATGTAACCTGCCCAAAGACATTGTCCTTGAACACTTGAGGGACAAATGCAATTACAGCATCATACATTGATAACTTTTTCCTAAAACCATATTGTGCTTTATTAGTTATTCCCAGATTTTACAAAGAAACACATAATTGACTGTAGACGAGGCCTTACAGGATTTTAGAGAAAACTGGAACAACAGAATCTCTTGTGAACCTCAAAAGAGAATGTTTATCTCATTTTATATAAAACAGAACCACCCCAGAGAAGTTAAATTCTCTTGGAAAGTATCCCTCACATATACTCTTATTTGTGGTATATATTAAGGGTAAATAAAACACTCTATTGAACTTTTAAGTCGGTTGCAAGGTTTACCATATCTGATGATTTAAGTTCTTTTCTATATCTGGGACAAAACTGAATTAAATCTCAGAGAAAATAAACATAATCATATTAGTTGATACAAAACAACGATTTTGGGAATAACTGTTATCTGGCCTGATGATAATACTGCCTAATTCATACATCGACATAATAAAAAACACTGAATTTTTGATGTTGTTTCTTGAGTCTTTGGCAATTCCATTTACTAGCTTCCACACACCTTTTTATATGTTGAAGGACTTGTCACTAATATTGAAACCATGAACTTTTTATGCCGAGTGTCAATCCAGGCAGGAAAAAGGATGCCAATTCAAACTACGTCCCACTAGTTCCCCCTAAGGCCATATTGTGTTGAGATGTGTACCTGATAGTGAGTATAATTCTTTTTAGAACCTGACACCAATGTTCCTTCTCTTTTTCCAGTAGTTCAAAGTCAATTTGATCAATAATACTATCCATTATTTTATTTATTTATTTATTTATTTATTTTTTGCACAGTCTATGAGGTTAAATGATTATTCATGCTCTTGAAGCCCATTTCCTAAATGAAGCCAATCACAGAGTCCATCACTTGAAAGCTTGTTTGAATGAAATTCAAAAAGTTTAAAACAAAATCAAAAAAACTTTGTTGGTAGATTTCGAATACACAAGCCATTTACGAACCCTTTTTTCTCCATGTGCTAGAGTTCTCACATAAGAATGAGTTGAAAATTTTCTTCTGTTCTTATTTAAGAGATACTCAAAATTTACAATTTTAGTAAGGCCTTTCTGTACAAATTCATTTATCATGGAGAATGTTAACGTATTAGGCCAAGTGCATGGGTCCAAATTTCTGATTACTTCACAACTGTTACTACTAGGCCTATCTGCATCCGATGCATGATATTTAAATAAATAATATGTATGTACAATTTCAGACTGTGTTTGTGCTTTATTTCACACGTCTCTCATTGTAGTCCAAGTATTATGCTTACTAATATCACTATTTTTAATGCTGCACCTATAATCATGCAGTATTAAACAACTGCCGCAAACTCCTCCTCACCAGTCATTGTCAAAATAAATTATGAAGTTGTATATTTACCCATGAAAAGTAACTTCTTCATTAATTTCAGCAACAATTGGTGAGGAGGTGTTCGAGGAAATTATCTACTGCTGCATGATTATAGGTGCAGCATTGAAAATTGAAATATATATAGGGTGGTCCATTGATAGTGACCGTGCCAAATATCTCATGAAATAAGAATCAAACGAAAAAACTACAAAGAACGAAACTCGTCTAGCTTGAAGGGACAAACCAGATGGCGCTATAGTTGGCCCGTTAGATGGCGCTGCCGTGGGTCAAACAGATATCAACTGCGTTTTTTAAAAATAGGAACCCCCGTTTTTTATTACATATTCGTGTATTACGTAAGGAAATATGAATGTTTCAGTTGGACCACTTTTTTCGCTTGGTGACAGATGGCGCTGTAATAGTCGCAAACGTATAAGTATGTGGTATCACGCAACATTCCGCCAGTGCCGACGGTATTTGCTTCGTGATACATTACCTGTGTTAAAATGGACCGTTTACCAATTGCGGAAAAGGTCGATATCGTGTTGATGTATGGCTGTTGTGATCAAAATGCCCAACGGGCGTGTGCTATGTATGCTGCTCGGTATCCTGGACGACATCATCCAAGTGTCGAGACCGTTCGCCGGATAGTTACGTTATTTAAGGAAACAGGAAGTGTTCAGCCACGTGTGAAACGTAAACCATGACCTGCACAAATGATTATGCCCAAGTATGTGTTTTAGCTGCTGTCACTGCTAATCCGCACATCGGTAGCAGTCAAATTGCGCGAGAATCAGGACTCTCAAAAACGTCGGTGTTGAGAACGCTACATTAACATCGATTGCACCCGTACCATGTTTCTATGCACCAGGAATTGCATGGCGACGACTTTGAACGTCGTGTGCAGTTCTGCCACTGGGCACAAGAGAAATTACGGGACGATGACAGATTTTTTGCAGGCGTTTTATGTAGCGACGAAGCGTCATTCACCAACAGCAGTAACGTAAACCGGCATAATATGCATCACTGGGCAACGGAAAATCCACATTAGCTGCGACAAGTGGAACATCAGCGAACTTAGCGGGATAATGTATGGTGTGGCATTATGGGAGGAAGGATAACTGGCCCCCATTTTATCGATGGCAATCTAAATGGTGCAATGTATGCTGATTTCCTACGTAATGTTCTACCGATGTTACTGCAAGATGTTTCACTGCATGACAGAATGGCGATGTACTTCCAGCATAATGGATCTCCGGCACATAGCTCACGTGCGGTTGAAGCGGTATTGAATAGATAGCATATTTCATGTCAGGTGGATTGGTCGTCGAATCACCATACCATGGTCCGCACTTTCACTGGATCTGACGTCCCCAGATTTCTTTCTGTGGGGGAAGTTGAAGGATATTTGCTATTGTGATCCACCGACAACGCCCGACAACATGCGTCAGGGCATTCTCAGTGCATGTGCGAACATTGCAGAAGGCGAACTACTCGCTGTTGAGAGGAATGTCGTTACACTTATTGGCAAATGCATTGAGGTTGACGGACATCATTTTGAGCATTTATTGCACTAATGTCGTATTTCCAGGTAATCATGCTGTAACAACATGCGTTCTCAGAAATGATAAGTTCACAAAGGTACATGTATACCTATGTTCTGTATTTTAATTTAAAAAACCTACCTGTTACCAACTGTTCGTCAAAAATTATGAGCCATATGTTTGTGACTATTACAGCGCCATCTATCACAAAGCGAAACAAGTGGTCCAACTAAAACATTCGTATTTCTTTACGTACTACACAGATATGTAATAAAAATGGGGGTTCCTATTTAAAAAACGCGGTTGATATCCGTTTGATTTATGCCAGCGCCATGTAGCAGGCCAACCATAGCGCCATCTGGTTTCTCCCTTCAAGCTAGACAAGTTTTGTTGTTTGTAGTTTTTTCGTTTGATGCTTATTTCGTGAGATATTTGGCCCGGTCACGATCAATGGAACACCCTGTATAGCTGAATTCTCTGTGTAGCCTGTATAGCTCATTGTAAGTAAATTGAAGGTGGCGAGAGGAGGAAAGGAAAGGAAATGGGAGGGGTCACAGCTGTCAGCTGCATGGGGGCATTGCCTAGCTGGGCAATGAGTCCACCTTCTTCAGTGCGAATGCACAAATATGTCCGACCTCCTGTGGGAATCTCGGAACAGCAAATATGGAGGAAATGGACAATGGCTGCAGATAGGTGGAGCTCAATGGACATGTCCGAAAGAACAGACACCACACATTCATATAATACTATATAAACAGGGCTATAGTGGATACACATACTATTGCCATCCTTAGAAGGGCGTCTTTCTATATCTGTGCACTACTTGTTGGTACCTGATGTAGTTTGTATTGTAGCAGTGTGGGTGAAATACCCTCATCATAAGGGTTTTTTGTTGGTGACACGTCCTATGAAGATACCAAAGAAGAACTGAAGAAGAAGAAGAAAAATGAAATGCTCCTTCTGATAATACATGAGCAGTTATTGTAGGTCCTTCCAATTGTGGCAAGACATACGTCCTCATGACGCTGCTAACACACGTTGATTGAGTTAAATCTAAACATGTTTGTGTATTTTCAAAAACATTGTTTCAGTCGAAGTATCACATATTACAGGAGATACAGCACACCATAAAAGGGGTCATGTACACGACATTCAGTGAAAGTGGTGATATCCCCCCAACTGAAAAAGTAAAGCCAAACACTGTGTTCATATTTGACGATGTTGCGGTGGAAAACCAAAACCAAATTCGAAAATATTTCTGTTTCGGTCGTCATATGGGTGCTGATGTATTTTACCTCAGTCAAACATATTCCAGAATCCTAAAACAGTTGGTTAAGGATAATGTAAACCTCATTATAGCCTTCAAACAGGACAATCTGAATTTAAAACACATTTACCAAGCACATTTAGGAACTCAGATGTCGTTCAATGACTTTGTAAATGTGTGTGCCCATTGCTGGTATCATTCACAGTATGGGTTTCTCGCTATTGTTAAAACAAGAAAACTGAATGGTGGTACTTAATGGCGAAACTTCCAAGAGATTCTGTACATATAGTCTAGTAATAGAGGTAAGTACATCAATTTACGCTGGATCATGGACAAATTCACGCACATGTTTGGCTCTCAATCCGAGAGAAACAGTTTACATAGACAGAACATCCACTTGAACACGGATGAGAAACTTCAGACTATCGTGCATAAAGTTGGAGGTATGCATATGGAGACATATTACTGGACTCTTCTGACAATGATCAACACATTAAATGAGTTAGTTAATGAAACCGGTAAGTAACCGATTTAACTGAAAAGACTGAGGCTATTGGGAGGAAAATGGATGTAGATGCCCTTGTTGTAGAGAAGGAAGAGCAGGCACATAATAAAAGGAAGAAGAGCAGCTATATGAAGCCTCACACTGCAGAGACGTCTGATTAGTATACATCGAATTGTCAACGAAGCAGAAAGTCATTCAGTCACAGAAAGCCGATCGAGAAAAATTAGGGCTGCTACAGTTAGGGCATACGGAACGACAGCAACGCTAAGAGAGACCTTTAAGCTGGTTACTGAATCTCTCAGTCAGCTCTCAGCAAAAGCAAAACCACATGATAGCGATGGTGTTGAAACTGATGAATGCATCATCCTTCACGCCCCTGGCCAGAAAGAACATTCAGTGTCCGCAGGGGAAGACTAAACGCTGGGTATGCAGCCTATAAATGTAACTGATGCACAACACAGATTGATGATAGGCTGTTTGAGGGAACACCTGGCTTAATGAATCTTATTTTCCTAAGACTCATAAATTATTCAGTTAATGAGAGTGAAATGTGTTGTGAAATACTCCATTTGACTGATGTACATAATACCACCAAAAGCCAGAACAGCAAGAAAAATAAATCCACATAAAACCAAAACTTGATGGTGAAAACAACAACAACAGCAGCAGCGGTGATGGTATTGACATTGAGCATAAAACAGTGAACCATCGGACCCCACAGTATATATACATCGAGGAGCTAAAGAAACTGGTACACTGTCTAATATTGTGTAGGGCCCCCATGAGCACGCAGAAGTGCCACAGCATGACATGGCATTGGCTCAACTAATGTCTGAATTAGTGCTGGAAGTAACTGACCCCATGAATCCTGCAAGGCTGTCCATAAACCTGTAAGAGTACAAACAGGTGGAGATCTCTTCTGAACAGCACGATCCAAAGCACCCCAGATATGCTCAACAGCATTCATGTCTGAGGAGTTTGGTCGCCAACGGAAGTACTTAAACTCAGAAGAGTGTTCCTTGAGCCACTCTGTAGGAATCCTGGACGTGTGGGGTGTCGCATTGTCGTGCTGGAATTGTCCAAGTCCGTCGGAATGCTCAATGGACATGAATGGATGCAGCTGATCAGGCAGGATGCTTACATACATGTCACCTGTCAGAGTCGTATATAAAAGTATCAGGGGTCCCATATCCTCCAACTGCACACGCCCCACACTGTCCATGGATTCATGAGATTGTCTCCATACCCGTATACGTCCATCTACTCGATAAAATTTGAAACGAGAGTCGTCCAACCAGGCAACATGTTTCCAGTAGTCAACAGTCCAATGTCGACGCTGATGGGCCCAGGAGAGGTGAAAAACTTTGTGTCATGCAGTTATCAAGGCTACATGAGTGGGTCTTTGGCTCTGAAAGTAGATATCAATGATGTTTCATTGAGTAGTTCGCATGCTGACACTTGCTGAAATCTGCAGTAATTTGCGGATGGGCTGCATCCCTGTCACGTTGAACGAGTCTCTTCAGTCGTCAATGGTCCCGATCCTGCAGGATCTTTTTCCACTTCAGCTCTGACAGAGATTTGATGATTTACCGGATTCCTGATATTCACTCGTGAAATGGTCTTATGGGAAAATATCCACTTTATCACTGCGTCGGAAATGCTGTGTCTCATTGCTCGTGCGCCGACTACAACACCACGTTCAAACACACTTAAATCTTGTTAACTTGCCATTGTCGCAGCAGTAACCAGTCTAACAACTGCGCCATACACTGGTTGTCTTATACAGGCGTTGACGACTGCAGTGCTGTATTCTGCCATATCTCTGTAATTGAATACGCATGTCTATACCAGTTTATTTGGCGTTTCCGTGTATTATGACGACCTCAACGAGCTAATAGATCGACTACATCTGCTCATGGCATCAGGTGCTGCAGATAATGCAGCTCATTCGAATGAGGCTGTTTCAATAACATCTGAGCTTAAAGAGTCTGTATCATCAAATAAGTATGGAGACAGTAGTTCGAGAACTGCACAAACCAGCACGCAAAATGTACCCCCGCATGCATGTTATGATTAGAGGTTTGGATGACTTATGGCTGGCTAATGTTATTGAGGTGAGGGAATATTCACATGAGAATAATGGATATAATGGATTCAAATGTATTTTTATGGTTATTGATACATACTCAAAATTTGCCTGGGCATTACCCGTTAAAACAAATATGGGGAGAAGTGTTGCAGATGTGTTTCAGCGTTTGCTGCAGACAGGAATGGATTGATGCCCAGACAACCTCCAAACCGATCATGGTGGAGAGTTTTACAATAGGTGTTTCAAGACTGTGATGCAACAGTGTGGAATAATTTCTCAGCATAATCGAACCAAACATAGCACAATAAAAATGAGATGAGACTTATGAATGCTGTGTACTATCGAATTAAAACGCTGGATCCACGCAAACTGAAATTTAATGTAGGTGATTTGATATGTATCTCAAAACACAAAACAGGATTTGAGAAATCATACCAACCAAACTGGTCAAAAGAGAGATTTACAGTTTCAAAGGTGCAAAGAACGAACCCTAGAACTTATTTCTTGAAGGGCTGTAAAGGTGAAGAAATTGCAGGTTGCTTCTACACCAATGGACGCAATCTAAAGCACATCACTTCACTGTCAAACAGCAAAGTGACAACGTGTGTGACCTGTGAGTTTCTTAAATCAGTTGCCTTGAAACCTTGCAATGATGCCCGCACTTAATATAACCAGTCCAGTAGAGCATGGCAAGCGAATTAAACATCAGGAATACTTCTTGCATAAAACTTATGCTTCAATCACATTTAACAAGATTGATGAAATTAGGATTGTCATCCAACACCAAGATGCGCTGATGCATCCATGCAAGAGTTTCATATATTTGGAGGGATCATTCAAGAAAAGCGATGACAGCACTACAGTGGGATACAAGCTTAGATGCAGTGCTTTAGCATTCCTGTTTCAAGGAGTACACTATGAACTCGGTAGGTCTGAGATCGGCCATTCACCCAATGTCAGCATAGCATCAACCCATAAAACATATGTCTCTGCACCACCCACGAATTTGAATGGATAAGAAAATGCAGGATGGTTCTTAGACAATCAGTGGATAGTACAGTTGCATAGCACAAAGGATTTACTGCATACATACTTCTAAAAATTCTTATGGGCTACTTTGAGGACATGTAGCAGATTACTATAAATGGTAAGCAGGAAATGATTCTGGTAAGAATGCGATGGGTAATATACATTCAAGGAGCTCAAGACGAGAATATGATCACAATCAGAAAGATAACATGGAAGATCGCTCACATCAATGTGTAGCCTCCCCCTCACTTAGCGACCTTAATGACAGTGAAAAATTAAACCGTGTGCACCTGGTGGAAATTTGGGAAAAGCAATCGTCACCAAAATTAATCCGTCGATAAAGAGGAAAGAAAGGGTTACATCTAAATGAAAGGAAAAATGCAAATGAAATTGGTGGAAATTAATTTTGAAAAGGGGTAAAGTTAATAAAGCAAGTAAATGTGCAGTCGTTACATTAACAATTAACTGGCGTTAATTAGATATTTGAGATTTGGGGAAAATTACGGTCGCCACATCTATGGACAATTACTATAATAACTGAAACAGAAAGGCTATTGCACATATAATTAGCACTAAAAGCGTGGCAGCTGAAGGTTGACATGTGTTGTGTGAAAACTGAATGTTTGTCAGAAGTAATAAATTTCGCTACACTATGACTTAATTTAGCAAAAGAATTAATAAAACCAGAAAACTGAAAGTTAATTTATTGACTGAAATTAATAGTGAGCTTTGTTTCTGAAGCACTGCGAAATTCAGTAAAATAAGGTTAGTCTTGGGCTACCTCAACAATCATTTCAAAAGCTACTTGAATCTACGCAATTTAGAAATAAGAGATTTAACTTAGAACTTGAATTAAATGATTCTGAACAATTAACAATAGTAAAATTTAGCACTTACCAAGCTGAGCTGCAGTCATAGGTAAGCTAAAATATGGTAACAAAACTCGCACTCTTAATTTGTGCTTGCATAATCTAAATATTGTAGCCAGCTATGAATACCTTAACTGAACTTTGAAATTAAAGCAGTAAAATCGAATGATATTACTTTAATGTTGGGACCGATGACCTTAGCAGCATGGTCCCTTTCATCCCACAAACCAACCAACTTTAATGCTGGCGTTCGAATTTCAACGACACTCGGGTTCATTCCGGAAAAGGAAGGGACTCTGCTTGGTAATACAATTGGGACAATGAGCAACAAAGGTTAATGCTAAGTTGCTGTAATTTTGTGAGGCAAATGGAACAATTTTAAAAGCTGAGGTCTGCCATACAGTTCTAAAACTTTACGTGCTTCCAGTCTTCCATGTTGGTTAATTGAAGGGTTGAAGTCGTCGGTCGAGGAGGTGGCGACAGTCACTCATTGTCGGCCGTCGCTGTTGCAGAAGCTGGATGTTGGCGCGCCTTCTTCTCGACACTGTCACCAGGCGAAACGGGCTCTTGATGTGCGCCAGCTAAATGTAAAAGTACTTTCAATTTGGATGAGAAATAAATGAATTTTTACCTCATAATATGTGTATGATTTCTCTTCACCATGTTCCCATTCTGATAGTATCCAGTATCATCCAGATACAATGTCTGTGTTTTTCTTCAAACAAACGAGATATAATTTTAGACATGTTTGCTATATGTGTTTGGAAGTGTACATGGTCATGTGGCTCCTGCTCCCATAATCCAGTACCTGATGCACAATAGGCGTAATTCCATCCAACCATTCTACATATTTTGTTATTCTCTGTCTTAAACTTCACCTCCTTAATACCACTCATCTTCAGAAAAACTAATGTCATTTGTGTTCTGTGCTGCCTTCGTATACACGTACATAATGCAATAGGGGATAGGTATTTGTAAATAAAAACAACAAAGTCATATGATAATGAACTGTTTTGTTTATTCATTTCACAAACATACAATTCAGTTCTTGGGATACAACATAATTCTTGAGGTACAATTTGAATCTGCTATTCGAATGCAGAGATACTTTTAACTTACATGCTACAACAGTAACACTGGTTGAGAATATTTTCTTACAACTTCTTTCCAGTAGCTCTGGATGAGAATGTTTACAACTTTTCCAGATATAAAAACATACACTAAAAACTTATGCGGAGACAATGTTCGCTAACAGTACTATCAGCAAACAAGCAATCTCATAACGTATTTCCCGTCAACGTACATTCTCCATAGATCAGCAGCATTTCTACCATATCTTCATGTATGTACACTCGACAGCAAAAAAAGTGGGTCTCCCCCGAATTCCAACGTGTAGGCTGCACCTGAATGTATGCAACCAACATAGCATACCTGTGTTGCACATAGTCACAACCCTCCACAGTAGAGTCGTCGTAAGATACACAATGGGTACTGCTAGAGACTACTAGAGAACACCAGTCTTTATGACAGTCCGTCCAGATGTAAAGTAACACCACGATTGTATGGAACAGATCAGACAGTCCTTAACGTTTGTAAACTAAACTTAATTACAATAAGTGACATCTCAAATGTTATGGGACAACTAGTATTGTCACATAAATCGTTCAGTAATCCTTAGGCACAATTAAATATTTGAGAAAGTATATGGATTTATAAAGTTGTATGGCAATTGGAAACAAGTTCTTTGCTGTCTAAAAGGTTTACCCAACACATGCTGAACATCGTTCAACGTTCAACGGGGAGTGGTTTCGCATCAACTTGATGTAATACTAAGCAGTAACCACTCTACGGAAATACCAACATTAACAGCGAATCACAAGTAATATCATTGTTCACATTATTCATCAACAGTTACTTGTACACGAAGTTGTTCTTTAAATGACATGACCAACGTCTTCGTTCTGGATCTGGATGCAAACCCAGAATGTAAAGCCATTGTTAACCAAGCAAAGCTTTGTGCCTTATCGAGACTCGATCGCTAGGCAGAAAGAGACGTCAAAAATTGACGTTTGCACCAGTATCAGTTATCAATTTTCAACTTGAACATAAATGACGATAATGTTTGTACGAAAGCAGTAACCCTAACATGACAATTACCTTCTTGGTAATTAACCTCGAAAGACGTTGTATAGTGTTGCATTGTCAAGGAATAAAGGATGCACATGTTTAAAATTGAAATGCCATCATGTAATGCTGGGGACAAGGATGTGAACCCAGCACCTAATCGGATTGTTGAATAAGTACGTAAAATCAGAATGTAGATATCACAGTTTGTCACCAGTAGTGGGGTTGGAACCTTAAATGACGACTGAAGTTGTATTGCCTGACTGGGATTCGAACCCGGCGCCTACCACCGTCGTTGTCTAACCAGGAACAGACGAGAAATGTCCAATTTTGGTCCACCTTCAGCGAGATGTGCACACGTTTAACAAGAAATAAGGTGACGAAAACGTCTATGCTGACTGAGAGTCGAACGCCGCACAAATGGTTATGAAGACACGTCAATAATCAACTTCATATTCAGTAGTAGCTAGGAGTAGCATGTTTAGTTGCAAACCTTAGGGCCTTACTCACCCCTAGTAACGTGTTGCCTAATATCTGCGATATCATGATGTTAATTTACAAGTGGTTTGACTGCCATAAAGAGCAACGTTCCCTAGTAGTTGTGTATCATTGAGATGTAAATGAAGTGCCTCAGCAGAAAGTAATTTCCGTCGTGCAGCATGTATTATTTCAGAGACACTGAGTACATGTTATAAGTGCACAAAACGTGTATTATATACTAAGTATATACTATTATTTGGAGAAGCTGCCGTCAAACCTGTTTACTTTTACGTTCCGCTTAGTCGTCGTAGTTGAATACAGCTTTGCTTAAGGCTACATCTAATGCACAGCGCTTACAAGAAAGTATAGTTTCCTGCGTCATGCTATTGCTAGCTAGGTGAAATATTTTGTGGTAGCTATGTTTAAAATGAATGTATTTTTGAAAGTATTGTTCGTCAAATATTTGCATAAATCGTCAACTGTAGGTCTGCCTGCACATGTTATAGCATAATAGCTGTAGCTGCGTTAGTTTGTACTACAGACTTGGGTAGGTCAGGTGTAACTTTTGATCCTTCAAGGGGTGATCGTGGCCATGCGGTCCGGGTCTGTACTAGCCGCGGCTCGCGAGCTACGGGCCAGCCAGGCTGGCCGAGGCGAGACGCAAGTGAGCAAGCTGGCGGTGGCGTTGATGGGCCAACAGCCCGGGACGAGCCAGCACGGCTGCGCCGCATGCCTCTGCCCCTGCCGCTCCCTTTGACGTAAATATGTTTACCTCCTCTACTGGAATCAGTATAAGAGCGGCAAGCAGAAATACACATCAGGCTGTCTGCCGTAATTGCTCACTGGGAGAGGTCTATTCGAGGTAGAGTCAAAAAATGGTTCAAATGGCTCTGAGCACTATGTGACTTAACATCTGAGGTCATCAGTCCCCTAGAACTTAGAACTATTTAAACCTAACTAACCTAAGGACATCACACACATCCATGCCCGAGGCAGGATTCGAAACTGCGGCCCTAGCGGTCGCGCCGTTCCAGACTGAAGCGCCTAGAACCGCTCGGCCACTCCGGCCGGCCGAGGTAGAGTCGTCGCTCTCATTGAGGAAGGAGGATATTCCATCAGAGAAGCTGGCAGACGGTATGGCGTACCACATACCACTGCAACGAGATTGAGGATCTGACTTGAAAGAGGCACCACCAACAGGGCTCCTGGCTCAGGCAGGAAGAGAGTGATCTCACAGCAGGAAGACAAGGACCTAGTGTCTAGGAGCAGAGAAAATCCCTTTCTGAACGCGAAGCAGTTGCGGCGGGAGACCAACTTCCCCGGCTCTAATGACACGATTCGCCGAAGGCTGAGGGACGCTGGACTGCATACACGACGATCCGCCGTGAAACAAGAGCTCAGCGAAGACAACGTTTTATACCGGCTAGCATTTGCGGAGCTCCATTTGAGGGCGTCGTGGGACAACGTCATTTTCACCGATAAGAAGGTGTTTTCCACCAAAAACGACGGTCCACGAATCGTTTACAGGCCGCAAGGGACTCGCCATCGACGCGAATATGGTACCACGACGAGAAGAAGTGGCCGGCTATCTGTTACCTGCTGGGGTTGGAATTCTGCGAGAGGGGCGGGAATTCTTCACAGGATAGAAGTAACTCTGGACAGCGCGCAGTATGCCCACACATTGGAAAATGTGATGCTTCCGTCAGTGCAAATGCTGTACGCAGAAAGGGGACATCACATTGGAAGAGGACCATTCTCCCATTCACAAGTCTGGATTTGTTCAGCAGCGTCTCTCCACGATTGGCGTCAACGTCATGGACTGGCCGCCACGGGCGGCTGATATGAACTCCATGGAAAACATGTGGGCTGAGGTCGCCAGAACATTGACAGAGAACTGGCCACGAAACCAACCAACTACTGCGGACGCTCTTTGGGACTGAGTCCTGAAAGCCTGGGAGGAAGTTGCTTCTTCAGGCTGTTACGTCCGACGGCTTATACATTTTGTGCCAAGACGCGTGCTGGAAGTACAAAACATGAAGGATTCTGGATAAAATATTAGAGTTCTTAAAATGTTTTGTTATGTCTTCTTTTTCGTCATTTTTCCTAATTGGGAGCTAGTGCAAGATCGCGTGGCAACAGAAAAGATACAATATGGGTTAGCTTTCCTTTGAGTTGCCCTTTTAATTCAAGTGGGTTTCTTTTGAATATACAGTTTGTTAAGTATTCTATTTTGATCTCATTTATGCCCTGTCTACATACTTACAAACTAATCAGCGTAGATCGACTCTGTCACAGTAGTTTTTGTTACTTCAAATACGTCTCTCTCTTCCCCTCCATCCATGAATATACGCTCCGTCCTCCACACAATACGCCAACGATTTCATATTATGTTTACTCGCCGCGCGGGATTAGCCGAGCGATCTAATGTCATGGACTGTGAGGCTGGTCCCGGCGGAGGTTCGAGACCTCCCTCGGGCATGGGTGTCTATGTTTGTCCTTAGGATAATTTAGGTTAAGTAGTGCGTAAGATTAGGGGCTGAGGATCTTAGCAGTTAAGTCCCATAAGATTTCACACACATTTGAACGTTTATGTTTACTCGTTGTTAATATCTCTTCTATTCTCTCTCACAGTTTCTCTCTCTGACACTATCGCCGCAAGTGTCCTTCTATTACACTCCCCCAAAACTTTGTAAACAAATCTAGCGGTTTCCAATGACGCTACATTTTCTCTTTTAATTGCTGCTGTCTTTACTCTCTATCATTCCTCTTACCACCTATGAAACCGTATTCTTTGATCTCCCCTTCCCTATAACCCATTTTTCGTTCTGAGAACAGTTCTTCCTTATCTCTCGGTCCTAAGATAAAACGAACTATGGCACACATCTAAGTAAGCAATACTTTGCAAGCATTTCACGCTTATATTTTGCACTTCTGCACTTCTGCCCATTCCCAGATCCCGCCCTCCTTCCTGTTACGCGTCCCTTGACATCTGCATCTACATCTAAATGAATACTCTGCAATTCATAATTATGTGCTTGGCAGGGGGTTCTGTGGTCTGGTGGATTAATCGTGTATGGATGTGTAAAATGTGTAGGTTCACATCTCACGTCAGGCGTAGATTTTTAACACACAAGTAGCTCTCCTTCACCCCTAGTAACGCCAAGTGCAGAAAGCCAGTAAGCTCCGTAGTGCAATATCCGCAGTAAAGATAACATCCCTTCGCTGCCGACTGGGCATTCGTTTGAGCTGTGACAGATGCAGAAACCCCGTAAGGCAGAGACTGTGTCACCAGCAAGCCGTCGTAAACTAGAAAACTTATTTCATTTAATGAACCAATGGCCATGTAAGTTCACAAGGCTCTTACTTTATTTGAAACTGAGACGTTGAAAATTGTGGTGCTGGACTGGGATTAGAATTCGATTTCACTGTGTTCCCGAAGATTGCAAACTCTTCTAGGCGTCCTCGAAAGGCACCTATCTGGTTTCGAATCCTGATCAGCACAAAATATTCATTATTTCATTTCAAACCCTAGCATGTGCACTCCGAACTACTGGTGAAAAGTAGTTGCATTTTCAACGTCTCTTCGTGCGTTGTCAGCTGTAACGTGTTCGTTTCAACTCAGAGCCACATGATGAGAATTTTATCACAAAATTACAAGATCAAACGTTTCCTTACGTCTTTTCAAGTTCAAACATTCATCTCCATCATACTGGTGAAAACGGATTTGGGTTTGACGTTGTGATAACCAACGACGACACTTTGTGGATTCAACTTCTAGCCAGAAGAGCATTGAAAGTACAAACATGCCATTCCTAGCTATTGTTGGAAAAGAATTTGATGGTTAAAGTTCCTTCATGACCACGTGTGCGGGGATTGAATTCCATTCAGCACAGAACTTTTCGTCGCCTGATGTCTAGCTAAACATGCGAACATCTCGCTACTGGTGAACCAACAATAGCTATTTATAGTCTGTTCCTGGCTAGAAAACGACGGTGCTAGATGCTGGGTTCGAATCCCAGTCAGGCAAAAACAATTCTATCGTCAATTAAGGTTCCAGCATGTCGCTGTTGGTGAAAACATTTGATATTTAACTTCTGACTTTATCTACAGTCGTGCTCAAAAGTATCTGAACGACTTGAATTGCATTTCACCTGATTCCCATGCGACCTACATAACGCAGCTGTCTAGCAGGTCCTCTAATCGCTCCTTGGTACAGTCGTTAGGCTACTGAAAATGGTTCCAACAAATCACCACTAGAAGACACTGCTCTGTATCGCAATAACTCAAGATGTAAATTAATACCGCGATACTACAAATATCAGGGAACACCTCATCACAGATAAGACTGTCCTTAAGGCTTCTAAGCTCACATTTATTGCAATAAATGACATACCTAAAATGTTAGCACTCTCATTATTACGTCAGATAGGTAATTCACGTAGTAAGTTCTTCGTATTCATGATTGCCTCTTCAAAGTAACATACAATACTTGTTATTTAAAACAAAATTTCATTAAAAATTAACGTTATTCACGAGCAGCTAGTTGAGATTATGTATTAACTTCGAATGACACGACGAACCGCCTCGTTCTGCATATGGATTCAACCCCGGTCATACAGGCTAGGCCGCGGTGGCCATGCGGTTCTAGGCACTTCAGTCCGGAACTGCGTGACTGCTACGGTCGCAGGTTCGAATCCTGCCTCGGGAATGGATGTGTGTGATGTCCTTAGGTTAGTTAGGTTTAAGTAGTTCTAGGTTCTAGGGGACTGATGACGTCAGATGTTGAGTCCCATAGTGCTCAGAGCCATTTGAACCAATCATGCAGACTAAGATTTCGTGGCTGACGGAAATTAACAGTCATTCCTGACTAGACATAAAGAGAGTGATATACCTCATTTTTGGACAGAATCAATTAGCAAATATCAACTTTAAATTACATAACGTAACATTTTTAACGGACGCGAATTCCTACCCAGCATGTATTGTCCCTGTTAACGAACTACGAGGGATGTTAAATATTGCTACTTCACAAGTAACTTACTTGAAATGCAGTGAGGTAAAGCTTTGTGTTGGACAGGGACTCGAACCCAGAACCTAATCGGATTGTTATCGAAGCACAATCAACTTTGACATATCGGATTTTCTCGGCAGTAGCTAGATGTATTAAATGAAATGACAAGAGGAAACATAATTTTTTCCTTCCCAGGACTCCAACCCGGCACGTATCGCTGTTATATTCTAGAGAAAAGGGAAGCTAAGTATGGGTTTGCTACACCAACAGCGACATGTGAGGATGTTTGAACTAGAAATAATATGACGGAGTGTTCAGTGCTGACTGAGAATCGAACCCCAAACATACCGTTGTTGACTACACACAAAGAGACGACACTCACCGAATTTTTCTCCACCAGCAGCTCGGAATAACATCCTGGAACTTACAGTGATCTCGCAAATAGTTCTGTGTCTCACTGGCAGTCAAAAACGCCGGATACCGTTAGTGTTGACAACGAATGAAAATGCATTAAAAATAAAAATTATTATTCACCAGCAGATAGGTGTTCTCATGCTAGAGCTTCATAATACATACTGAAAAGTTTAGTGCTGGGCCGGATTCCAACCCATTCATGCGCAATATGTGGAGATGTTGAGGAATCTGCAGTTCTGAACAAACAACAAGTTGTAGTCGAGCTGTATTGTCACGAAGGGATCAAATTCTGCGTTTAGGGCGGTCTGAGTTGCATTCCCAGTTCAGAACCAAATTTATCGACATACAGAAGCTCAAATAAAAGACGGAATAAGTGTCCTGTGACCATACACAGGGTTTGTTTCGTCACTAGAAATAAATAACTAGTATAAAAAAGGTCTACATGTCGCCACTGCTTACTTTATTGTTGTTCAACCTAACGTCTACTTGGTAGAGAAGGAATATCATGTTTAATGTGATTTTCAGACCACAATGCCATTATACCTTCTTCACTTGGCGTAGCCAGAAGAGAATAGAATCTGCCTCTTCCTATCAAAAAACATCGAAAGAAGTTGGAATCGAACCGAGACCAACATCATATGAATCAGTCGAACAGACCACCAAACCCTCTACTCTACGACTCATTTGTGTATCACAACACCGTTGCGACACACACGATGAGAATTCTGACACACAGGCTCCCTGTAGTGGTTTGTGTGATGTTCAGTACATTCATTTACTTGGTTGACCGAATCGCCATGAACTAGAGGCCTTGGCTACCCAGTGCATACATTCGACTCTATTTTGTAATCACCGAAATAAAATAACGTAACTGCCACCTACACAGAACTGCCAACAGTGTAGGATGCAGAACTTTAAAAGGGAAGTGTTCCTTTCCATTTGAGCTACTCTATTGCGCTATCTGTTTGTTGAAACCATCGTGCAGTGCAAAAGAAATGCTGTAACTGTCTGTCTCTCAGAAGTCTATATCCGGCCATATGCATTATCTCACAGCACTGTGGAATGCCGAAGTTCTGGAGGAACTGTTGTTCACTTCCAGAGGTGCTGTAGCTACGTCACAGCTAGTAGCGTAACGGTGAGCATCGCGCTCTGTTGATAAGACCTCGCGTGTTGTATTACATTCGCTACTACATTTTTTTAAAACGCAATTCTCCTGCCTGCTGAAGTCATCAATTTAATGGAACATTGAACGTAATTCTCTTCACTTCTCAACCCAAAATAGTCGCATGTGGGAAAACGGCTAACTTCTGCGTTATTTTGTTCTTTTCAGGTTTAATAGACGGCCAGGCAGCAGATGCATCTCGGAGCTTTTGTATTATGTATGGGGAGAGTGCATCGTGCCAAAATAGTCAGAAAAGTATTTTCTACATTAGCTGTCGTCTGATAGTGGCATTTTATTCTTCTTCAAACCTTGTTTGACAGCTTTAACTCAGAACAAGTTTTCTACATGCATGTAATCAATAAACTGCATGTGCAGTGTCAGACTGTTATAGATAACATAAGAGAATTCGCATATATCGTTGATGATTAATTTGTCTCTCATGTTTAGTACTGTTTTAACAACACTAAAAGAAACGTTACGAAAACTGTGCACTGTATTGTAAGAAATGAAATAAAACTACCCACGATAACCTTACGACGAAAGTCTGATATAACAAAACTGAGTATCTGTACACAAGCGTGCCTCTATCTGCACGAATTAGTAAAACACTATTCACTTAGATTTCGATTGGGTCTGTGTTTAAATGCTATGCTGTGTCATACTCAACAGGTATGCAAATGTGGCATTTCACAAAGAAAGTTACGTATTCCTAGAAACCCAAAATTTGCTAGTCAGCAGCGGAAAGAGGCGTTACCTGTTGTGCAGCATTGTAAGTTTTTCACCATTGCACTGTGAGCTGAAAGTATTTTCTTACGATTTGCTTATCGATGTTTGATCTGACTGCTTGCAGCTCTTACACAGAAGGGATAAAAAAATGGAAATGTCTTGTTACTAGGGCCTCCCCGGGATAAAAACGTTACATTCAGCGCGGCTGGAACCGCGAACCACAACAGTCGCGTTTCTACAGGTCAGCACGTCAACACAGAGCTAGCGGATAGATATTGTTTGCGCCTTCCTCTTACGAGGCTAATAGTGGCTAGAACTCGTAAACCGCTATTTACAGGGTGAGATTAGTTGCGATTGCCGCGTTCAATGACTTTGCTGGGCTGAAAACCGTACATTTACAATCTTCTGTTACACCTCAAGCGATAACAACTCAGGTTATTCAATGGAAATGACACGAGAAACCAAGTGAACTTTGAGGCTTAATTCCGTGCACACCAGGAAGTAACTCGTCGATCACAGAGTTGCCAAACATACCTTGCGTTGTTGCCATCTCAGTTACATTACCAGCAGGAAGAAGACGAACTGATGTGATCCTACAGCGGGCTGGGAAGTGACCATAGCTGGCGCCTCGAAGATGCGGCTGCTACGACCTGGAATACGTAATGCGTCTGATTCGCATTTCTGTAACTAGGTTTAGGGACTGGAGCTTAGTTGCAAATAATAATCAGAACTGACTGCTACTAAGAATCATAAATCAGTAACTCTCATAGTTGTTTCTATATTTCTTTCGTAACTGTACTCAAAACTAAGAAACTCATTCACGGACGTTTTCGTGCCTCGCCGATAGTCGAGCACAACAAACAAATAAAAATAAAAAGAGAAAATGTGTGTGTGTGTGTGTGTGTGTGTGTGTGTGAGAGAGAGAGAGAGAGAGAGAGAGAGAGAGAGAGAGAGAGAGAGAGAGAGAAAAGAGAGAAGGAGTGAGAGAGAGAGGGGGGGGGGTAAAAATTGTTGTAAAGAAATTGAATACTGGTATGTAAAGAAACTTTCATTAAAATGACCCGTTCCACATCATTACGAAATGTCGTATTCATGATCTATGGAACAAGTATTAATCTAATCTAATCATATCACATTGCTGACTATCCATGAAGAGTCATGAAGTACCGAAATTTTCGCCTGTACCAGTAACCAAATCTAAACTTGAAAATAAAAGACGACAGTTTTTGTAATAAACCGGGACTCCTATCAGGACCCTTTCATCCCTGTTAACTAACCATGAAAGATGTTTGATATACCTCAATTCAGAAGTAACGAAGTGCATATGAATTTAAAGATGAAGCGCATGATGTGAAGTTCTGCGACGGGAACCCAAGACGTAATCGGATTGTTAACTAAGTAAAATCAAATGTTACGTATCGGTTTTTCTTGCCAGCTGCTAGGTGTTTAATCTAAAATAAGGACACAAATTTTTGTGCCTGAGCGACAATCGAACCGCACTCCTATCGTTCTTCTTTATTGTCCACGAATATTGCTTAAGTATCAGTTGCTTACTCACCAACAGTAAGATGTGTGCGTGTTTGTCCAGAAATTGTTGGCAACATGAACAGACATTAATAATGCACGTTAATTTTCATTAGCAGGCCGGTGTGCACGTGATAGGGCTTGAAATGAAATTATGAATATTTTTGCACTGGATCAGGATTCGGACCCACATATTTACCTTTGGAGGAGACCTAGAGAAGACTGCAGTCTTGGGAAAAGGAATGAAATGATTGAACTATACTGTTCCGAGAGCTTCAGATCCTCGAAAGAGGAGATACGAATTCGAATCACAGTCCAGCACCGAATTTTTCAACTTCTCTAGTTCAATCAAGTACAAGTAAAGCCCTGTTCCTTTAGACGGCTATCAGTTCATCAAATAAAATAAAATTTTCTAATGTAAGTAAGTTTACTGGTGACAGTATTTCCGTTTACCCTGACCTCCACCTATGTCATTTTCCAACGTAAACCGGCTCTGCCCAGTTTGGAATGAAGGAATGTGATGTTTAATGCGGATTCTGGATTATAACAGCTCTCGGTTTGAGGTTACCAGAGATAAAGTAAATCTGTTTGTGCCTCTTAAAAGTAAAGGCCTGAACCCACGCATTGCACTTGTGATAGTTCGTTGCACCAGACCATTGTGGGCACATTTCCCAGCCCCAGGAGTGTGCTGTAATGGATGATGTGCTTAGCTTACTAAACTAGTCTCGGTGGAAAAAAACGCGAGTCTATTAAATGGTTAAGTAGAAGCAAGCTTCTGACGTGGAGATTATGCTATTCTCATGTCAGCAGGATGTAAAGACTCTTCTAGGCGTCATAGCCTCGATTTGAAGCCATTTTGAAATTTTCACTAATTCAGGAAGTTTTTTAGTTCCAGAAAATCCACTGTGAAGTGTGAAGTTACCGGATAATTCGATTATCACCATCATTATTACGTGGTACAGAATAATTAGGTAACTGTGTTTCTTACAGCTTCCATTCGCACCAACGTTTTTCTACATTCTCATGCAATTCATGAAATTCTACTTGTATGATCACAAGACTGCACATAGATGCAATCGATTTCGAGGTGCAAAGTGTTTGTTATCTTACTTCTCGTGACAGGTTGGCAAAGTTGATTTTCAAAGACTTTTTGTTGTACTGAAATAATATTTTGTAACAAAGTAACAAGGTAAGTGTTTTATTCGTATATATTTTGTTTGAAACTGTAATCATGATGGAAGATTACAGACCTGAATGTTTGACACAGCTGGTAGGAGAAAACGCCGCATATTAACCAAACCCCGCGCTTCCTCTCCGTATCCTCCTATGACACGAGCACCTCCTATAACGCTACAGAGCTGTTCCTAGCACAGCTGAGAATTGCCAACATCGTCACAAACATTTGGCAACACTGTGACAGTGCAATCACTTCCGCGTATGGTACTGAACTGACTCGCTAAATTCACTTGATATTCCCTTTCCATTTGAATGACTCGTGGTATATAATCCTCACGTAAACTAAGACACTGAGACAGAAATTTCAATTTTTTGGCTAAAGAAATGCTATTCTTCACGTAAGTGACAACTTTTAATATCTTTCACGACGCGTTATGAGGCTGAGCGAGTAATACCATGACGAGAGTGGCGTGATGACAGCAGTGTGTCCGTAGCCCCGTGGTACCGCCCGTGTCTCGGGTTCCAACGGTTAAGAGAATCGTCAGTTCTAACCGTGGTAGCGGCAGCGCATGCGAGCTTTTATTGTGTATTATTTCATGGAGCTGCGAATTCCCAGAAAAATTCTGTAACAAAATCAGAAGAAAACCGTTACACAACGAATCCTCTTGGCACCTCGACTCAGTAAGTTGTGTAAATGGTCGTAGATCTCGACTTTCTGACTGCCAAGCTGCTATACAATACAAGCGTCTCTGAAGAAATTCGAATCGACCGTCAACGATACGAAATTCAATAATGTTCTTCACTTAAGACTCCCATGCCAGGGTGATAAGTATGAAGGAAATAAATTGATTAGCAAATCGCAAGAAAATACTTTCAGCTCAAAGTGAAATGGTGAAAAACTTACAATGCTGCACAACAGGTAACGCCTCTTTCCGCTGCTGACTAGCAAATTTTGGGTTTCTAGGAATACGTAACTTTCTTTGTGAAATGCCACATTTGCATACCTGTTGAGTATGACACAGCATAGCATTTAAACACAGACCCAATCGAAATCTAAGTGAATAGTGTTTTACTAATTCGTGCAGATAGAGGCACGCTTGTGTACAGATACTCAGTTTTGTTATATCAGACTTTCGTCGTAAGGTTATCGTGGGTAGTTTTATTTCATTTCTTACAATACAGTGCACAGTTTTCGTAACGTTTCTTTTAGTGTTGTTAAAACAGTACTAAACATGAGAGACAAATTAATCATCAACGATATATGCGAATTCTCTTATGTTATCTATAACAGTCTGACACTGCACATGCAGTTTATTGATTACATGCATGTAGAAAACTTGTTCTGAGTTAAAGCTGTCAAACAAGGTTTGAAGAAGAATGAAATGCCACTATCAGACGACAGCTAATGTAGAAAATACTTTTCTGACTATTTTGGCACGATGCACTCTCCCCATACATAATACAAAAGCTCCGAGATGCATCTGCTGCCTGGCCGTCTATTAAACCTGAAAAGAACAAAATAACGCAGAAGTTAGCCGTTTTCCCACATGCGACTATTTTGGGTTGAGAAGTGAAGAGAATTACGTTCAATGTTCCATTAAATTGATGACTTCAGCAGGCAGGAGAATTGCGTTTTAAAAAAATGTAGTAGCGAATGTAATACAACACGCGAGGTCTTATCAACAGAGCGCGATGCTCACCGTTACGCTACTAGCTGTGACGTAGCTACAGCACCTCTGGAAGTGAACAACAGTTCCTCCAGAACTTCGGCATTCCACAGTGCTGTGAGATAATGCATATGGCCGGATATAGACTTCTGAGAGACAAGACAGTTACAGCATTTCTTTTGCACTGCACGATGGTTTCAACAAACAGATAGCGCAATAGAGTAGCTCAAATGGAAAGGAACACTTCCCTTTTAAAGTTCTGCATCCTACACTGTTGGCAGTTCTGTGTAGGTGGCAGTTACGTTATTTTATTTCGGTGATTACAAAATAGAGTCGAATGTATGCACTGGGTAGCCAAGGCCTCTAGTTCATGGCGATTCGGTCAACCAAGTAAATGAATGTACTGAACATCACACAAACCACTACAGGGAGCCTGTGTGTCAGAATTCTCATCGTGTGTGCCGCAACGGTGTTGTGATACACAAATGAGTCGTAGAGTAGAGGGTTTGGTGGTCTGTTCGACTGATTCATATGATGTTGGTCTCGGTTCGATTCCAACTTCTTTCGATGTTTTTTGATAGGAAGAGGCAGATTCTATTCTCTTCTGGCTACGCCAAGTGAAGAAGGTATAATGGCATTGTGGTCTGAAAATCACATTAAACATGATATTCCTTCTCTACCAAGTAGACGTTAGGTTGAACAACAATAAAGTAAGCAGTGGCGACATGTAGACCTTTTTTATACTAGTTATTTATTTCTAGTGACGAAACAAACCCTGTGTATGGTCACAGGACACTTATTCCGTCTTTTATTTGAGCTTCTGTATGTCGATAAATTTGGTTCTGAACTGGGAATGCAACTCAGACCGCCCTAAACGCAGAATTTGATCCCTTCGTGACAATACAGCTCGACTACAACTTGTTGTTTGTTCAGAACTGCAGATTCCTCAACATCTCCACATATTGCGCATGAATGGGTTGGAATCCGGCCCAGCACTAAACTTTTCAGTATGTATTATGAAGCTCTAGCATGAGAACACCTATCTGCTGGTGAATAATAATTTTTATTTTTAATGCATTTTCATTCGTTGTCAACACTAACGGTATCCGGCGTTTTTGACTGCCAGTGAGACACAGAACTATTTGCGAGATCACTGTAAGTTCCAGGATGTTATTACGAGCTGCTGGTGGAGAAAAATTCGGTGAGCGTCGTCTCTTTGTGTGTAGTCAACAACGGTATGTTTGGGGTTCGATTCTCAGTCAGCACTGAACACTCCGTCATATTATTTCTAGTTCAAACATCCTCACATGTCGCTGTTGGTGTAGCAAACCCATACTTAGCTTCCCTTTTCTCTAGAATATAACAGCGATACGTGCCGGGTTGGAGTCCTGGGAAGGAAAAAATTATGTTTCCTCTTGTCATTTCATTTAATACATCTAGCTACTGCCGAGAAAATCCGATGTGTCAAAGTTGATTGTGTTTCGATAACAATCCGATTAGGTTCTGGGTTCGAGTCCCTGTCCAACACAAAGCTTTACCTCACTGCATTTCAAGTAAGTTACTTGTGAAGAAGCAGTATTTAACATCTCTCGTAGTTCGTTAACAGGGACAATACATGCTGGGTAGGAATTCGCGACCGTTAAAGATGTTTACGTTATGTAATTTAAAGTTGATATTTGTTAGCTGATACTGTCTAAAATCGAGGTATATCACTCTCTTTATGCCTAGTCAGGAATGACTGTTAATTTCCGTCAGTCACGAAATCTTAGTTTGCATGACCTGGGTTTGAATCCATATGCAGAACGAATCGGTTCGTCGTGTCATTTGAAGTTCGTACATATTCTCAACTAGCTGCTCGTGAATAACATAAATTTTTAATGACATTATGTGTTAAATAACAAGTACGGTATGTTACTTTGAAGAGGAAATCATGAATACGACGAACTTACTACGTGCATTACCTATTTGACGTAATAATGAGAGTGCCAACATTTCAGGTATGTCAGTTATTGCAATAAATGCGAGCTTACAAGCCTTAAGGACAGTTCCCTGATATTTTTAGTATCGTGGTATTACTTTACATCCTGAGTTATTACGATACAGAGCAGTGTTTTCTAGTGGTGACTTGTTGGACCCATTTTCAATAGTCAAACGACTGTATCAAAGAGCGATTAGAGGACCTGCTGGACAGCTGCGTTATGTGGGTTGCATGGGAATCAGGCGCAATGCAATCCAGGTCTTTCGGATACTTTTGAGCATGACTGTACTTCGTTAACAATCCGTTTAGGTGCTGGGTTCGCATCCCTGTCACGAACTTTATATGATGGCATTTCAATTTTAAACATGAGCATACGTTGTTCCTTGTGAATGACACCATATTAAACGTCGTTGGGGGTAGTTCCCAAGACGGTAGCTGTTATGACAGGATTCCCAGTTCAGTACAAACATTTTCGTCATTTATTTTCAGGATGTAAATTGATAAGTGATACTGGTGCAAACGTCTATACTTCACGTCTCTTTATGCCTAGTGATCCGGTCTCAATAAGGCACAAACAAAGCTTAGCTTAGTTCGCAATGGCTATAGGTGCTGGGTTTGAAACCAGGTCCAGAACGACGACGTTGGTTATGTCATTTAAAGTTCAAATTTGTGTGCATGTAGCTGTTGATGTGTTACGAGAACAATGATATTACTGGTGATTCGCTGTTAATGTTGAGATTTCCTTAGAGTGCTTGTTGCCGTTAATCGCGTTTTTCTACTGGTTCGTCCAATATCCAGTTTCCAGAGCGCTCGCCATTGAGCGACCTTCAGCACGTGGATGGAAAACCTTTTAGAGAGCGAAAAACTTTTTTCCAATTGCCGTACAGCTTTGTAACTCCATATATTGTCTCAAGTATTTAACTTTGACTAAGGATTACTGTACGATATATGTAAAATAATCCGTTTTCTCAGAACTTTTGGAATGTCACTTGTTGTAATTAAAGTTAGTTTATGAGTGTTATGGGGTGTCTCATCGCTAAGAACGTGTTTTCTAATATGTTTTGTATGACGACATTAGTTGATACTTAGACTGCGCGCCATAAAGACCTTTGGTCTCTTAGTAGTCTCTTGTGGTACCCATTGTGTGTAGTCAAACGACTGTACCCCACGGGGTTTTGGTGTTTAGAGGAGCTGCAACACTTCTACGTTATGTTGGTTGTATTTGGCAGTGACCCACTTTTCTTGCTGTCAAGTGTACATTATACTGCACAGTACAAGTTCCACAACACAACATTTATCCACAATGTGTACTACCTCCGTGTCGTCACTAGATTACTCTGATGCACGACTACACTGGCAAGCGGTGTACTGCACGCCAAACCAACAACAAATGGGATGCTCGGAGGGTGGTGGAGTACAGGACTTTGCATGGGTCGCAAATCATAAACAAGGCGAAGTGGCTACTATGGCAGTAGTGGGAACTACGTTGGACACTTGACTAGGTAGAGCCAGGCCCTGCACAACAGGCACAATGGGTCATATAACGCATTAGATAAATCTTATTTTGGGTGTGCAGGATAAATAAGACAAACTGACGGGTGTACACTGATCAGTACTGGATCATATTGTGTACGTAGATACATAAAACGTGCAAGAGGGAAACCATTATGTGCTTATGAGAGTTGATGGCAGCAGACCGTATAATTCATTTCGGACCTCTTGATAAGTATGGAAGCTAAAGTCAACCAGGAATTATCAGTCACAACCTCATTTGTAGTGCAAGAAAAATTAACCTTGCATCCTACAAAAGTAATTGGACCAGGAGCTCTTCTTGGACAACCTCATTTGGTGTAAAGCTGAAGCTGTCAACTGTCTTGTATACGGGCAATCTTGGTCTCCTGCTGTATCTTCTCCTCCTATAAGGCATTGCTGTGTGTCGTGCGGCTGCCTCGAGTCGAATGAACATGCTGTTGCCTCACGAGAGAGACTGGGCCCCAAGCGGATGTAGCTACTGATAAGAGCGCAACAGCCAATCAGCGCGCACCGGAAGGGCGTCGCCGCACCGGAAACTGCTTTTTAGCAGCGGATCGCGCTTAGTTAAAACTGAGCGCGATCCTCCATGCCCTGGCGGCGATTACGGGCAGCATGGGGTTCACGCCTGAGCCTCAGGACGTGCGCTAGCACCGCATTTCGGGTGTTTCAAGCGTCAACTTCGCGTCTTAATATCTCGGGATGTAATGGGAATATTGCGATGCAATCAACGCCATTGTGTATGTGGTTTGTCATGCTATGGATTGCTGAAGAAAAAATATAGGAGGTCCATTTAAAAAACATAAGTTTGTGTTAAAAACACATATGCTTTCGTTTTAGAATGTTTCCAAATATGTACATTCATGGGCCCCAGCCCTACATTAATACAGGTGAAAGTCGTTTTCCAATAGCTGTTATTGTTCCAGAGATATTTTGGGTGGACAAGATAGCTGGGACACCCTATATATATATATATATAAGTGTGTGTGTGTGTGTGTGTACATTGTACACGTAAATAAATACATATTTACACCTCACACACACACACACACAAAATTAATTAACACTATGATTAAAGGGTCATACAACTGCTCTGCAGACACTTTCTGTCTCTGTGTCTGTCTGTCTCTATTTCTGCCGGGCGAAGTGGCCGTGTGGTTAAAGGCACTGCAGTCTGGAACCGCAAGACCGCTACGGTCGCAGGCTCGAATCCTGCCTCGGGCATGGATGTTTGTGATGTCCTTAGGTTAGTTAGGTTTAACTAGTTCTAAGTTCTAGGGGACTAATGACCTCAGCAGTTGAGTCCCATAGTGCTCAGAGCCATTTGTCTCTATTTCTTTCTCATTCATTCTCCTCCTCTCACTCAATCAGAGTCTCCCACCCCTTCTCTCACTACAAGTGAGTAGTGATGATGATGATGTTTGGTTTGTGTGGCACTCAACTGCGCCGTTATCAGCGCCCGTACAAAGTTCTAATTGTTACACAATCCAGTCTTTTCGCAGTCTACTCTACCCACTGCCACAAATGATGATGATGATGATGATGATGAAACGGTGAGAACAACACAAACACCCAGTCTGCAGGCAGAGATAAACCCCAATACAGCCAAGCATCGAACCCAGGGCCCTGTGATCCAGAGGCAGCAACGCTATCCAGTAGACCACGAGCTCTGGACAAAATGAATAGTGTGAGTTTCAATCCTGTCATCACAAATTACCCTTTTATGGTCATGCCGTGACAGTCCGATATTAGATTGCAGCACAGTGTTTACCTCATATCCTCTTGATCGAATACTAGTTTGCTGTACCATATGCGGCAGCTGTGGTGCAGCACTATGAACATCTCCGTACAGGAATTTCAAAGAGTTTTGATAGAGAGGACTCTCGATGCCATACGATGCTCTCCCTTAGCGCGCCTGTGGGTGGCACCTTCCAATGTGCAATATGCAGTCATTTTTGATAGCCAATCTACAAACTCCACAATCGCAGTTCTGTGGAACAATACCGTAAAGACTATCGGCTATGTATGAGGACGTAACGAATTCATTACTGTGGTACCTCATCACTTCATATGGATTGCAGTCCTCCACCAAATAGATTAACACCTATCTACATCCATATAAAGTAATTTAGGATCAGTGAAATAAGTTTTCGCAAACTCATAATGATAGCGGTAGATGTGGAGTTTGGGATGCTCTGGTATGCACATCGCTACACAAATAGGTTTCATAAACTCTACTTCAGTCTTCGCCATCTCCACAGCAGCAAAACTCTTATTGAATATGGTAAATAGCTTAAAATTTGGTTTGACAATGCAATTTCTTACGCCATAACATCCATACCATTCGGTTCTAATCAAAATTTCGCGTCGTTCCCTCAAATTCTCAATTGTTTTGCCGAAAACGAAAGTATTCATTAAATTATACAAATATTTTTCAAAGTCCAACGTCCCAGAAGCTCTATGTTTCATATTCAAATCAATACACTCCTTCAACCAGGAGGACTGCTTGAAGGTGATAACCTGAGTGATTCTAACTCATATTCAAATCAGTATACTCCTTCAACCAGGGGATTGCATGGAGAAGATAGCCAGGGTCATTCTAACCACCTCCAGCTCCAAGCTGACACACTGCTGGAGATTATGATGCTGAGTAATGTATCTACACTTATTCGCCAGCATTCGCATCTGTTTTGGGGTGGAGCTTCCTCACAGAACTAGTTGCTCTGGACACAGTGTGCACGTCATACAAAATAATAGGATATGTTCGTTTTGCCTTTACCAAATACCCTACATCAGAATCAGCCGCCATACGACCTATGATTTTTCCAACTAATCCTTTGCATTCGTCTTCAGGCATCTATCGAAACTCACCAATCAGCAATGATCCTTGCATGGCGTACCCGTATAAGTTATTTACATCCGAGTACATTATGTAACTCAAATCAAGTGAATCGTGAACCTATCACCCATCTGTGGGTTACTTGCCTTCATGTGCCTATGGACACATTTGCGAAGTCCGCCACAGATTCCTTGCTCAAAGAAAATAAACATGTCAGCATCAGTCAACAATTCGTTGCCACACTTCGTTTTCCAGAGCATTGCATCCCAAGAGAGTGTAATGTGCCCACAGAAAATACCCTCTACCATGCACCAATTAATCATTTTCAATCAAACCATCCAAATTCATTCACTTTGGAAAAGTTATCTGATCTGATTTTCTCGTAATATATGCGGCGACAGCTCGACGACGCCGAAGTATTTTCTAGTGCGTTTATTCTTTGAAATAACAGAGATGCATATATACATTCTCCATGGTTGTTGGAGTGGTAACTAGGACAGCTTCTGGAGTATCTGTTGAGGCATTGGCGTGTTTCTGAGAGATACATATTCTGCTTTTCTTCTCGCTAAAGCGAGCCAATTAACATTTGTACCGCTAGCGGTTTGTTTGAAGAGAAAGAGACTGTAAACGGAAAATAATTAAGACGTGGATCACCAGAGATCTGGACATGTAATGGAGATGGATTTAATACACAATTTCCTTCATAAATAAGGTTTGTGACTTTTTTGTTCTGGAGTGAATGAACGAATGATTTTTTTCTGAATCATTTGATGATCACGTAGGCCCTGTAATTAGTGGGGAAGTTTCAGCTGTGTCGAAGAGAGCCTGCAATCACTGAGTCTGTGTTAAATCGTCCAAAAAGGCTTCGTACACATCTGGAATTCGCAATCTTTCGTAAAAGGAACAAATGGTCCAAACCATTGATTCTCCCGACTGAATGCAGTGTTTAACAGTAATAATAAATGTAAAGATCTCTTACAGCAAGCCAGCCGCTGATTACCAAGACGAAGGACTCCACCAAAGATCCTATTTGGCTGATTTCACGTAATGAAATATTATATTAAAAATTGTACATAGATAAAGGAGAGAAAGAGAGAGAGCGAATGAAAATAGAGATAATACTAATAATTCTCCATTGGTCTAACTTTTCGCCTGTCTTATCACGGATCAGCCAAGAAATGGGAAGCCCTTACTTTACTGTAGAGATTTATGTGTGAAGGTGAAGGGATCTTAAAGGCAACAGATACACGTCTATACAGACAACACATTACACAGAGTTAGCGGCTAGCTGCATTCATCATCTATTCTTAGATGAAGAGACGGCAACTTAGTATCCGAACATGTAAAAATGTTAAAATGGCGACTGTGACAGGACACGTTTTTGGACATTGCTAAAATAATTTTGTTCTTTGTTTCATGTCAACTACGACGAGCTAACGCAACTGATGCTTGGAAAAGAGAGGAAAGACTCGCAGGTGATATAATTGGATCTACAAATAAAGCCAAAAGACAGCACACTGGGCGCAGAGAAACGGAAAGATCTATAATTTTATTAGCAAAGCTTGCTAGTACAGTTAAAGTATACGCTTTTCTGTTTAATGTTATTTGATATTTGAACATTGGTTAATTGTGTTCATGTTAGATATAAGAAGTGATGTGATTGACCTGTCCCAGTTTATATTTTTATTGGCAAAGCTTGCTAGTACAGTTGAAGTATACGCTTTTCTGTTTAATGTTATTTGATATTTGAACATTGATTAATTGTGTTCATGTTAGATATAAGAAGTGATTTGATTGACCTGTCCCAGTTGCATTTATCTGTATATGTACATTAAGAAAGTAGACACAGAAGTACTCTTGTGTGAAGGGAGTTACATATAGTGACAGTAGAAGGAGTTATATATAGTGACAGTAGAACATTTATATGGTTTTAACCAGGGCAATGTTTAGGATGAGTCAAGCAGAGCAAAGCAGCACGCATCAGCCTTCAGCTGTTAGCACTGATAATAATGAAGCAGTAAGAAGTGTTGTAGGACCGATGGCTACAGATAGCGCAACAGAACGCCCTGTAGACAGGGCTGGAGGTGTAACAGAAAGTATGCAGCAGGGATTAGATCCATTGGTAATTATCATGAGACAGATGCAGATGATAACCGAGAGCATGAATACTTTGAAAACCGACATTAATGCGAAATTTGCCTCGGTTACTGAAGGGCAAAATGATTTGAATACGAAATTAGCCTCAGTTAGTGAAGGGCAGGAAAATCTGAAAACCGACATTAACGCGAAATTAGCCTCAGTTACTTTAGGGCAGGAAAATCTGAAAATCGATATTAAAGCACAATTAGTAACAGTCACTCAAACTCAAGAAGAGATGAAATTGGTCCAGACTGAGATTAAGCAGCAGTTACAAGACAGTTTTTCCGAATTAGAGCAGTGGATAGAGGCGAAGATCAAGGAACTCAAAGATCAGGCCGAAGAGACGGAACGAAAATTAACTGCACAAATAGAATTGGTGAAAGCACAATGTGAGGAATCTACTCACCGTGTACGTGTCGAAATGAAGGAGTATGTGGCTATTAAGATAGATACCGTACGGGAACAAGTGGAAATGGTTCCGCAAGACGCCATGTCATGTGCAATTGCGCAACTTCCTGAATTGGCACGTACACAGACTAACCTAAAGGAAAGCGTTGAAAATCTGACAGAGCGTCAAGACGTTATAGACCACCAAATTAACGTATTAACGGGTAAATTATCCGAAATCACATTAGAAAACAAAAGGCTGATGTGTGAAAACGTTGAGCAAAATGTTAAGGCAGCATTCCAGAGTTTATCTGGCAAACAGGAAGAGAATTTGTTTGCGAAAGGACTTGAGGAGGTGCGACAGCAGTTAGGTGCTGATTTGGAGCATTGGAAACAAACGAGTCGATGCGCACTTCACAACAAAGCTCAGAACAAATGAATGCAGGGCAGCAGCAGAAGTTGGCATCGACTATAGAGCCAGTTACTGCCCATTCGCACACAATACCGACTTGTGCAAGTAATTCAAACATTAAATTGCCACAAGCTGGTTGTTCGCGTGAATTCTTATCTAACGGAGATTACGAAAGCCTTTGCCATGCCGAAGAAAAAAATGATAAAGCATCAGCAATTCCAGATTTTTAACCCTGACAAAAGGGGGGTCCATCCAATTGTTTTTATTCGAAGTTTCAGAGGAGTGCTACCCAGAAATTGGTCGGAGTGGCAGAAGATCAGTTTTGTTACAGGATATATACAAGGTTCAGGGGCGATCTGGGCCTCGGACATGACTTCTGTTTGCTCGACATATGACGATTTTGAGAAGGCGTTTTCAGCAAAGTTCTGGTCAGAAGGGGTACAGGAACGCCTAAGGCAGGAGGTGCTCTACCCAGAGCCTTTCTCCTTTTCGAAAGGAAGCCTTAGAAGGTATTTCGAAAAATATATAAATAAAACTAGATACTGAGACAGACCTATGCCCTTGCCAGACATAATAAACATACTTAAGGCAAGACTACCTACTAGCATCCGGAATCAATTGATTTACGGCAACGAAAAAGACTCAGAGTCGTTCCTCACGACGTTAGACCATATAGATATTATCGAAGAGAACAACCAGAAAGCCCGTAATAACAGATTCCAATATAGGGAGATAGAACCTCCGCCAAACGGTAGGCAAGGTGGAAGTATGTGTTATACCAATGGCGATCAATCGACACTTAAAGGGAATGAACAGAGATCGTTAAATAATGGAGAAACCCCTCAAAATCTCAATAGTAATCCCGGCAATGGTCTTGCGAGGGGCTATTCAAAGAACAACAGAAACGGAAAAAGATACAACCCCATGTGGGGGAACGAAAGAAATTTCAGACCCCAAGCCTGGAATAATAACGATAATAGAAAGTGGAATCAACCGGGAGGAAAGAATTCAAATAGCCAACATCAGTGGGGACGGACATCTAAGAATCAACCGGTAATTACCGAAGTGACGGATGATGTCAATCAGCAGACAA